>NW_019268517.1:10518615-10539211 GCF_002738365.1 Cucurbita moschata
TTTTTTTTTTTTTTTTTTTTTTTTTTTTTTTTTTTTTTTTTTTTTTTACATAAAATTAATATGTTAATGATTTATTAAATACAAAATTAAAAAAAAAAATAGCAACTTATTAAATAAAACATTAAAATTTCAAATGTAACAGTCTAGACTAACTATTAATATTAATACATATTGTCCGCTTTGACGGTATCATCATCACATTTTTAAAACATGCCTCTGGGAGGCCTAGCATCCTCATTTGCAGATCACCCATGGCACAGTACCGTGTGTAATAGTTTAAGCCTAAAGCTAATAAATATTGCACATCACCCAATGTCTAGTTCAATATCATTTGTAACAGTTCAAGCCTAAAGTTAGTAAATATTGCACATCATTGAGTGTCTGGCTCAATACCATTTGTAACAACAATTCATGCCCAAAACTAGTAAATATTGCACATCGCCCAATGTCTAGCTCAATACCATTTATAACAACCGTTCAAGCCCAAAGCTAGTAAATATTGCACATCAATCAGTGTTGGCTTAATATTATTTGTAACAGTTCAAACCTAAGGCTAGTAAATATTACACATCACCTAGTGTGTGGCTCAATACCATTTGTAACAACCATTGAAGCCCAAAGCTAGTAAATATTGCACAACACCCTGTGTTTGGCTTACTACCATTTGTAAAAGTTCAAGTCCAAAGCTAGTAAATATTGTCTACTTTAGTTGTATCATCGTTATCTCTTCACACACACACACACACACATATATATATATATATATATATGTATTTCTTTAATCTTATCATAATTTAATTATTAAGATATATACGTTAAATTGACGGGTTAAAAGTTTAAACCTCCCACTTTCGCATATTAAATTAAATTAAAAAAAAAACGCATCGATAATTTTTTAAAAATATAATGCGACAAATTTGCTATCATAAACATATTTAACATTACATAATTATTTAACCAATAATTTAAATTTCAAATGAAATACTTCCAATTAAATATATAATAATAATAATAATACAAGAAGTAATTTACTTGTTGACAATTATTAACTAAATGATGCAAATGACTTTGACGTTGATATGGAAATAAATTTTTCAGAAATTTTTAATTCAAATTTAATTATAACACGCAGCTTTAATAATCAAACCATGGATCAATTAAAATTCAAAAAGTTTGAATTTTATTTTTAATTAAATTAATTTCCAAATAGTCGGTATTAAAAATTACTGTTATTATTAATTATTATTTATATAGAACATAAATGGTCGGTACGTGTCATTTTCTTACAGGTCGCCAGAGTTGGACCACGGGCAACCGGCGGTTCTCGCAGGATACCGGTCCAAATTCAGGCGAAGAATGCCGGGAAACACGAAAGATCCACAGTAGAGATGGTTTTTGATCTTCAATCCGGTGGTTATCATCGACAATTCGTAATCATAATACCAAGCAACTTGTTTCCCTTCAAGATTCACAGCCACCGCGCCGCCGTTCCTCTCCAAATTCGGCCGCCACCCGTGCCTCCTCGTTATCGCCATAATCTTCCTTATCACCGGATATTTCAGAGCAAGGTACCAAAAACTCGTCATCTCCTGCATATTCAAGCATTAATTAAACTACAATGGTATGATATTATCTAATTTAAACATGACATGACTGTATTTTGGACTTCCCAAAAGGCCTCGTACCAATAGAGATACCTTACATATAAATCTATGATGATTGGCTACGCCCAAAAGGATCCTCGAGGCCTATTCGGGAGCTCTCGAACAGCCTCCCCTTAATCGAGACTCGACTCATTTTCTAGAGTTCTCGAACAAAGTACACCCTTTGCTCGATAATTGAGTCACTTTTGACTACACTTCCGAGACTCATAACTTCTTTGTTCGACACTTGAGAATTCTATTGTCATCACTGACTTAAGGGCATAACTCTTAACACCATGTTAGGAATCACGACTCTCCGTAATAATTTGATATTGTCCACTTTGAGCATAAGCTCTCATGGATTTGTTTTGGGCTTCTCTAAATGTCTGGTATTAGTGGAGATTATTCCTTACATATAAACTCATGATGATTCCCTAAATTAATCAATCTCGTACTCTCTCCCAACCGTCCTCAACAAATTACCGTAGGAAGTCCGATCCAGAAATGGCCATGACCGTCATATTTGATGTTGTCCGGCGTTCCTGGTAAGTTATCCACGAATTTCTCAATGCTTCCTTTGCGATCTCCGGCGATGTAATATTTTCTACATCTTCTCCTGTAATTTTCAAGAATCGAAGACTTTCAATTTTATGTTCAATAGATTTATTCAAACAATCAAAGAATACGTACAGCGGAGTTTCGCAGAAGATGACGAAGTCTTGGCTTGGAGCAACCGCGACGCCATTGGCAAAATAGAGGTCTCCGACGAGAAGTTCAGTGGTTTTAGTGGTTGGATCATAGCGTAAGAGTCGACCAAGCGGCCTTCCTTCTAACATATCGAAGATGAAATTATGGAGTCGATATTTAGACGAAGCGTCGGTGAAATAAACCGTCCCGTCGTCGGCCACGTCAACACCGTCGGTCAGCTGGAATTTTAGGCCGCCGGCCTCCGTGGTTAAGGTCTCCACCACTCCCTCTTTGGTCACCTTCAACAGCCCCTGCATCAAATTTTCATAACCAAACGCCGTTAACTTTATTCCCAAAAAATAAAATAGAATAAAATTTAAATAAAAATTTTAATTTTTGCTAATTTACCTAAAAAAATATATAATTTTTCTTAAACTCATTAATTTTAATAAAATAAATTTAGATAGTGCACAAATTAATCATTAAATAATATTGTCAAAATCATAAATTTCAAAAAAAAAAAAAAAAACTCTAAATTTCGTTATTTTCTAAAATTTTATTAATTTTATATCGTAAACATATTTTTAATTTATTAGAATTTGACAATTTAAAAATAGATTTTTTTGAATCGAAAAAATAAATAAATAACTTTAAAATTAAATTATAAATTTGAAAAAATTAAATTTTAATTTTTATAACCTTAAAATTAGAAATTCATCTACATAATTGCATTATTGGAATTATTTCCAAAATTCTGGCTTTATTGGATGAAATAAACCGTAAGTTAACGGAAAAAACATAAAAGAGAAATTTACAGTGTCGTACCTTGTCAGCGTCGGCGACAAGAACAGAGCCGTCAGGCCCCAAAGCGACACCGAGAGGGCGGCCGCCGGTGAACGCCCATTTCTCCACCGCCGAGTCATTCAATCTAACTCGCTTCAACCACCCATCCGAATCTCCCGTGTAAACGAGTCCCAAATCCGAGTCATAAGCAAAGTCCTCCGGTGCCTTCAGCTCCGCTACCCCGACCCTCTCCGCCCCCTGCAGCATCCTACCATTGCACTTCTCCACCGCCTCCACCGCCAGACTCAACTCCTCCGCCGGCAGCGAAGCCGGGTCGAAAGGGTCGAGTTTGTAAAAGACGACGGCTGTGGCTACGAGAGCAACCGCCGTGATTTTTAGAGCCAGCGGAAGGCTGCGGGACGGCGGCGGGTTGTTCGACTCGGGCATTGACTCAGTCTTTGTTAAAGAGGCGATGGGATTTATGAATAGAGAGACCAATTATATTGGTTGGGCTGACATTTGCTTTTGGGTTAGTTGTTAGGCCAATAAAATACTATATCTATATATCTATATATATAGATATATAGATATATATTAATGGGTGGTATATCTTTTAAATATTTTTTTTTTCTAAATAATATAAAATATTAATTTTTTTCATGCATCATCAGTTCCTCGTAGATGGAGAGTCGAATGTCGATTTGTTCGAGAAGGTTCTCTAAATTTAATTAATGAAAATAGTGTCTCTTACTTATACATTCATGATCTTCTGAATCTGAGACTAACAATTCTCAATGCTCTTCATGTCATCCATCTAGCTCTAGATTTTTTTGCAATTCGTGTCGGGCTAATTTTTTGTCTTCCCATCTTTAAGCTTCTTTCTCTTGTGGTTGATGGCATTTGGCGGGTTTGATGCAATGTTGGTTTTATCAAGCTTATCAACCTGTCTGGTTGTAGAACCGATGTGACAAGTGTTTCACTTTGAGATACATTTTTTTTTTTTACCTCTTATGGTGCATAAGCCTTGTGCAAGAACGATGACTATTGACAGGGGTTGACATCTGACCTATAACTCTCGTTCCCCTTCAACAGTCAAACTACTACCTTTGGCCATGTCTTGGATCTAGGGAGATGAGCCTTGGGCAATCAATAATTGGTCCGATCCATGTCAATCTCTTGGTCTACCACTTCTTCGTCGGTCCTACACGTCTTTAAGGGTTTGATCATGCCTCTATTAGGGTTATCAATTTGAGTCAAAAAAATTTCAGACCTATGAAATAACTTAGCCATTTTGCTAAGTTTTAATCACAACGGTATTTGTGTATATTAAAAATCCATAATGAATGCTTATAACTCATATCAAAATCAATCAGAGAAGGAAGAGTCCGAACCAAATAATTAATAGGGCGTATTAGGTTCTACAATGGATAACCCAACTGAACAGTACTCTTTTACATATGTGGTTATGAAGTTTTGATGAGTCTATTTACATTAACAACCATATGTTCGTACTTATTATGGTGCACATATTTTTTGAAAAATCACGACTCATTGACAACACATGTTCATTTGTTGTTTGGTACACATAATAGTGGTCCCTTTTTCGATTTCAAATAACATTAAGATCTTATAATAATTGAACATTAATGTGTTAAGTTTCAGTAGAGATGTCTATAAAGGGATAGGAACGTGGAACGCTTTCTAATTCTCATTCTTACGAGATTCTCACTCGCAAGCTAAATAATTGAGAATATAATTCATGTTTAACCAACAAGGAGAAAACTCTTTCTATCCGCTCTCTATTTTCCGTTTAGATAAGATTTTTCTACCCTATTTAAGGTCGAGACTCCAATGTGGTGCTCCTCTAGGTTAAATGGACATCTCTTGCTATGAGCCAAAACACTGACATTGAATTTTTCATGAAAATGGAGTCGGTCAAGCCGTGTAATTTATGAAAATGGGTCGAGTTCACCATTCAATTTCGACATGAAATCACCGGATCTCATATGGAGAGTTCTATTGTAGTCGGAAAATTTCAATGGTAGGGTGTCAATATAGGTAGGGACGAGGGCAGGGATATGGATGGACTTTCAAATTCCTTCCCCTTATTTCCTTAATATAAGGGTACCTTTTGAACTATCTCGTTTTTTATAATAAAGAGATAAAGAGATTTATAGAGTTAAACCTTGTCAACCTCAGATTTCTCAAACTTAAAAGCTTTCTAACTAAGCAACTAACAATGGCGGCTCCTTGATGGCATCCAAATTTTTTAGGGTAAATCTTTAGATTTTGAATTTTGTAGGATATCTAGATTGTTCTTCATGAAAGTTTATCATTACATAAATCTATCTAACTGAGCTAACAAAGTATATAATTTCGAACAAGAGATCGAAGGTTCAAATCTCGAGAGAGAAGAAGATATTCATGTCGAACTTAAAATTAAAACAAATATTAAAAGTATATACAACCACTTTTCCAAAAAGAAAAAGAGAAAGAGATGCACATATATATACACAAGCAAGCACTTCTTGGTGTTGGTGTCCAAAAAGGAAAAGGAATTAAGATGAAGCCATTAAAACAGGGCCCATTTTAGGACCCAGTGGAACCCAGAGGAGCATTTTTCTAGGAAATGCACCTCATGGAGTACACGTGAGATTCCATTGAGGGTGCACCGTAAACCCTAGGATGGTCACTCTCTTGACCATAGTCCATCATCGGACGGTACTCAAGATCTTCATCATGATCATAAATGAATTCTGGAACCTCAATTTCGTTCCTCCTTACATGTTCCCACAGCAGACCAATTCTACTCACGTACCTCACCTTACCATACACCCTACCACATTCAAATATTACCCCCATTAATAATAAGTTCAAAAAAAAAAAAATTCAATTATTTCTACTCTTTTTTATTTTATTTAGCGAGTAAGGGCATAAATATAATTTTACATCCAACTATTTCTGTGAAGAGTCCAAAAATACTTTTTTTTTCCCTCAGAAGTGTTTTTCTAAAAGAAAAGGGTCAGCCCATACATTATCAACTTATTTAAAATTACAAAAAAAATATATATATTTTACGTTTTTAAAAAAATTAAAATGTGGATTTGACGTTTCGTACGTGTGAAATTGACTACCATATTCAAGAAAATTGGGGGAAAATTGAAATTGATTCAAGGAAAAAGGTTAGAAAATAATACTCGCTGGTGAAGAAAATGCGGCCGAGAGTGGCGAGGAAGAGCCTGGCTTGGAGGTCTGGGTGAACGAAATACACGGCTTCCAGATTAGCCTTGACAGCGGCCGGAATTGCGTCATAGATCGATCGGAGAGCGGCGATTCCGGGGAAATTTTGGCTCCTTTGAACGCTGGTGTGAAAGTACAGGATCGTGAAACGCCTGTTCTTAAGCCTAGGGAAGATCTTCTCCTCCAGATGATTCTTCACCACATCCAAACTCACAGTCCGCGCTGATTATCAGAAAAGATGATCAGTATTCAATCTCATCGATTAAAACAGCAAGAAATTAGAATCGGAGCATTAGTAGTTCAAATTATGCAGATACTTCATTTTCAATTTCATCGATGAAAATAGAACGAAACTCGAATCAGAACAGAGCAAGAAAACATAATCAGAGCAGAGTAAGACAATATGTAGTTGCTTCTTGAGCAAATTCAAACTCACAGTGCGCGCTGATGATCAAAAGAGACGACAGAAATTCAATTTCATCGATGAAAACGAGCAGGAAAATCGAAGCAAAGCAGATTAGGTCAAATAAACAGATGCTTCTTGAGCGCATTCAAACTCACACTTCGCGCTCAAGACAATGACATAAATTCAATTTCATGAACAAGAAAACAGAAACAGAGCATAGTAACGCAAACATATAGATATTCGTTGAGAGGACATTCAAACTCAGTAGTAAAAAAGACGACGAAAATTCAATTTCATCGACGAAAAGAAGAATGAGAGAGAAATCGAAAACCTGGAAAGAATTTTCCGACGATACGGAGAATCCGGCGGCACTGTTTGTCCCTGCCTTTGATCTTGAAGACATCGAACATTTCGAGTTGGTTTTGCTCCGGCGGAGGAGGCTGAACCTGAGCCGACATAGTTGAAGAACTCCGATTAGAATCAGAAGGAAAAAGGGAGTAGCGTGCAGATCATAGTTAGGGCAAACTACGGATATGGATAAGGACGGATTGAACGGATTTGGTGGAGATGGAATTCGTCGAACGAGATTTGGAAAATAAATTAAGAACGAAGAATGAATAATTGAATTGAATTGAATTGAATCGAATTTTTAACAAAGGTGGAAAGAAATGAAGATCATGGTGGCCGATAAAATGGCGCCGACGTGGGTCAAAGATTTTTGTCACAGACGAATATTCTGTTACCCTCCTTCCCTCTCCACATGACACCTCTGCTTTTTAATATCGGTTAAATCCCTTTTTCATAAAATTAATTTTTGTTTTTTTTAATATATAAACATTATTATTGCAACTAATTTTCAAAAATATTTTTTGAAATCAAATTCAAAATTTTAAAATTTTAAAATTTGACCAAATAAAATTTTAAACATTAAAATAAAGTAAATTTTATTTAAAATTTGACTTAAAACTCTAATGTATTTTTAAGAAATTAAAAAATTTTACGTATATAACAAAAAAAAAAAAGCAAAACAAATATTTTTATTATTATTATTATTATTTATTTTGCAATTTAAAATTGAACTTAAAAATACTATTTTGCGATTTAAAAAATAAATAAATAAAAACCGAACTCTCATGTATTAAATTTTATTTATAAAATATAAAATTGAATTTTGTGTTTAATAAAACTAATAAAAATAAAATAATATAACAAGTTGAAGATAAGGCCAAAAAAATAATATAGTTATTTATGAAAATAGCTCCAATAATTAATTAAGCTTGTCTGTGGCCATCAGCCATCATCTTTGAAATGGACTTTTTCAAAATAAATAAATAAATAAATAATAATAAAATAAAACTTTTAATCATCCTTATCTCCCAACTCCAATTTATTTTCAAAATAAATAAATAAATAAATAATGGAAAGAATTTGGAGAGAAATATTAAGATTATAAAATTTAATAATTTCATTTTTTCTTAAATAAATATTTAAATTCTTAGTTAAATTTTAAAAATAAAAATAAGTGGTTAAAATATACGGAGAAATTAGATAACAAAACAAAGAATTTCATTGGTAAAAATAGAGATGTCCACGAGTGAGGACGGGGGACAGAGAAGCCTTCTCCATCTCAGTATAATATACCATAAAACAATTTTTAAATAGGGTGAGGTGGGGAATTGAGCAGAGACGGGGATGAAGAAGCCGTCTCCAACTATTTTTTTAATATGCTTATATATATATATATATATATATATATATATAATAGGGTGAGGCGGGAGAGAGAATATAATCTCGATCCTGTTTATTTTTGGTAAGACATTTGGCATCTCCAACAGACAAACAAATTAGACCAAAACAATGAAGGAAGGATGATATATAAACCAACACGTTCCAAACAATATCACATATGTTACAAACGACCTCGAAACCGCCTCCATAGTCAAAGATGCTTATCCCATTTTTATCCCAAACAATTAACAATGCAAGAAACTCCAAAAGTCAGGCAGCCAAACTTGTAAACTTATGAGGTTCAAAGTTCATTAGATGGCTATAAATACTCTCCCCTCTGACCCATATTAAAACCAAAATCGAAGAACACCGAATCAAAGAGATCAAGATGTCTGAATGTCCTCCCGGTATGTGTTATTTTCTTCACTTGATTTAGTTCTATCTTCTTCGAAGAGTATGGAATAATTTTTTGTAATGTCCTAAAAAAACTGTAGGAAAAGATCAATGGCCCGAGCTTGTTTTCGTAGAGTATTCCATTGTTGCTAGGATCATTGAGAAGGAGAATCCTAACGTGAAAGCACACAAGATTCTAGCTGGGAGCCCGAGAATTTTGAACTTTGATTGTTCACGAGTTTGGGTTGATGTCAATATCAATGATGTTGTTGTTAAAGTGCCTGGGATTGGTTAAGGATTGTGAATTGATATCTATGTAATGTATACATATAGTGCATTTTAAATTAATAATAAGGTAGTATCTTCCTACCACTTTAATTTCGGTGAACTCTTGAACGGAATCGAAGGTTAAAAGGTAATTTTTTCGTTATTTTCTTCTGCAAATAACAATAATAATCAAAGGCGTATTGAGAAGAATGAATTAGAATGGTATACATTTGAGTTTCACTGCAAGAAAACTTGAAATCGTGATTGAAAAACTAAGAACAAAAGATGAACAATGACTATTCAATAATAAAGTTTGAATAATCGTTCAAAGTTGTTGAAATGAGAGTCCTAATTGACTTTTATATATTCTTAAGATCTAGGATTTCTACGTGTCAATATCCCTATGGTTGGATAGATATTTGGAATACTTTTAACGTGTAAAAACTATCAACCTAGTTATGGCGGCCCACCTCCAATAATTTCTCAAAAGAAAGGGTCTGAGAGAGAGATTTTTTTTTTTCTTTTTCACAAAAAATAAATTACACTGACGGAAGAAACGAAAAATTTACTCGACTACCTATCTAAAAAATTATTCAACATGACGATCACAGAATGATTATGTAACTGCCCAAATACGTAACAGGCCAAAACGGATAATATCTACGATCACAGAATGATTATGTAACTGTCCAAATACGTAACAGGCCAAAACGGATAAAATCTACTAACGGTAAGCTTGTGCTGTTACAAGATTATCCCAACTATTACGTTCACAGATAAAATACAATGTAATCTCGTTCTCCTACTTTCTTTAATATAAAACCGTCAACCACGACCAAAGTCATCTCAGACAAACCATAATAATAAAAAACTTGTCCTATAAGAGATTGAGAAAAAGAGGAACATCCCTCCACGTTGTTGGATTTGGGACAGAGCATCAAATTTTGGTCATTTCAAAACAAACATGTTGCGCACATCTCCCACTTTCTTGTAACCTTAATTTCCACTAAAGATCATCAGAACTCAAGCCACCATTATCGGAGCTGAAGAACAAGAAGAACAATGGGGATTACAAGAAACTGGTTTAGAAGAGTCAGAAGGAGGTTGAGTAGAAAAGGCAACAGAGACATTGTTTTTCTGCAGACAAATGCAGAAGAAGAAGAACAAGAACAAGAAGAAATTGCTTATGATTCAATTGTTCCAAGTTTCCAAAAGAAAGCTGTGTGTTTAGAGGAAGTGGCAGCCATCAAAATCCAAACTTGTTTCAGAGGCCATCTTGTATTATATCTTTTCATCACACTTTACTTCCCTTTTACCTGTTTTGCATCCCAAAATATTTCATACATTTAATCATTTATTGTTCTTCAGGCAAGACGAGCATTTCGAGCACTAAGAAGCTTGGTGAAGCTGCAAGCGCTGGCTCGAGGGGTGTGCGCGAGGAGACAGGCACGCATAGCTCTTCAGTTCATGCATACATTGGCTCGATTGCAAGTTCAGGTTCGGACTCGCCAGCTTGTGAGCAGATACAGTGAGGAGTCTGATTGTTGAAACTTCCTCCAAATGGCATCATTGTTCCTTCAAAACTGAATAGAAAGGTATCATTTACATTAGCAGATGCTTTTACAACACAATATAATCCTATCTGTCTGTTAGCCAACAATGTGGCTAACTTCATTGAGAATCCTATTGTTGTTTGGTAATATCTATACGTCTCTTTCTCTTTGTCTCTTTCTCCTTGTTTTTCTTTGTTTTATTGTGAGATCTCACACCGGTTAGAGAAGAGAACGAATCACTCTTTAGAATGTGAAAACTTCCCTCTAGCAATGTTGAAAAACCTAAGCCCAAAAAGGAAAGTCCAAAGAGGACAATATCTGCCAGCAGTGAATTTGAGCAAAGTGTGCCAACAAAAACATTGGACTCCCAAGGGGATGAATTGTGAAATCTCACGTTGGTTGGAGAGAGAAATGAAACATTCCTTATAAAGATATAGAAACCTCTTCCTAATAGACGGGTTTTAAAAACCTTGAAGAGAAGCCCTAAAAAGAAAGTCCGAAAAAACAATATCTACTAGTGATGAGCTTGAACGGTGACATTTATGATCTTATTTTGGTAATGATCCTATTTTGGTCATTAATCTGTATTTCTAGAGTACTTTGCACTTAGTTTTGGCACGATTCTCTTGAGATGAACAAGACGAGTACAACTCGATCGTCTATTACGACAATCGTTGTAAGCCTTTCAGAATCAAAGTTCATAAAAGTGGATTACGTTAACCATGGTAAAGAAAAGAATGAAGATAGAAAGAAGGCAGGATTCTACATTCAGATGTATTGTTCTTAAATAAGATATAATACAACATGCTATGGGTTAGGCCACAGACAGAGAAGGGCTCTTTCAATATATATATAGCTGTTAGGCTAAGGAAGGAAATATGGACACAAAAGAAGGCAAATGAAAATGAAGGTCTGAACATTTTCCTTCTCTTTTTCTTGTGGGTGTGTGTTACTGATTACCAGCACCATTTTTCACCCCTGGCTAAGCTCCTGTTCATTCAGTGGTACCCCTTTTTGAAGGCTGAGAAAACCGCACCAGATAACTTATCTTTCTTGCGTCGATGTTCCCCGTTGTTTTCGACCTGCTTAAATCGCATCTCACTGAGAAACTTTTCATAATTCAACATGTCAGACATGTCTGATGAGTCTACGTACCTGGTCAGCAATCTGCTTGAGGATCTCTAAAATTTCAGTGAAGTTTGGACGTTCGGTTGGATCCTGTCGCCAGCATCTCTCAAGAAGTTCGGCAAGAACGGGATGGGTGTTCTTGGGTATTACTGGGCGCAGTCTCTGTCAAACCACATCAGTTAATAATTAAAACATTTTAGTTGTGGTAATGGTAATATCGACCAAGAAATCGATGTCTATACCTTCTGGACCACACCAACAGCTGCTTGTAATGGGGTCATAGATGAGTAAGGAATCTTGTCATACAATAAAACAGCAAGAGAGATGTCATAATTAATACTAAAATGGACAGACATAAAGATTTAAGTGAATGCTCAAAAGAATCAGCTGCTTACTTCTCCAGTTAAAAGCTCCCACAAGGCTATTCCAAAACTGAAAACATCTGCCTTCTGGTCGTATGGTTTATGCTCAATAACCTTGAGATAAAAGATATTCATCATAAGGAAGAACAATGGCACATTTTTCAGAATCTAAAAGCAACAGACTAGCCCAACAATTCGAAAAATGCTACTAACCAAACTTCATTCGAGTTAAACTCTTGTCCAGTTAACAGTCAATTAATTGAAAAGTTGTGCTGTTGTGAGTTTAGCTCAAGAATAAAAGCAGAACATTTAATGTCATCGTGGTTCGATATACCCTTGCTAACAACTCTGCTCCATCTAAACCCGTGCTATCAATTGCACCTTGCAGTCCTTGGTGTTTTAAATTCATCATGGTCATCACTCTTGACAATGGTGGCAAGATCAATATGAAAATTCTAGTTTATAATTTAATGAGTGAAAGAAAGCAAGATATGATAGAAAATGCATCGGACTGCCAGCTACGCCCAACTTGTCCTAGTATACCTCACAGGAATAACAGACATATCAAAGTCTTAAAGGGCATAATAATCAAAGCTAGGTTGAACCAGGTTGCACACAGCAATCTTACACAAGCATATGATGGATATGATACTATATTTGGGTCGTTCTTATGTATCCTGGTTAAAAAGATATGCAAGGAATGAGAAATTAATGAAAAATACATACTTCAGGAGCCATCCACCGGTATGTTCCAGTTTCAGCTGTCATCACTCCAGATTGAGCTTGAACTCTGGCGACTCCAAAATCAGCAACCTTAACGACCTGAATTGAAGAATCTAGGACTTAACAATGTAAATGCAAATATTCTTTTGCAATCTTTTCTTTCTGTATTCTTGTCTTTTTTCTAAATCGTAAGATAATATGCCGTGCTTAATACAAACAGGCATGCTCATGCATGATTGTGCACGTAAAGGCACAAAACATGAGTATGAATGCTTACCAAAAAATAAAAACAAGAATAGACACATTCACAAACAGGATTAATAATTATTAAAAGACATGAGTACATGCAACAGTGAGGTAATTTTCAAAAGAATATTATAAGAATTATGAAGTTCTCTCACCATGTTTTCATCCATCAGAAGATTGGCAGTCTTGAGGTCTCGGTGGATTATATTATTTTGGTGCAAATAATTCATCCCTCTTGAAATATCAATGGCTACTTTAAGTAGAGATATAAGGTTAAATGCTCCTCTTTGCTTATGAAGGAAGTCATATATACTTCCTCTCGACATAAACTCTGTAAAAAATAAAAGATGAGGAATAATCAATCGATGAGAAACAAATGAAAAACTATATCATGAAAATCAGGGTGTGTGCGTGAAAGGAATTTTCCCTGAAAATTCCTTTCACGCGCACACACACAAATTTGTAAGGAACATATCACAATATACATTTACAAGGGAATTGTTTCAGCTAATATCCCATTGCTACTCCATAAAGAACTTTTGATAACAGTAAGAAACAAGATTTCTAGAAGTAACAGGTTACAACATCACGTAAGAAAATAGCTCACCGGTCACGATGCAAAGTTTTGGAGGTTTAGTACAAGCACCAATTAATTGAACAACATTTTTGTGCCGAACTTTCCTGAAAAAAATAGGATATCAGGCTTTAGTATAATAAGTAAAGACTTCATCCAGCATTAATCGTCTCCAAGTAGGTGCGCATCTTGTGAAATAAACATTTGGAGTCTATTAATATAAATTGCTTCAAGTGCTTATATGGGTTTTTTCTGAGTCCACATCTATCTTCAAGATCAATGTGGGAATTTTTAAGTGAAATTTTTTTGGAGAGAAATACTAAGGGATACCAATGGAAGATAAGTTAAATGAGTTTCTTAAAACATATTTGAAAATGCCAATCTACTTTGAAAGACCTAAAATTTAGCTTTTCATTAGGCTGGCATTTCCAGACGCTTCCCATACTGTTCCCCATTCAACCAATCAGAAATGAATCCTTATTTCTTCTTCTTTAAGATTATAAGAGATGATTATCCTCCATTGTACAATCCTCCTTTGAATCAGTATGTTGTTTTTTCTATTACCATATATGACATCAGGGGCATGGCAATATTTTACCTCGACCGTAACAAAAATTTATCATTCTAAGCCCAGAAACATCTCTTCCCAAGTAGATGCATTATTTTGAAGACTAAAGATTTAGATAGAAACAGATGATCTTAGATTCAATTAGAACTTGAAAGTGTAAAATATCTAAGACCTACCTTTTCTGATTGATATATTCTGAGCCTAAAACCCATTGCATCCTACGTTGTCTTTCAAGGTCATACCATATGTGTTATTCTAAAGCACGATGGTGTTAATAACAATATAGACAAACCTCATTATATAAACTTCTTGAGAGAATTCTTTGAGCATCTCTTCATTAATACGCTCAGGCTTCAGTACTTTAATAGCTACTTCTTGACTACAATACGTGCCTCGATACCTTGAGAGGAGAGGGAAGGAATATTAGGATAAGGATATGTTAACAAGTTTTTTCTAAGTTAACAATCATATGTTATAATTAGATCAAACTTACAGGTCCCCATATGACCCGGATCCAACTTTATTCTCAAATTTTAGTTGTCTGGCGTCAATTTCCCAGACATCAGTACCATCAGTAGGTATTTCAACACAACTAGGAAAAGATTCAACTCTATTCTGGTCATGCTTACCCAAAGCAGGACTGGACTGCTTTTCTGACCAACACTGCTCCTGCATCCCATTTCGGGGACGTTAAAGAAATTAAAGAGAAAAAAAAAACTAAGAATGTATCAGCAAACATTGACGTTCATTCAAATAATAAAAAGAAGATACCTTGAAATTTGAAACTTCTTTTTCTAATGCCCTTTTAAGCTCCTCAGTTTCCTAGATTTTCAAATATTCAAGTAGTTAAATATGAAAAAGATCAATATAAAAGATGAAAGAAATAAACAGTATAAGATGTTAGAATGAATTGCTCTTGTGAACTTCAGAATATTGGTCAAAAAGTGAATGGTGAAAAAGTTCCACAAAAGTTTACATGCCTAAAATTCAGATCTTACCTCAAAAGGCCAACCATCAATGACAAAAACATCCAGAGAGAAACCATCAACAGAGGAGAAAGCATGAGCTTCTTGTATGTTAAGTCCAACATCAGCCAGTAGGGAAGTTAACTGACCAGAACCAAAACTTTCTATCAACCAGTGAAGGGTGTGATAATAAAGGAAAATATAACCCCAGCAACCTAAATATCTCGTTGATATTGAGTTTTTGTTATAAATACTTATGGCTTATCAAGAATGCCATGGACACCACCAAACCAACTTAAATTACATGTTACGGTAGATCACCAGGAATTGTTTCTGTAAGTTGTAAAGCTGTTATAGTCAGTTAGTAGTTATTAAATGGTTAGTCTGTTGTAATCTCATTTGTTGAGAGGTACTAGGAAAGGAGCAATGTTTGAGGAATAATTACACAGTATAAAAAACTAAAATGCGGAAAGTCCTATTAAATAGAAAATGCAGGCACATCAAATTATATAGTCCCAGATCCCAACTTATGATGAGCTTAAAGTATATCTCGTCTTTGTACATGCTCGTGAAGGAAATAGTAAAATTTGTTGGCGGGTAGACATGCAATATTAGAAAATCTTGGTCGTGGTGGTCTATCAAACTGGTAGCAGCATAGAGCAAACATGATGGTTCCAAGTAGGTGAAACTGTATTGAAGTTCTATTTAACACACTTCATAAACTATGGCTTCAAGTGATTAAATAGGTCAGATACCTGACTAAGGAGTTTAGGCTTGTCAGTTGTTGCAAACGTGATCTCATGCATTGGCCTATAAATTTTCAATGGTAGAATGAAACAATATGTTACAAAAACATCCATGAGTCAAAAGCAGATAACCAACGTTAAAGAAGATTGTTATTGTTGTGCGTGGCATTAGCTTTATACTATGCTGTTAATCTCACTGCTACTTGGAAATTATATAGAATCAGATGGACAATAGATTGAAAAGAAGGAAAGGCTTAAGCAGCCAAAATTTCAATCAGAGAAAGAAGAAGCTGGCCAAGAAAAAGGTCATTCAGTAGACAATATATTGGTATATTTGAAGATGCAATCTCTCTCCTCTCTTAAATGTTCTATACAGAAACACTGTTGAAAATGAATAGCTAGATCAATATTCTAATTTTTTACTATTTCATAAAGCTGTTGTATAGATAAATTCTTTTTTCCTCACCGAGAAAAGCAAGGCGTTGCGTTTAGGGCACTGTCCCTATCTTCAACCCCATACTTAATGGCCTGAAGTGCACGTGCTTCAAGACTGGGTGAAGAACCAAAGGTTGGAGGTGGATGGTTCCTAGAGAGAGAGTAAATGGACGAGCACCATAACAAAAACTAGAATCAGGACATATTTGTAAAAACATATGTACGGAAGAACATTACTGAGCCGCACCCATGTTTGATAGAACAATTAAAAGAGCTCTGAGCATCTTCCATCATTGAAGGATCCAAACAAGAAGAATTGAAAAGGTTTTCATTTGCAGAAGGATAAACCTGCATTAGGAAGAAGATCGAGATAAAGATACGATGCTACATAAAATCTAGCTCAACAGGGTTCATGCAGTGGAATGCACTTTGACCTGCACAGGACGAACTTCAAATACAGGCCGTTTAGCAGGGTCTACAGCCAATTGAAGTAATCTCTTATGCGTGAGTACATCTTCCGCCCTGTCGACATTCACATCCAATGCGTATCTATACAGCAAGAATCAGGAACTTAACAAAAACGGGAGTGCTCTGGAAATCCAATAAAAACGTGATCATAAATTCTGATAAACCAACAAAAATAAGAGATGAATTTGTAACCCAAACAACGTACTCAAGAACTGATCCTCTAAACAATCCGCAAGCACACAAATCCTGGCTAGATTATGCTCAATACTTCCAACTCCCACACTTGATAAACCATTTAAAAATAACATAATAAAACAAAAGGCTAAATATAGTGAATGTTTCGTACTCTCCTGGATAATTCTGAATTTGATCCTTAATCTGTTGAAATTTTCAAAGTTACTCCAAATGTATTGAAATTTCTCAATTAAGCTCTTCCATGAACATAGTTAGAATTTGCTAAAGAAAAGTCAATGCACCTTCAACTCGGATTCTATTTAACACATTTCCCAACCTGGGTATAGCATAATTTGAACACTCCTTTCAAGATTGAGAGTTACATAAAATATCAGAGACCAATGACCTACAAGAAATTCCCACAAAACCCAAAACGAAGGACTAGGGCAGGGAAGATACCGAGCAGGAAGGCGATTGAAGTGGAGCCAAAGCTCATCATCAAACCCAGGTAGATTCGCCTCATGAAAATTGGATTCCTGAATCCGTCGGAGCACTTCGGTATAAACCTCGAGCTTCTGGCGATGATGCCTGGAGGTCGCATGGGGAGAAGAGGAGTTCGTAGCTCTGCTACCGCAACTCTCAACATCTTCTTCGATCGGCATTGATGAGAAGACACAGAACGAAAAGATCAATGAATCCGAGAAAATCTCCGAAGGAAAATCAAAAGGAGGGAGGAAAGAAAGTTAAAGAAAAAAAGGGGAACGAGGAATGATTGAAGAATTGTACATAGGAATTGGGAATTGGGAATTGGGAATTGGGAATTGGGATCAAGTTGGGAGACAGATGAAGAAGCTTTCTGTGAAGTGGAAAAGGCTGCCGCGAAAGAGGTGGAAAGAAGAGAGAGACTTTGACACGTCATCAGGTACACTCGGCGTCTAGTCATCTGGGGCCCACATTAACTATATAAAATTGCCATCTTGGATATTGCCATTGCATTAAAATATCTTCGCCCGCCCACATTATTTTTTAGAAAAAAAAAAATATTTTTTGGGGTTTTATTTTTTTTTTAATTTGTTATTTTTAAATATTAACCTATAATCTTTATTAATAATTGAATTATTTTAATTTTTTTATTCATTTATATTTTGAAAATTATTAATGCATAATTTTCATATGATAAGCTAGGTTAGAATTTTACGGTAATGAGCGGTTTTTCAACTTCTCTTCATAAATTTTTCTTTAAGCAACCATTTATTTTGCTATTCGGGTCTGTACCATTTAAAACAAGTAGGTGTTGAACTCGATTCATAGTGCTTAGGTGCCGAAAAGTACAGGTTAAAGGCATGTGAGCGCAAATTCCAAATCTCGGTTCTAGCTCGGTCTGCCTGATCTATCGTGTACTTTTTCGCTCCGAATAAAAAACGCTCTCTAGAACTGAAAAAGGGATCAAAGGAATGAGACTTTGTTAGGACATACAAAAGCATCCTTTTCACATTAGCATTCTCTGCAACCTTACAAACTTACAGCTCGCCGTGTAAAAAGAATCAGCCATCTCCACCTCATTCATACCAAGAGATACAACACATTAGCTACCCAAATGTAATATTTACATACTCTCTCAACTGTAACTGTACAGCCCGACGACCACCATAACTATCGAAATTTTTCTGCACGGATGCGCATCGCTTTGCTCAGCGTTGCCAATTCATCCAATGCTGAATTGTATGTTCCAAGAGACCGAAACGTCGCCCTGTTTAGGGTGCAGTATCAGAAAAATTAAGACATGTTTCGTCGTGTACACGACGATTCCTCTTTTTAGAGCAGTCGATTACACAGAGTTACTCCTCGTCTTCGGACTTGCGAAGCTTTGTTAACTTATCCCTCCACAAGGCTGAAGGAAACAAACATGAGCTATAAATAAATACACTCATTTGTAGAAACATGATAAAGAACAAAATGTTTGGATAGATACCTGCATCTTTGTACCGTTCTTCGTAAATAGCCATTTTCATATTCTTCAGCATATCGAGTTCCTCGGACAAGAAATCCGGACCATCAGCAGCACTGATCGAAACGAACATGATTGTTTTTGGATATCAAGAAAAGATGTTCATCAAATAGCAAACAATACATGCACTTCTACCTGTCGAGTAGAACGTCATAACATGATTTCCTCTCACGCACTCTTCCAAACCCATAACTAACTCTAATGGCATCCTCATAGACAATCTGCTTACTAACAAGTACAGGTATCTGCACATTTGTTATACCGAAAAACACTGTGAGCAGCAAACTTTCAGTGAAGTAAGAAATTATTTCGGTCAAGAGAATGAAATCGGGCGGAGAGGGTGCAAAGTAAAGAATCTAAGTCATTCTAGCGACTAGTAGAAGTTCTGCAAGGATCCCAGCAGTTAATGGTAGAATATCTACCTTACATCGGTATGCAACGTTTAGGGCGTCTGAGGGGCGTGCATCCACACTTAACGTTTCATTTTCCCCATCCTGTAGATGATAATAGTTAGACAAGGCATGTATTGAGAACTTCTAAAAATGTATTGGCTGATTGTGAATGAGTTTATAAGAGCTAACCTTTTTCAAGAAGAGCCGGGCGAAGTAAGTGTTCATCACTCGTTCAGTAATTCTCGCTGTGGTGACCTATCTCGTGATAATATAAAATGGCATTAGATTATCGCTCTAAACCCCTTTTCATGGTTATCAAAAAAGGAAATGAACATGAGAAGTACAAATGATTTATTCAGAAACTGTGCAGTGCTTCTAGATTTTCATCCTCAATTACATTAAAGAAACAAGTGAAGGAAGGAGGGTTCCTATCAGTAATCACTGCCCACCCATAATATAGCTTAGAGAAAATAATTCTATGACTAGATGAAGAATTAAATCCCAAATTATATAATTCCTGGAAAGCAAGTGTAACAGCCCAAGCCCACCGCTAGCAGATATTGTCCGCTTTCGCCTGTTGCGTATCACCGTCGGCCTCACAATTTTAAAACGCATCTGCTAGGGAGAGGTTTCCACACTCTTATAAGGAATGCTTCGTTCCCCTCTCCAACATATGTGGAATCTCATAATCCACCCCCCCTTGGGGGCTTAACGTCCTCGCTGGCACATTGCCCGATGTCCGTTTTGGCTCGTTACGTATTGCTGTCAGCCTCACAATTCTAAAACGCATCTGCTAGGGAGAGGTTTCCACACCCTTATAAGGAATGTTGTGTTCCCCTCTCCAACGGATGTGGGATCTCACAACTGGGCAAAGACACTAATATTCTTGCTCGAGCATAAGCTTGTCCTTTCAGGTAAACATACATCGCAAAGCAACATTAAAACTAGCAGATTTTTGCAGCTCTTTGGTTCTTGTATAGAAAAAACTAACAAGCCATGTATATATTTCTTGATTATTCCATGTATGATTGTAGCAAGCAACAATTCACTTTTCAAGCTATTGAAGAATCAAAATCTGAAAAAAAAAAAAAAAAAAAAAAACCATCC
>NW_019268517.1:10539559-10543844 GCF_002738365.1 Cucurbita moschata
AAAAAAAAAAAAAAAAAAAAAATCCATCCTAATGTTCTTTAACATTAATGTCACAAACCTCAGTTCAAGAATCGCTCAACTAGTTAAGACATATATCCTCGACTAAGAGGTCAAGAGTTCAAACCCCTATTGAACTCTCGAAAAAAACATTTGTTTCATAAATCCTCCCCATCAAAGACTGATAAACAATAAATCCTAAGCATATATTTATTCAGTATGTTAGAAGTCAGTTCATACTTGATAGCCAACTTTCACAATGAGGTCTTGTATAAACTGGAAGAGATCAGGGGCATCCTGTAATATGAGACCATTTAAGAATTAATACCAACAACAAGGTAGCTACACATATATGAATATATATATATGAAGAACAAAACCAGAGAAAACCCACCCCATTTTCAATCCCAAGCTGACAATCTATAAGTTTCTCAATAGCATATTCCCCTGCAAACCAAGTCCAAAATTTGCAGCTTCTTTTTGACAAATTCATAAGAAAACACAAAACCGAATCACGTCACAGTTTTTCTCCAACATACCTACGACAATTGGCAGTAGAAAGTCACCATTGCAAGAAATCTTGAGAAACACAGTAGGGCTTCGAAAACGTCTAAAAAACCCCAATCCAAGTGAATGGGAATTGACTCGCGATTCTCTCTGATTGAAACTCGCATCCTCTTGAAACCTCTTCTTCCACATTCGATAGTGATTGATAGTCTCTAACAGTCAGTAATACACAAACAACCACAGAAATCACAAAACACCCCATCGATTCGATCGGCAATTGCAACAAACATCAAAGTAAAACAAAAAAGTAGCCAAGTGAAAGATTAAGAACCTGTGACGAGAAACGAAGCTTCAAAATAATCCCGACGGGAGTCATCATCAGTGTGGGCGAATCTATCGGGAGAAGAGTGGCAAGAAATGAGTATCGAGTTGGAGCGGCGAGAGCGAAAAGCAATGGATCGCGATCGAAGGAGAGAGAAGTGGAGGGAAGAGGAGGTAGAAGGGTGATCCATGGCTATGGCGGATCGGGGAAAAATGGAGGGAACACAGAAGTGGAAGGTTAGACCCAGCATTGTAATGGCGGAATTACAGAGAAAAGTGGAGATTAAAGACGAAGATGAAGAAGATTGAAAGGGAAACGTGAAGTGTAGAGAGAGAGAAGAAAGAGAATGTTTGAATCCCCTGAATCAATTGAGAAAGAAGAAAGAGAGAAGATTTGGGGAAATTGACAAACTTGATTAAACCAAAACAATGTTACCTTATAAAGTTATCTTTTTTTTTTTTTTTTTTTTAATTTCTAAATTAATAAAAAAATATATCTTTTTTAATATTCTTAAACAAAAATAAAAAAAACAATTCATTACTATTTTTTAATTTAAAAATAAAAAATAAAAAATAATCTCTCATGTGTTATTATGTTTAAAGAAAATTTTAAAAATAGCATTAAAATTTCTAAATTTTATAAAAAAAATTCTTACTATCAATATATAAATGAAAACTGTTCGTTCATAATTTATTATTATTTACAAATTTTTAAATTTTTTTTAAAAATTTAAAGGTATTTTTGGAGTTCTTCAAAAAATAATAATAAATATTAATTAAAATTTTGAAATTCAATGGTTTTTTTTTTAAGCTATGAAAACTTTATATATATATATATATATATATATTATTATTATTATTATTTATTTATTATTATTATTTTTTATTTTTTTTTTTTTGTGGTAAGATAGATGGTATATGTTATGAGAAAATCATCGTCATCTTTCCAGAAATTGACGCGTCGTCCGGTACCGATAAACGGATGCGCGTTTGTCCGCCGCCGCAATAAGGGTAACCTTCTTTTCACGAATTCCATTTCAAGTTTTTGGTTTGAAGAATCCAATGAATGGGCTCTACCGGCGATCTTCGCGAGCTCTGGTGTCGAGAAATCGACCATTCTTCAGATTTCTAAGATCCATCTTCAACGATTGGAGTCGTAGGGAGTATCATCGCGATTCATACGATTACACGAAGTTATTACAACATTGCAGATCTATCAGAAGCGTTGAAGAACTTCATGCTCAGATCGTTGTTGAAGGTCACGACCAAAATGGATTCTTAGCCACGAAGCTAATTGGTAAATATGCCGAGTATGGCGAGGAAAAAATGGAAATTGCACGGAAGGTGTTCGATAGATTGCTTGAAAAAGATGTGTTCGTATGGAACGTGGTTATTCAAGGGTATGCGAATTGGGGTCCGTTTGCTGAAGCTCTAAACCTGTATGATGAAATGCGGGTCGGTGGCGAACCCACCAATCGCTACACATTTCCTTTTGTGTTGAAGGCATGTGGCGCCATGAAGAACGGTGACAAGGGGAAGATTGTTCATGGGCACGTTTTGAAATGTGGGTTGGACTTGGATTTGTTCGTGGGCAATGCTCTGATTGCGTTTTATTCCAAGTGCCAGGATGTTGAAACTGCTCGGAAGGTGTTTGATGAAATGTCTCTGAGAGACATTGTTAGTTGGAACTCCATGATTGCTGGGTATACTTTGAATGGGAAAGTGGATGAGGCTATTATGCTTTTCCACGCCATGCTGCATAATCAAACTGCTTGCTCACCTGATAATGCAACTCTTGTTGGGATTCTCCCTGCTTGTGTTACAAAATCAGCTTCCCAAGTTGGCTTCTGGGTTCATTCCTACGTTATCAAGACAGGAATGGAAGTTGGGGCCCCGTTGGGCAGTTGCCTTATCTCAATGTATGCTAACTGTGGTCATGTGAACGTTGCAAGAGACGTTTTCGATCGAATCAAGGACAAAAACGTCATCGTATGGAGTGCAATCATAAGGTCTTACGGAATGCATGGTTTTGCAGATGAGGCATTAAACATGTTCACAAGTTTGGAAGAAGCTGGTCTAAAACCAGACGGCGTGATTTTCCTGAATTTGTTGTCGACGTGTAGTCACGCCGGGCTTGTAGAAAAAGGGCGCGAGATATACGAAAAGATGGAGGCTTATGGTGCAGAGAGGAAAGAGGAACATTATGCGTGCATGGTGGATCTCTTAGGGAGGGCTGGTTTCTTAGAACAAGCAGTAGAGTTCATTGAAGGCATGCCAGTGCAGGCAGGGAAAGATGTGTATGGTGCATTGCTTGGTGCTTGTAGGATACACAACAACATAGAGTTAGCTAAAAAAGTTGGGGATAAGTTGTTCGTTTTGGATCCCGAAAACGCAGGGCGATACGTGATCTTAGCTAGTATGTATGAAGATGCAGGGCAGTGGGAAGATGCTGCTAAACTAAGGAAGTTGCTGAGAGATAGGAATATTAGAAAGCCGGTTGGTTGCAGTTCAATAGAGATAGATAGGATTAATCATGTGTTTGGGAAGGAGGATGAATCTCACCCTTTCACAGAACAAATTTTTGACACATTGGAGAAGCTTGAAAGGGTAATGGATGAAAATTTTGAACCTATTTAATGGAATCCAATTTGCAATTTTCCCTTCAATTCTTCATTTATGTTTCTTATTTTTCTCCCAGAAAACTTGGGAAGTTCCACTTTAAGATGAAGCTTTCGAATGAGCTGGAAATTCACAACATTCGAAGCAAATTATGTCTTTCATAAGTTTTTCAAGGCGACTCTTTCTTCAAGGAAAGACGTGGTCTTATTAGACAAGTTGAGTTGTTTGTTCTAGACAAATTCTAGGCTTAGCTTTAAAAATCTACTTAGGACTCGACTTTTTTCTCAAGAAAAAACTTGGTCAGAAAAAAGACTTGGTCTTACTGGGTTGATGCGGAATTCTAGGTTAGCTTTCAATTTCACTTGACAAAGACTAAGTCTTCCTCCCTTTTTTTATCGAAATTTTTTCTTCAGTAAAGTAAGCCAATTTCTTTCGGTCGATTCTGACGCTGAGTTTGTTTTGAAGTCTTTCAACACTCAACAGACCTTTTGTTTAGCATTGATCGTAACAATTCTACTATTTAGTTCTTTAGGCGTTTCAACTTGGTCCCCATATATTGTGCTAGTGACCGCTTTACGATTTAGAGACAAGTAAAAAGACGAAGATCAAACTAAAACTAAGCCAAAACCATAAAACCAAATTAAAACCTTCAAACCATTGGAACCATGGAAGTAAATTATAATCTTCAAAAACTTTGGTCCAAACCATATGGACAAAGTTTGTAATTTAACCTAACAATTTTAAGACTGATACTGAAAGTTCATTTGATACCAGTACAATATACAAAAAAAAAAAAAAAAAAAAAAAAAAAAAAAAAAAAAAAAAAAAAAAAAAAAAAAAA
>NW_019268517.1:10544175-10571249 GCF_002738365.1 Cucurbita moschata
AAAAAAAAAAAAAAAAAAAAACTAATACATAGTTGAGGGGCCTATTTCTTAGTACAGTTTCTGAGTCAAACAAATTACAGTTTTCTTCACATAATCATTTGCTATTTGGTAAGGTACAAAGATACAGGGGAACGGAGGGGCTAATTGTAAGATAATCAGCACAGATTCTTCATAGTAAAATAAACAAAGCTTCAGACAAGTTCTGTTCTCTGCGAAATCTAAATCATATAATGTTTGGTCGTTTCTTTGCCTCTGCTCGTTCTCGGTTTTCGAGGGCCTGACATTTACAAATTACCTGCACAATCAGTACAATTATACAATGAAGGATTAACTACAACATGTTCTAAGAAATCACTTGCAAAAGGTTAATGTGGTTCGTGTTTCGAAACTTTTTTGAACGTTCGAACGTCACAAAGGCAAGTTTTGAGAGTCAAAACAACACAAACAAAAATAACTATATTACCGTGAGCTGTGTCGTTCAGTCATCAATTATATCTAGAACACCTGCACACCAAAATCAGTCTTCTCTGATTTTGTCAACTCTATTGTTCTTCCTTCTAATTCTTTCTGACTATATGAAGCTACCTCAAATGTTAGCACTCTTGTCCTCAGTTAAGAGGCTTCCTAGAGGAATAATCAACCCTATTAACATAATATGTACCCACCCAATCTTTTTAACGAAATACTGAATCCGGCTACAAAGATACAATGCCCCTTTTCCAAGCCGAGATCCAGAATGATGGCAAGCAACACAGAAGAGAAATCCACATATAAAACACCCTGAAGATCAATTATTACAAAACGAACCAGTTAGCCTTGTTAATCGTCACGAGATCAGGGCTTCAAGAACTTTACCTCTTCCTTCAACCCAGATATTTGATATCAACCCTCATCGATTGCTCCTATCGTCCTTTCTACTCCTATCATCCTTGTCAGTTGTTTGTGAGGTGTACTGACTAGTAGATGACGGAGAATATCCAGGAGCAGTAGGTGAGTATCCTGCACTTGGACTGCAAGTAATATAAATGATTAGATGCTGACTAAAAAAAAAGATGAGAATGTTTTTGACTATAAGAGTTTATCTCGGCTAACCTATATTGTGGAGAACTGGGGCTGTAGTCTGGGCTGGCTCCTGTGTTATATGGACTGAAGAGAGAAAAGGCAAATAATGGGTTAGGGAAATTGCGAGGTAATCATGATAATTATAGATGTTAAAGTGAGCCCTCGAGAAAGGAGGCAGTAAAAGCTCACCTGCTAGGACTGTAGGTTGGGCTTGATGGAGAATATGCCGGAGACGTAGGTGAATATGATGGTGATGTTGGACTGCAAGGTAAGACAAGAAGTTCGAACTTATTAGCTTCAAGGCATACAGAAACAAACCAGGAAAACAAGCATATATGCAACAGAGTTCATATTCAAACGCCTGAACGTACTACTAAAGACATTTAAACCCAAAAATACTTTAACAACCCACTACCTGTAGTTCGGGGAGGTTGGGCTATAGGGACTTGATGGAGACAACCGTGGACTACTGGGTGAGTAGGCCTGTGATGGGCTGTATTTAGCTGATTGAGGATTATAACTTGGTGATGTCGGACTATAGCTCGGCGAAGTGGGACTGTAGCTTGGTGACGTGGGGCTATAGCCAGGGGAGGTGGGGCTATATGCTGGAGAGGTGGGGCTGTAGGAAGGTGATGTAGGGCTGTAGGACGGGGATGTTGGGCTGTAGGAGGGTGATGTGGGGCTATAGGAAGGCGAAGTTGGGCTGTAGGAGGGTGAAGTTGGGCTGTAGGAGGGTGAAGTCGGGCTATATGCAGGTGAAGTGGGACTATAAGCGGGAGAAGTGGGACTGTAAGCCGGCGAAGTGGGGCTGTAACTTGGAGATGTTGGGCTGTAACTAGGAGAGGTGGGGCTGTAACTTGGAGAGGTGGGGCTGTAACTTGGAGAGGTGGGGCTGTAACTTGGAGAGGTGGGTGAATAAGATGGACTCGTAGGAGAATATGCAGGACTAGTTGGGCTGTAACCAGGCGAACTAGGACTGTAGGTTGGAGATGTTGGACTGTAGCCAGGAGAGGTAGGGCTATATCCCGGGGAAGTGGGGCTATAACCAGGGGAGGTAGGACTATAGCCAGGGGATGATGGACTGTAGCCCGGAGATGATGGGCTATATCCCGGAGACGAAGTAGGCGAGAAAGCCATTCCTCCAACATAGGGTGAAAATTGAGCATCACTAATAGGTGAGAGGCGGAGATTCGGGCTCAACAAATAACTAGGAGACATCATCCCTTCATGATAAGGAGTTCCTGAGATCGGGGAACGGGAAGGTGTCATGCCAAACTCCAGACCATCAATGTAACTAGGCAGCTGGAGTTCAATAGCATTCTTCAACATCTCATCATTGAGATACAGAGCACAACCTCCTGTTCCTATGGGTGCGAGTTGACCCAACATTATATTTTCAGTAACACCCCTCAAGTGATCAGTTTCAGCATATACTGCAGCATCAAGTAAAATATCCACAGTTTCTTCAAATGAGCATCTCATCATCGGTCCAGTATCATTTCGGTTGATACCATGACGAGTAATAGCCATCAGGTGGCCACGATAAGTCATGGTGTCACAAAGGATGGCAAGATGCCGGTAATTAACATAAGATCCATCAAAGGAGATAACAACACGCAATTCATCTAGGAGGGAACGTCGAACTGCTTCAATCCCAAGAACTTCAATAACTTCAATCAAATGGTTGCTGGTGGTCCTCCTCGCATCAACATCTTCATGACAAATAACTGCTAAAAGATTGACACCTTCTGTATCCAACATCCACTCCATCTCTGGCTTAAACCCTTCATTCTCATCAAACTTGTTCACTTTACCACACTTAATGAAAACCTTGTTGATATCTGGTATTCCCCGAAGAGCCATTTCGGTTAGCATGTTGCTCTCAATTTTCTTCAAGAACACATCGTCTTCAGCTGATTCATCATTCAACTCACCCTTTGGGGCTTCATCGTTCATGATACGGATACGAAGTATAAGCTTCTCAGCATTATCATCATTAAATATGCAAGTCAAATCATCATCAAATTCAAGGTTGATCTTCTCGGCAATATTCGCCATGCTAAGTTTCTTATCCACCATCATTTCACGATTCAACTCTATACGGAGCAACCATGGGGAGATTTTCTCGGGCGCAATTTCTTCATCTGGCATCTCATAGTAGGATTTCACAAAATCCATATCCTCTTCAATAATCGTGCTCATTGGGTCAGGATCATACCATACTTCCGTCGCTTGTGTGACACTCCTAAGAGTAGTATATTCCAAAGCACATTGAACAGTCTTGGCTCTCTCCTTAGTTTTATTAGCTTCAGGTTTTAGATAGACTGAAAGAGAGGGTGTTTTGATTCTCTTGGCTACATTAATGATTTCCCTCAACCTGGGAACACCAAGGGTGACGTTCTTGGCACTAACACCAGCATAATGGAAGGTATTAAGCGTCATCTGAGTCGCTGGCTCTCCAATGGATTGTGCAGCAACACAGCCAATCATTTCACCAGGTGCAACTAGTGACTGAAGGAAGCGTGATTCTATTTCTCCAATAACCCACTCGAACGCTTCGCGTGTAAGCCTGTATTCATCCAAAACCCTTTTGCTAGCAAAAGTGCTTCGCAGCAATATATTGAAGAAAAGGGTGGCGTTCTTTTGAGCCTCCACACTAAGAGGATCTTCACCAGGAACAACCTTCAGCCGTTCTTGAAGTTTGTCGATAGCTTCAACAATTTCCATAGGATGCATATCAGAGGCCCTTCGAAAGTCAATTTTGAAAGTCTTTTGTGCATTCTGAATAAGCCTTTTGAGGTTAACTGGCATTGGCCACGAGTTTTCACCTGTGGTTGCAATTTCTGTTCCCAATTGATACCTGTCTGCTTCAAGCTTTTGGACTTCAGCCTCGAATACATTGCGGAATTCACGGATAGTTTTTAAATCTTCAACGTGCTCTGGCAACATGTAGCTTGGCTTCCAGTTCTCATCTTCAAACTCATACCTGAAGATCCTCTCAAATTCCTTTTTCTTCATTTTCAAAGAATCGAGTTTCTGAGATTCTATCCAAACAGAATCCATGCCATCTTCACCATAAAGAAACTGAATTACGTCACCCAGTGAGTTTCGAACAGTCCCATCATATTTAACCATGATATCCTCCATGGCCTTCACCAGCCTCCTCTGAATGTATCCTGTTTCAGAGGTCTTGACTGCAGTATCAATAAGACCTTCCCTACCTCCCATAGCATGAAAAAAGAACTCCTGTGGGGTCAATCCTCGAAGATATGAGTTTTCAACAAAGCCACGACTTTCAGGCCCATAATCATCTTTAGTGAAATGGGGCAAAGTTCGATCAATAAAACCAAATGGTATTCGCTTCCCTTCAACATTTTGCTGCCCCACACAAGCAGTCATCTGGGAGATATTGATAAAACTTCCCTTGGATCCTGCAGTAACCATAGCTTTCAGATTGTTACTCTCTGACAAACTTTTTTGCGCGCTACTACCAGCATCATCACGAGCCTTATTCAGGACCTGGTTCACTTTGTTTTCAAATGAATCCATCATCGTCCGTCCAGGTTCAGGCTCTAAACTACGCTCCTGGGCTTTCTTAATGAGATTTTTCACTTCATTTTTAGCTGCAGAAATAGTTTCATTAATTTTCTCCATGGTGGCTGCATCAGCAATTGTATCTCCAATCCCAATGCTAAAAGCATTCTGCAAAAGCCAGTAATTGACAAGCCACTGTGTATGACCAAGAAATTTTCTAGCTGCATCAGGACCAACCTCCTCCCTGAAAATGATTTACATGATTGAGCTTCAATTTCATAAAAACGATAACGAAAAGCATGTGTAAAAAAAAAATTTATGAGACTGTTAACTCCTTAATCTAGGCAACTCAAATGAACGAACATGACATTTGAAACACCAACCGCCATCTTTAATGTGATAAAGACATCACCAATTAGTCAAACAAAGAGTCGGAACAGTTCTTTTCAAAATGCATTATGACCATGGCGATTAGTATTAGTTCAAAAAAAAAAAGTGCAACTACTTTTTTAAGAGATGATGATGATGATGATGATTACAGACCACGTCGAGTACTATAGCTAATGCAGCATACCAAATAACATGTATAAGACTTCCAGTTGAAGTTCCGAGAGTCTTCTTGCAAAGAGTTCCAGAAAGCAGTTCCCCCTTCTCAATCCTAACAAAAGTATCCCCCGGAGTAATGAATCCAGATTCAGACTCCGAATGCCAAGCAGAAGTTCTCGAGAGATTAATCTGCTTTGGTATGATAAGATTAAAAACTTGTTTTCCAGTCCAAAGAGGTTGTGGCTTTAAAATTGCAGGGGCAGGAACTTTCCCGTCAAAATCTTCCCACCACATCAAGATATTCATGAAAACATCCTGCACAAATTTATCGATGCAATTTCAGATCCCAACTTACAACGAACAAAAATGTTTGTACGCTAAAAGGACAGGAGATAACAATCATATAACTGTGACCTTTGTTATAAAGGTGTCCCTTTTTGTAATTTTACGGCATCCTAACAGAGTATCTTGCACTATACCCATGACAGGACGGTTTGACTGAGGTGACACAATGCATTTGGGAACCATCATGAGCTCCAATACTTCTGCCCTTGTCTCAAATGACTGAGGAACATGCATATTCATTTCATCACCATCAAAATCAGCATTGTAAGGTGACGTGACAGATAAATTTAGGCGGAAAGTTGAGTAGGGCATAATCTTGATTCTGTGTCCCATGATAGACATTTTATGGAGACTAGGCTGACGATTAAAAAGTACAAAGTCACCATCGTTCAAATGACGCTCCACCTATGATCACAGCAGCAAAAGAATGAGGAATTTAGGAATTATAAAACACCCAAAAATCAGATTGCATGCATGATCAGAAAATCTTGCCTTGTACCCAAGCTCCAAATGATGATCGCTACTTTTCTTAAGATATCGAAGATCAAGCCTCTGCCCGTCATCTCGTATAATGTACTTGGCACCAGTTTTACCAGGTGGAGGATGGGGACCATATTCAACAAGTTCCTTTAATCTGATTTTCAAAAGAAGAGACCATTCGCAAACAATAAATACTGTGAAAGCGAAAGAATCAAGAAGCTAGAAATGATTTTAAAACACGGACCTCTCTATATTATATGGTGTCACGGTTTCTGGATATGTAAGGTTCAAAGCAATGCTCCATGGCACTCCCAGTTCATCAATATTAATTGTTGGATCAGGTGTTATAACTGTACGTGCTGAAAAATCTACACGTTTTCCCATCAAATTACCCCTAATCCGGCCTTCCTTTGCCTTGAGCCTACTACAAATAGATTTAATGGGCCTCCCAGATCGTTGTGTGGCCTTGATTAAAGCAACATATGAAAGTAAGAAGAAAAATGGTTGGAAAAAGAAAATCATATAGCTTCAGAAATAAAAGAGACTCAATACCCTGGGTAGTCCAGGTAATTCATTATCAAAATACGTGGCTATATGAAACTGCAGTAGTTGTGCAAACTCTGAAATGATATGTGCAGGAGAACCATTTCTTTCTTGCCTCCTGAGGTTTTCGTTGTGCCTTATAATCATAGCCAACTGATGAGTTAGATCGTCCTGCATTGAGAAATGCCACGTTAAAATTGATCCAATATTGTCAAAAGCATCGTAACACTATCCCAGAAACTAAGTAGAAAAATAAAATGAATTTTATTGGAAGCAGTAAACAAAAAAGAAACAATTAGACATCATAAAACAAAAGCAGAACAGGCATACCTCACTTCTAGATGAGGTGTCCATCATAACCGATGGTCTCACAGGAGGTGGAGGAATTGGAAGGACTTGCAGAATCATCGAGTCAGGTCGAGCATACTTTGGATTTAGGCCCAAGAGTTTGCAATCATCGTCGCTTATTCTTTTCAGAACACCAAGAACCTACAAGAATCCATCCAACATTTGACCTCATGAAAGAGGTACATGCAAAATTAATTACGAAGGATAATGCTAATCAGGATTGAAATTGGTCACCCTTTCGGCACTAAGTGTCTGTTTTCTTTCCACAGGTTCAGGCAGCTGCTCCTGGTCATCATTTTTCTTCCTCTGAGCCTTGTACTCTGCAACCATTTTCATACCATCAATTGAGATCTTAGGCTGCTGAGCACCACAGCCACCCCGACCCCTTTTCACCGGTTGATCTGAATCTTGGCCTTGGACATCAATTTCATCTCCACCTTCACACTTGGTTTTGTTCTTGCAGGCATCCAAAATCTTTTTAAGCCTGTTCTTGGGATTCTTTATCCGCATCGCTTGTTTAAATTTTGGGTCCTCCTGAAAAATGATAAACGGATTGCTCAAGGTAATTGACTATTTCCATGCAATAGCTAGAATCAATCAATAAGATAATGATAACTTAGACCCAAATTCCCATTATCCCAACATCTTAAAGAGATGCATTCCAGTTATCTTTTCCACTTCGCTCTTAGAAGAACCATAACGAACATATTACATGGTCTAAAACCATAAAAGTCCTAGCCAAGGTAATCCTATGCAGTCTTCTGGAATCATTCATAACGAATCATAGCAACAAGGAAGCAGAAAAAGAAAGAAAAAAACATGTACAGCGTGAAATCATACTTAGCTGAAGGACAAAAAAGGAAACCAATCCAGTAAACATCAAAATATAATATTAAGAAAGAACAGTACCTCGTCAACTAGAATCTTTGAGCAATTGAAGCAAACAGAACGCATGATAGTGAGCACAGTCTTCATAAATCCAATATGAAACATTGGCTTGGCAAGCTCGAGGTGCCCAAAGTGTCCAGGGCATTCAGCCATGTTCGCAGTGCAAGTTTCACACTTCATTTTTCTGTCAATTGTACCAAGCCGCGGGTCACTCAAACCACCTACTTTTGGCTTACCCCTCTCTGTAGTTTCACCATGCTCAATTTGCACCACGGACATTTGCCTCTGAAGTCCAAAGAATATGGTTTAGACACCAAGGTGTGTAGTAAAAAAAATTCTCACTTCCAACATATGGATTTTGTAACAGATTATATTATCCATTTCTCAATTTAAAGAAACATTGGCATACGAAAACAATCTGGTTTCTTATTTCCTATTTCCTATTTCAAATTATTCAAAAACAAAAACAACACATCATTTGGAATAAAACTTAATAATTTAAATTTTATTAAAAAATAATATAAGTTTCTTTCTAGCTCAAGACCAACTTTCAATTTAAAATGTGAGAGAAGAAGAACCCAAAAATGTCCACTAAAAGCTATGCATTTCAAGGAATAAGAAACCATTACCCATCAGTGAATAAAATACAAGGAACAAGAAGAAAGAACACGGCCCTGGTCCCTAACTAATAAAATACAAAACCCCGGAAGTTCATCCAGTACTCCAACTCTATAAACAAAAAAACAAACAGAACTTGCACATCAATAAACCAACAGGCAGCAAAAACCCAGCTGAGCCACTTCCTAAAGCAACCTAATTCATACAAACGTAAACCATTCCTCATCCCCGATCGACCTCTCAACATAGAGACAGAATCAAACTAAACGAAATACATTGTAATCGAAATTGAAGTGATGGATGGATAGAGAATTACAATCTCATCTGGGCTAAGTATGCCAAACTGAACCATTCGGACTTTGGCAACCTCAGCCGGGGAGTAGGGGAACCGCAAATCCATGGCGAGCGATCGAAGTGCAAAAACAAAGCCCTAGAGCAAGAAGAAGAGATTGAAAACGAAGTTCCGGACTGTTCAAGTGGAATGGAATGGAATTGGAGTTCGAGTATCAGAAATTTTCAGTTCGTTTCCGTTATCCTCTGCTGCGACTGAGAGAATCGACAGCGATGTCCCTCCCCTAAATCGCAGGCACCCCCTTCGGAAGGAGAGCTTCAAACCAACCACTGAGTAATACCCTAGTGGGGTATTTATAGACGAAATTGGTACGCTGGGCAGCTCGACTCTGCGAAATTACCATCTTGTCCATCAGGTTTTCAATTTATTTATTCAATACCATTTTGGGCTTGTATTTTATTATCTCATTTTACTTTAATCAATGTCCAAATTCAGTTATAATATCAATGCATTTAATTTTAATTTATAATGACTCCATCTTATTACACCATTCGGTTCGGTTAGGTTGATCAATTCCTCTACACACTATAAACCCGTACTCAATCAGAACTGAAATGGATCCTTAAAAAACTCGACCCAATCCTTACAATTTGGATAGGGTTGGGTCGAGTTCTCGTATTCACTGTACACTCCTTTATAATTTAACCTTTAATTTTATATGACGATGATAAATATTATGTAGAAAATATAATATTTCGGGAAAAAAGTTAGATCTAAATTAATGATGAATTTAATTCGATTTGATTTAACTTCGGAATGGATCAATACTATATTTAATAATGTTGATTTTCGAAAGAACCGTGTTTTTTAAGGTGTTTTTTTTTTTCTTTAAAATTTAAATTAATTTTTAATAGATGAAAATGAAAAGGATTTATTCATTCAATAAAAATATCTAAAATCAATGAATATTAAATAACAATATTCAATTTTTCTCATTTTCATCACGAGTGATCGTTGAGGCCTCAACTACTTATAGCTTCGTCAGCTCTCAATAATTAATATATATATATATATATATATATATATATTCTTTGTTCTTCGTCCTAATTATTACTTAATAATGAAATCAATTAATTTCTCGAAGAAAAATAATATTTTATGTTTAAAATTTCAAACACGTACCTCGTCTGGTACGTAACGACCCATATCCAAAATTCATATTAGGATTCGGCACCTGATAGTCTCAACATTCCCTTGCGACATAGACACAGAGTGAATACAATCCCCACAAACCCACGAGTTTTCCAACATGTTTTGTTCTCGCTCACATAGATTTCTAAGAGAAAAGGTCATCTAACGTAAACTTATTCAAAGTAAAGCACGTTTAACCATAAAATTCCTATGATTGAACCATCGAATAAGAAGGTTCAATTTAATAAATTTAAAATATTTTAATAATGTACAAGACACACGTTCGAAAGGATTCGAAAGGAACCAACACAGACACAAACTTAAAAATTAAAAAACTAAACTTATAATTTAATTGAAAATAAACGAAAATTAATTTTTTTGAAATGCAAAAACTTTAGAAAAACACGAGGATAAGAATGGGCCTAAAGTTGTGGGGCCATAAAATATTTGGATACTCGTATTTGAAATTTCTTATAAGGAAGATATTTTTCGTGTCATCCTAACCCACGATTAGGTTCGGTCATAATCTAGAACGAAAAATGTTTCCATCTACGTCATGAAAATGAGTACAAATTAAAATATTATTATCATCGAAATAAGTTTAATATTATTATAATCGAAATAAATTTTCAAACACCTAATTTAATTTCCTAAAAAGTCAAATTCAAACCTAACCTCCATGCGAACTCTTATTAAATTATAAAATTTAGATTTTTTTTTCAAAGGTGATTTATTTTTTCTGATTATGAATATATCGAAATTGTATACATTTGATCGTGACTTATGAGAAACCTAACGCGAATCATTTAAAATAATATCCTTTATTCTATAGTTTAAATTGGTAATAATTTATATTTTAAACATTTCCTATATATATATATATATGATAGTTTTGGAATGATTGACAAGTTTTTTAAAAACATTTCGGTTGGTCTTTATACCATTGAATTTTAGAAATATTTTAATGGTATACGTTTTATTCGAATTTAAATTTAAATTTTAAAAATATATCATACCAGAATTTTTATGATTTAATTATTATTATTTATAAATTAAGATAAAAAAAAATTGATAGATAACTAACGTGACCTCCCACATTAGTTGGGGAGGAGAACAAACCACTGTTTATAAGAATGTGGAAACTTTCCCTTAGCAGACGCGTTTTAAAGTCTTGAGGGAAAGTCCGAGAGGGAAAGCCCAAAGAGAACAATATCTTCTAGCGGTGGATCTGGGGCGTTACAAACGGTTTTAGAGTTAGACACTGGACGATGTACTAGCCTTCTTGTTGTTCCTCGAATGGGGGTAAACATGCAGACATCGAACAATGTGCTAGCCTTCTCGCTGTTCCTCGAATGGGGGTAGACACGAGGCGATGTGCCAGTAAAGACGCTGGGCCCCAAGGGGAGTGGATTGTGAACTCCTATAAGTTGGGAGGAGAACAGACCGCCATTTATAAGGGTGTGGAAGATAATATATGCGAGCAGTGGATCTGACCATTACAACTTATATATTGTTAATTTGATATATGATATATGTAAAAATTGATTATATAAATAATTTTAATTAATTATTTATTTATATGAATCACAATCTAAGACCCTCAAAAGAAAAAAGAAAAAAGAGTTAAATAATAGAGAAAAATTGATGGCGGGCGACCCACTTGATCGGCGGTAGATTTGTGGAGGATGACTGGAAAGCGTAGCCATTGGTATGGCGATCTCAAATTCTGTGTGTGTATGTAGATCCATTTTTGACCAATCTGGTAATGGTAATGGCAGTGCCAATTGCTTGGATTTGTTGTGGACCAATTAATTACCCTGAACTACTCGTTGAACAGAGAGGAGGATTTTGTCATATGATACGAACCATCCCCCTCTTTTCTTCTTCTTTCGTCTTTTCAATGCAATCCCTTGATTTATTATCCCTAAACCCTTTGATTTGGAGCGAGAACAAATCTCCTCGAAGCGGCAGCAGCTTTAAATGCGAGTTGGTTGATGCGGTTGTTTTCCGTCTTCTCCTTCTTAAGATCCAAGTTTTTTTGCCCTTTCTTTGAATTCCCCAATTCTTGTTTCTTTTCGATTCTCCATTTTCGACCAACCTTTTTGATTTCCATGGATTTCATAGCCAATCCTTTTCGGCTTTCTTCTTCCTCCTCGCCTTCGTTTGGGAATCTCTTTGACAGAGTTCGAGAAATTTGCTGCTATGCGGTTTATGCGATTCTTGGCAACATTTTGTCTGCGATCTTCACTTTCTTCTTCGCCCTAGGTTTGTTTGTTTGTTTGTTTGTTTGTTTGTTTGTTTCTAATTGATTTTCTGCAGTTCTTGGGATCATTTCCATGTTTGTGATTCTTCCTCATGATAACCTTTCGTACGGAAACTAATTTGAGAATTTGATTTGCCGAGAGGGCTTTCTTAAGATTATTTGGGTTTGAAGGAGATGAAATTGATCTTTGTTTCTTTTGGCAGTGGGGACTTTGCTTGGAGCCATGACTGGAGCATTAATTGGTCAAGAAACAGAGAGTGGGTTTGTTAGAGGAGCTGCTGTTGGGGCAATTTCTGGTGCTGTTTTTTCAATTGAAGTCTTTGAATCTTCTTTGGTTCTTTGGCAATCAGATGAATCAGGGATAGGTTGTCTTCTTTATCTGGTGAGCAAACTTTTTATCCAAATCTTTTGATGATTTGAACCCTCATACGAATCTAAATCTTTTTAATCCTTATTCATATTTTCGCTCTGTTCTTGATAATCCAACATCGTTTTGTCCTCAACTCTATGTAGATTGATGTCATTGCAAGCCTCCTCAGTGGACGACTAGTTCGAGAACGGATCGGTCCAGCGATATTGAGCGCAGTTCAAAGTCAGGTAGCTTTGCAATGCCATTGATTGTGGCTGGTGAATTGTATAGTTGTGTAGCTTCATGTAAAATGATGAAACTCATGTTTTGGTTTCGATGTGCATCAGATGGGTGCTGCAGAGACGAGCTTTGACGACATCTCGAACATCTTCGACACTGGCAGCTCGAAAGGACTGCCTGGGGACCTGGTTGAGAAAATTCCCAAGATCATGGTGTCTAAGAACAACAGTGTAGATGCTTATGGAGAAAAAGTCTGTTGTTCCGTTTGCCTTCAGGTTAGGCTCTAACTTTTATGGATCTCTCCCGTATGAACACAAATTTCTGTTGTTGAAATGGCTCTGATTTTCCCAGGACTTTCAGCTTGGAGAGACTGTAAGAAGCTTACCATATTGTCATCACATGTTCCATTTGCCCTGCATTGATAAATGGCTTATTACTCATGGTTCTTGCCCTTTATGCAGAAGGGATCTGTAATATTTTTCCACTCACCACTGTGTTAACCTTGCCCTTGTAAATTACAAAGAGAAAATTTCCTTATTTTCGAGTTAGATCATTGGTTTAGTAGTTCGATATAGAGGCATCAGACTCGGAACATACTGTGACGATCGATCCTCATCGATGTATAAAAATTTTGAGTAATTATACCCTTATATGCTCTTGTGAATAAACCATATTCCTTCTTTTTTTTCCTTACTGATCAATTATGCTATGAGTTTTGGTTGCTTCTCATTCTTTTGCTGAAAGATATAGTGATAGCCTTCTTCAACAACCTCTAAGATTCAGCCATTGCTTTGTTTATCTTTCAACCGTCTTGTGAGATCCCACATTGGCGGTATGGTGGTAGAGGAGAACGAAACATTCTTTATCCACCTCTCCTTAGCAAATGTGTTTTAAAAACCTTGAAGGAAAACCCAAAGAAAACAATATCTCTAGCAGCGGGCTTTGACTGTTACAAATAGTATCAGAGCTAGACATCGGGCGATGTGCTTGTGAGGAGGCTAAGCCCCAAAAGGGGTGGACACGAGACTGTGTCAGCAAGGACGTTGGGCCCCAAAGGAGAGTGGATTGGGGAGTCCCACATCGATTGGATAAGGGAACGGCTCAAAGAGGACAATATCTGTTAGCGATGAGTTTGAGCTGTTGCACGTTCTTGTGGCATTCTGTCATAGGATTCTTTGTCTTCTAGGTGGCATTCTGTCATAGGATACTGTTTGTTTCTTGTGAGACAACAGTCCATGAATTAAAGACCACTAGAGTTTTTTTTAAGACAAGTTTGGACAGCAGGAATAGCAGGAATAGCCCAGATGACTAATGGTAGCCCTTCAAAGCTGAGATTGTTGAGGTTAGTTGAGAGGGTATTGAAAATATTTAATACCCATATTAAGCAGAAACTTTGGGAGTGGAAATACAAGGGATTTCAAGTCCCATTCTGCTGCATGATCAGGTATTGGGGAGCCCTATCTGCATTGAAAGGTTCTCAGACTGCAGGGCAGATGCCTCTAAAACACACTCTTTCCCCTCTCATTAATGAAATCTTATTAGGTTGAAATCTTTCTTCCCCGCTAGCACCAATTACATATTGCCTTTACCTTCCCGATTTGTAAAATGCGTCTATTAGAAAGGGGCTTCCACACCAAGAAATGTTTTGTTCCCCTCTCAACCCGATGTGAGATCTCACAATCCACTTCCTTGGGGTTCAACGTCCTTCTTGGCACATTGCCTGGTGTTTGGCTCTGATATCACTATTGTCTGTTTTGGTCAATTATGTATCACCGTCAGTTTTATAGTTTTTAAAATGTGTCTGTCTAGAATAGTTTTCCACACATTTATAAGAAATGCTTTGTTTCCTTCTCCAACCGATGTAGGATCTCATGTTTCTACTCGTACAATATTAGTTTTTTCAAATGTTCATAGAAGATATGGATACTTTTGAAAGATTCCGACCTAGAAGAATGCTAAAAGTCATAAAACCATACAGTTGTCTATATGGGGTCCGTAATATTAGAGTTCGAGAGTGACTCGATTATTTATATTAGGTTTTCTTAGGTTGGTTTTTGTGGCTTTTGTTTCATCTACCACAATAAATAGTGTTGAAAATCTACCAAAGGAATTGGAATCTGTTTGGTTTGGTATTTCACTTGAAGAAGGTGCATCATCCATTTAAGCATCCAATAGAATCATAGCATTGAACTGAGAATTGATCTTACAAGTTTCTCACTGCATTTCATCACTACCACCTACTTGCCCTTTAATGGTCACCTACCCTTGTTTTCTTTTGCTTCCAATCAAATCTCACTTTTTCTTCAAATCTTCATTGTTTTCTTTATACACAAGGAAACAATTTCTTTTCCAGTACACAAACAAGGTGGATTGGAATTTCTTTCTTTCATTCTGGTCGTGTAGTGAATTTGATTTAGTCGGTTAAAAAGAGGTGTGTATAGCCGAACTTCTTTCTTTATAGTGCTTCCTGCTCCCTTCTTCATTAACCCATTTAGACCCAACTAGGTACACGTGAATCCAAAGAACCCGGCTCGAGAATAGTTTCTTAATAGTAGAGTCCTTGTCTGCCAGTGAGAGTCCTGTTTTTGTCTGCCAGTGAGAGTCCTGTTTTTTATGTTATCTCTAATTCGACTACGGTACATGATTATATGGTAATGAACTATTTGAGAATTTAGATTAAGTATTTCGTATCTAGTTATGGAGAGCGTGGCCAAGAAGTAGTCAACTAATTGCCCCCTTCTATTCGACCTTTCTTGCCTGTGTGAATAAGATTTATGAAAAACTTGACAATAACGAAGTCTATCAACACGATATATTATACGTTCATACTATACGTATGCCTAAAAAGGATAAAAGGTGAGAAGTGATGTATACAAGAAGGAGAAGAATTTCCCAATGGCATCTATTAAGCTCCATGGCCAGATTTTTTAGTGTAGTTTCCTCAGAAGTTCTTAGAAAGAAATAAAAAGGTAAAAGCTGACTTAGAATGTTACACTGAGCTGAGCTGAGCTGAGCAGAGAGCAGAACAGATCATTTAAAGAATCAAAGTGAACCTTCTCTCATCTCTCCTTGATATACAACAACTTGGTGGGTCACTGAATCCCTGAGAAGCTTTGCATTATTATTCATTGGGGAGTAGTGTTGAGCTTAGAAGCTGCTACAGCCTTTGCAGATAGGTTCACCCCTCCCCCTCTCACTGACAAAACAGGGCTCCTTCCTCCTGAACCACTCGAACCCAGAAACACAACTATCACCGTTGTGTCGTCGTGAAAATGACGCCGAACCCCACGGTCGATCTTCTTCAAGTCCGAGTACCGCATTTCTCGTTTCTTAGCTGCTTCCTGCATTGCTGCTTTCACCAACCTCCTTGCACTTCCCTATTTGTAGGCAATAAAACAAGAGAGAATAACTTTACTGAATACAATTGACAATGAGATTTACACTCACAAAAACACAACTTACACTGTGAGGATTCTTGTGAACAATATCAACTGCTTCCTGGTTGCTAAGGTGCTCCCATAGCCCATCAGAAGCAAATATGAGGAATTGATCGTTCGGATCGAGTTCGTGCACAGAGATTGCTGGTTCTGAGCTCAGAATAGGCCTACTGAATGGTTCTTGGAGGCGAAACTTAGCATACAATGGCTCCCGGTTGAATTCTGGCTTCTTGAGATATACGTCTCCAATTGACCGAGAAATCTGCATACGAGTTAAAAGGGAAGTTTTGGATTGGGACAGAAGATAGGCTCAAATATGCCACGGTAGTCTATAAATTAGTATGCAAATAACTTGTGGCTCGACAACATCGGATCCAACACGACTCTTCGATTTGACGCAACTGATGCTAATAAAAGAATGAAAAATCCCCAAAACAAATGGAAACATAATCAAGAGAGGCTGTTGCATGAGACAGAACCAAGAAGGTTTTGCACGCGTCGGTAACCAAACATTTTCTTCACCTATGGCATCTAAAAGCTCACCCAAACTCGGGACATTTCTCAACTTTTAATGCACAAACAGATGGCCGGACCAAAGAACATGTCTAACCCACAAGTTCTACCAAGTTAGCTCGACTCTAACCATGTGAGATCCCAAATCAGTTGGGGAGTGGAACGAAACATTTCTTATAAGAGTGTGGAAAAGATAGTATCGTTATAACCACAGCAGCCAAAGATTCGATACCTTTCAAGTATAAAAATAGCCCAAAACTGAAAATATGAGGATCAACCATGCTTAGGAAGTACCTGAATCAAGCCCTTTACGCGCCATACATTATGCTTCAACACCACTATACGGGGGTCATCGGGGTGCGAAGACTGCATCTCCTGGCGGACTGACGGTATACTTGCATTGTGCTCTGATGATAGCTGAATCGGAAGAACTTCTCCAGTGGACCGAACAAGCCTTCCCAACACGGCACGGGAATCACCTAGGTTCGCAATGTACAGTTTCCCGTCACAAATCACTCCAACCAGACAGCAAGAACCAACAGCCGCAATCTGGGGGTTCATAGGCCATTGCTTGGTGACAATAGAGAGAAACCCCTCTTCGGTTGCTTGGAATGCTTTCTTTATCACATTTGCTGACATTGCCTTTTCTTCTGTGGCAAACACTGAACAGTAAAAAGTGAATCGACCAATTAGACCAGTTAAGCGTTTATTTGATTATATCGGCTACTTGTGTCGCTCGAACCGATTCTAAAACTAATGCTTGCAACAATCCCTACTTCTTAAACGATGCATTTATCAGATTCAAGATGTTTAAACTCCCCTTACCTTTGAGATGCTGGAACAAGTTAGCACATATGAATCGCGATGTCTCAGGGCCACCATGGCCATCGTATATTCCAACAAAGGTTCCATAGGGTCCCGACTCGAGCAAGCTCAAGGGGCCAGACTCAAGCTGGCTCTGATCCTCAAGTAAATTGTTGGCCTGAACAACAGCCATTGAAAACTCTCCATTGATATGGTGGCCATGGTCCTTGTACCAAAGTAGCCCATCTTGGCAGCCAGCTGAATCGGAACCACAGCCCCGACGTGCCTGCCGATCAGCACATGGCTGCCAGCAGGCCCTCAGGAAGTTCATCAAACTTGATAACATCCCTCATTGCACCAGAGCCACCCTCCAATTCCTCCACATCCAAAATGGATGCAACACCAATCCCACCTCAAAATCCTTCCCTGCAGCCCCAACAATCAAAGATGAGCCACAAAACCAGTTCATCAAAACCAACCCCATATTCCTTCCTATTTAAAGCTCAAAATTCCCAGGAAAACAAACAGAAAATACAAACGAGAAACGAAGAACAGCATTAAGAACAAGAATCAGATCAAAATCTACCTCTACATTCTAGAGTTCAATCGTTTCCACAGTTGAAGTTTAAGAACAAGAAACAGTCAATAATTTAATCCGAGAGAAAACGAAATCGAAAAAGGAAAAACATCAACCACAGATTCTCTTATCAACAGTAACAAGAATGAAAAAGAAACAATAAAAAAAAACAGAATAAGCGAAGAACAGTATGAACTCACTGTAATTAGGCTTTTCTGGTCAGTTGGGGTCAGCTACTACTGGTCGAAACCAAATGAAAACGACGGAGATCTAAAAGAGACGCAACAATACATGTGCAAGTAAAATTGTTAGATCAACAGATCCATCGATCCCCAAAATAGGGAAATGGGTCTTTTACTGCAACAAATTCCTTCTCAAACCTGTTCTTAATTCCAGAACAAAACCAATGAGGAAGAAGAAGAACATAGAAGAACTCTCTTGATCCATATGAAAACAGAGTAATATATATTGTTAGGTCAATCCTCCACTTTTCATTAATTTACCTCTCTAATTGAACTAACCTGAGAAGAGCTCTCAAATTTTAGACCCATCTTTGACTTTTCTTCCGACCCATCTCCACAAAACTTGAAAAAGTTAGCAAACAGCACTGAAATTTTGATGGGGTTTTGTCCTTTTACGAATCAGGAAGTGGGGTGGAGTCATTTTCTTCGATTTCGTGAAGACCAGTAATGGAGTGGGGTAAATATCTTGGGGCAAATTTTCAGGAGGAGAAATGAGTATCGCTGTGGCGCAAGAGGCGACGTGTCTATCGATTGAGAAGAACAAGACGACACGTGGTGGGATTCGACGATCAGCAAGCGGCTTCCATTGTATGGATTCTTAGCTCCACAAGAATCTGACGAGTCGTATTCAAACACCGATCATTTTTTGGTGGTTGATTCGGAACGGTGCTTGTTTTTTTTAGGGTTTTGATCGATTTGTCAAACGGGGATTCGTGGCTTTCCGTTGCCAATTGTTTGTTTATGATGATTCTTGATATGTTCGTTGTTTTTCTCAATGGAGAGACATTTTCAGTATTGAAGTTACTACGATCTTGATCTTGATCTTGTTTTTGTTCGTAACTTAGTGTCCTAATGAAATCTAGCGATATCACATTTCATTGTCTTTTGTGCATGATTTTTAGTTCGTCGTGGTCATATTTGAAAGAACGAGAACGAGGATGAGTCGGTACATTTTAATACGTGATTTTGAGCCATTTTTCTTTCAGAGTTTGGTTCGAACCTATTATCGTCATGCCACGTCTTAGGTTAGTTAGTGTGATCTAGGATAGAACGTGACACACACACACTCAATCGCCATCTTCTCCCCTCCTCTCGCCTAACACATTACTTCACATAGCTCGTTTCTGACATCACCTTTGTTTCTTTTGATTTGTCTTTGACAATTGAGTTCGGTCTAAACAATGTCTCAGCTCAATCAAATTCAATATCTAAACACTCGTCATTGATGTGTTTCTTTTGATTTGTGTTTGATTGCCCTGAAATCTATAACAGTCGGGCTAACGTATCGTTGTCAGTCTCACAATTTTAAAACGCGTCTACCAGGGAGTGTTTTTCACACTCTTATAAAAAAATGTTTCGTTCTCCTCTTCAACCGATGTGGGATCTCACAATTCACCCCCTCGAGAGTCAGCGTCATCGTTGGCACATCGTTCACGCGTCTGCCTCTCATATCATTTATAACAACTCAAGCCCAACGCTAGCAGATATTGTATGTTTTAGCCCGTTACATATCACCGCCAGTCTCATGAATTTAAAACGCTTATGCTGGAAAGAGATTTCCACATCCTTATAAGAAATTATTCGTTCCCTCCAAACTATATGAGATTTCACAAAATCAATCCTCCATCGTTCTCAAACAACTTTTATTCTTATTGAATAATTCTTGATGGACAGTGTTGTCATTTTGGGAAAGAAATTGCATGCAATTTAACTGGAACTCGATAGTGGACTTTTATTTACACAACCCGACAACTTAACCCAAGTCAATTCTTTCCGGTGGGTTGACTAGCATAATTTAAAAAAAAAATTAAAATAAAAATCATTTAAATTAAAATAAAGTAAAAGAAAAATTAGCGCAACTAATTGATGGAACCGAATCGGCGAGTACTAAGTTGACTAAGATTACGCGTATTGTTTGTCCATGGAAGACTTTGAATGATAAAGTCTCACAACTCATGGTCGCCAAATTGGAAAAATTGAGCCTCCCCTTTCGAAAATATAATAATAACAATTCAATTTTACTTTTAAATTTCAAAAAATAATTTTTTTAATTATTTTTCACGACCATAGATATTGTCGTATTTGTACTTTTCAAGTAAGGCTTTCCTTCAAGGTCGGGTGGCTTAGCGTTCTCGCTGACACACTGCTCGAAATTGACTCATACTATTTGTAACAACCTAAGCCCACTAGACAAATATTGTCAACTCTAGGCTGTTATGTATATTTTGTTATCTTCTTCAACCGACTTAGGATCAAGATATGTATTAGTTCGTGAAATTAATATTCGAATTTAAGTCCGAGTAGATAATATAATAATATTTTAAAAAATGTAAGTTAAATTATTATTATTTTTTTTGAGTTAAAAAAAACAAATTTTTAATTGAATAAAAAAAAAGAGAAAAACAGGGGACCCGCCGCCAGTCTACGGTTCCGTCCAGAGTGTAGAACGTCAACAGAGAGAGAGAGAGTGAGAGAAGAAGAAAACTGCGGCTGAGGCTGACTTGCGAGGAAGACGATCCCTTCTCAAAGTCTCCTTCGCAAATCCTTCGAAATTCATATGTAATGCCATTGTTTTGTCTTCATAATCATCATCTTCTTCTTCTTCAATCCTTTCTAATTCTACTTCTATTTCCCCCAAATCAGAATCCATGGCTTCCCCTTCTCCCTTTTCCCTAACGCTCTGCGTTTTCTTTTCCGTTTTCAGCTTCCTTTCCCGTTCCTCTCTCGCTCTCGGATCTTTTAGCTTCGATATCCACCACCGTTACTCCGACGTCGTCCGTGGAATCCTCCCCGTCGATGGCTTACCGGAGGAAGGGACTGTCGACTACTACACCGCCATGGTCCGTAGGGATATTCTTCTTCATGGTCGTCGACTTTCTGAAGATCAGCCTCCTCTAACTTTCCTCCTCGGCAACGAAACTGTTCGAGTTAACCCGCTGGGATTGTACGTATTTACGTTTTTTAATTCCATTTTTAGCCGTTTTTAGTTGCTTTCGAGTTGAGATTCGGTGTGTGGGGGATTTTTTAATTAATCACTTCCGTCTTTGAATCTCTGAATCTTCCTTTGTGATTCTTATGTTTACTAATTTTCTTTCCCCTTTTGTGTTGTTGAATTTCAGCCTGCATTACGCTAAGGTTACAGTGGGAACGCCTAAGGTTTCGTATTTAGTGGCGTTGGATACTGGCAGCGATTTGTTCTGGTTACCATGTGATTGTGTTAATTGTGTTACAGAGTATAATACATCCGAAGGGGTAACGATTCTTCAACCCTTTTCTTTCTTCTAGTGTTCGATTAAAACTTTAGAGGGCTGGTTGGTTCTTTTTTGAAGCCCGTCACATGAGAAACACGAACACAAACACACCATGATATGGGCATATGATGAATGGTACTTGCTATTTTATGAGATATGAGAAATTAGGTCATAGAGTAACAGCTATCGTTCGCTAACGATGGTCTTGGACGGTTACAAATGGTATCAGAGCCACATACCAGGTGATGTGCTAGCAAGAAGGCTGAGCCCCGAAGAGGGAGGTGGACATGAGGGGGTGTGCCAGCAAGGACGTTGGACTCCAAAGGGGATGGATTTGGGAGGTCCCACATCGATTGGAGAAGGAAATGAGTGTCAACGAGGATGCTGGGCCTCAAAGGGGAATGGATTGTGAGATCCCACATCGGTTGGGAGGAGAACGAAACACTCTTTATAAGGGTGTGGAAACCTCTCTCTAGCATACGCATTTTAAAAACCTCAAAGGGAAGTCGAAAAGCCTAAAGAGAACAATATCTGCTAGCGGTGAGCGATGTTTGAATATATATTTAAATGGATATGGGTTCATATAACAATATGTGTCAAGCTTCAAGTGGGTTGGACATTTATCTGAGTGGTTTAAGATCTTTATAGAATAAGGAGATTCGAAATCCAGCGCGTCCATTGATTACAAGAATATTAATGTTAAAAGAAAAAGTTTGATTTGTTCTGTTCAAATTCTAGTGACTCTATATATTATTATATCCTCATTGATTCCCATGGGAATTCCTTCTTTTGCTGTTTCTGTCAACAGAGAGCAAGGTTTAATATCTACAGCCCCAGTAATTCATCAACTAGCAAGGAGGTCCCATGTAGTAGTTCTTTGTGTCAACATGCAAACCAATGCTTTTCACCAAGTGACCCGTGCCCCTATAAGGTTTCGTACCTTTCTGATAACACCTCGTCTACTGGCTACTTGGTCGAGGATATATTGCACTTAGCCACAAACGATGGCCGATCAAAACCCGTCAATGCAAATATTACTCTGGGGTAGGTCGCTATTTTATCTCTTTAATTGACGAATTGGGCTTAGAAATTTTTGGCTGGTTATTGCTACCATCAATTTAAGAGTCATTCCAAAGAGGCTATAGTTAATTTTGTTCTTTATCTCTACTCAATTGGACCCGAATTGATTTTGTTCTTAATCTCTACTCGATCGAGTTATTGAAATCGGGATATATTGTCATTTAGGTGTGGTCGGGACCAGAGTGGTGCATTTTTAAGCACGGCAGCACCAAATGGTTTATTTGGGCTCGGAATCGAGAGTGTTTCGGTTCCTAGCATCTTGGCAAATGAAGGACTCACTTCAAATTCTTTTTCCTTATGTTTTGGACCTCGTGGAATGGGAAGAATTGAATTTGGAGATAAAGGTAGTCCAGGTCAAAGTGAAACACCATTCAACGTAGGACATAGGCAGTAAGTGTTTGTTCTTAATTGGTGCATATGCTAATTTCATAGTTTATAAGCTCAAAAAATCGACATTGCCATCAAATCGTTCTAATGATCTTTTCTTTCCCCCTTTTTTTGTGCATATGTCAGTCCTACTTATAACATCAGCATCACTCAGTTGAACGTGGGAGGAAACGTTTCCAATCTTGATTTTGCTGCAGTTTTCGATTCTGGGACCTCGTTTACCTACTTGAACGAACCGGCCTATTCGCTCATTGCTGACAAAGTAAGCTCCCTGCAAATTTCTTTGCAGTTTCTTGTTCCATGTCCTTCAGTTTTCTTATCCATGTCATTTTGTAGTTCGATTCTATGGTTGACGAAAAGCGGTATATGGGGAATTTAGACATCCCTTTTGAGAACTGCTATGAACTGAGGTAATTTTACATATGGTTCCATATATCAGCAAGAACTAAAGCTAATAATTATCTCATTTGAAATCTTGATCTCTGATTCAGCTTATTAAAGTTATAAGTCTTTTTTCTATACATTTTTCAGTTGATTTTATACTATAAAATACAGAATATTGTGAAAAGTATCCATGTTGCAAACATTTAGAACTGTTACATCCATAGCCATTAAGCTCCATAATAATAGTAAACTCGACAAGATTTAACCCGAAATAATAAGAACAACTTGCTGACCTTCACTTTCTTTCAGCCCAAATCAAACCAAGTTCAGATACCCTGTGATGAATCTGACAATGGAAGGTGGTGCTCATTTTTTCATCAACCATCCAATAGTTGTGCTCGCCAGTGAAGCCACATCATGGTTTTATTGTCTTGCCATTTCTAGAAGTGACAACATAAACATCATTGGACGTAAGTATCTCAACATTTAGCTGATAGTTTATTGTCATCTCCAGGTTTACTGCATCTTATTGAACATTTTAAAAAAATTTGTTTGATAGGAAGTCATTCATTCATTGTACATTTAAGTTGCATATCATTTCTTTTTTGTTTCATATTAATTATCTACCATTACCATAACTTAAGACATGCATCTGTGATCGAGAGGTCAAAGGTTTGACTCCCTGAACTAAGATAAACTTACTTTTTCGTCCTCATGCTAATATCTAATCCCACACATGAAGAAGAGTATTAAAGAAATAGAGAATTTCGTTGATATACGAAGCATAACATGTAGGATACGTGTCTTGAAGTTAACTAGACAATTAGCGAATGGCAATCGTTTTGTTATACTTCTACGTGGATTTATATCATGGCGATTAATCCTGGAGCTTTTTTTCTCATGATGTTTGTTGTGTATCAACGCAGAAAACTTCATGACTGGTTATCACATAGTTTTTGACCGTGAAAAGATGGTTTTGGGATGGAAGGAATCAAACTGTGAGTAACTCTACTAATGTTCTCTGTCTGTTTAAGGACTTTCATGTTTGTGTATATTCAGCTCTTAAACTTTAAAAAGGCGCCAATTTCAAAAACGAAAAGTTACCCGACGAGGTCTTAACTTTTTGTTTTTCGTTTCGGAATAAAACTCGTTACGTTCTAACGTGGGATCTTCGTCATCATGCAGGCACCGGTTATGAGGATGTTAAAACGAACAATCTTCCCATCCATCCATCGACTGCACCCACCGCGGCCCCTGCCCCGGGCACAACAATCAAGCCAGAAGCCAACAGCCAGATGAATAACAGTTCTGAAACATTAGACAAACCAAGATCTGCAAATAATAGCAAAAAGCTTGGAAGCTCAGTCATTCTCAGGTTGTTAATGGCTGGTGTTCCATTTTTGGGTTTTGTTTGATCATTATATTATATTCTTATATTGTTTAACAGTGATATAGTGTGAGTTTATTTATAGTTTGATAGATACTTTCATGTAAATGAAACTGTTTGCAAGTGGAAGTACAGATAGATGCTTTCATATATAGAAGAAATTCATCTTTGAGTATGAATTGGCCTTTGCCCTTTGCCCTTCTTTCATTTCAGCTTTGATGTGCTCTTCTCAACTATCAAATCCTTTGTGCATTTGGCTTTGTAATTTGAAGTAGTGCTTTTGATGACGCCTTGGAAGGGAAGATCTTTGAGAAAACAAGGTTGAATAGGGGCCAAGTATTAACGTTAAAGTCAAACTAAGTTGAACGATAATCGACATGTATCTTTGATTAAGAAGTTAAGTGAAACACAAGGTTTAAGAATAAGGACTCGGTATTAGTTTTATCAAAATATAGGGGCTAAAAATTTAAGTCAACCTGAGCTCAAATATGTATCTTTGACTAAGAAGTTAAAGTCAAACACAAAGTTTTAATGATATGGACTAAGTATTAATTTTATCAAAGTGAAACTATCACACCTCAGATCCACTACTAGCAGATATTGTCCTCTTTGGGCTTTCTCGAGTCCTTTTTGGGCTTTCTCTTTCGGGCTTCCCCTCAAGACGTCCTTTTTGAGCTCTCTTTCAGGCTTCCCCTGAAGACTTTGAAACGTATCTGCTAGGGGAAGGTTTCCACACCCTTATAAATGGTGGTTTGTTCTCCTCGCAACCAACGTGAGGCATACCTTTGGTTTATTGCTCACGTTACCTTTGGTTTATTGGCATTTTTGTAAAATGGGTACGGCCCATTGGGCCAAGTAGTAGAGAAAGAAAGCCCATAAGGAAAGCCCAAAGTGGAGCCCAGATGGAAATTAGGAAGAGGACGATGAACAATGTCTACAAATAATCTTTCCCCCTTGAAACCTTCGTTTTCACTCCCTTCTCCCTTTCTCTCTGCTGTTTCTCGAAACACCTCCCAAGTTCCAACCTTCTTCTTCTTCTTCCAGCTATGGCGTTTGCTCGCTGCTTGCTCCCTCTTCCTCTCGAGACTTTGAAGCATCCCACTTCTTCAATTTTCGCTTCTTCTTCTTCCACTCAATGTTCTTTCACTGTCGCGTTTAATTCCGCTTCTCGTCGGCGCGGTGATTTTAATCTCCCAATCTCCACTCTCTGCTGCAAAACGGGCCATCGCGGTATGTTTCTCTATCTATTTATTTTTCGTATTTCATCTGATTTGCCTCTCACTGTCCCACTCTCTCCTTTGCTTCATTTTTTTGTAAATTGTATTGTTGCTCTCCGATTGTATGGCGCTTAAGTTTATCGGGTGGTGGTAGATTCTTTTTTGGTTCTGTTGCGAATGTAGGGTTATGTGACGCTTCATTTCTTTGATTAATGTCTTGGTTTGTGATTCAGTATTTTTGGAGGACGATTTTGTTCTGCTACTGACACTTGTGAGCTCATGCTGTGAATTGATGGCTATATTGATCTAATTTGGAATCAATTCTATTCAGGAACTGGATTTTGAAACACATTTTTGGCCTTTAAAACTGTAACGATTGGATCCAGATGCTAAGATTCTTGTTAAGATCAAGTAGTGGATAATTGAACTACCTTTAGTGTGTTATGGTAGGTTTCACTCACTTTCCTATTATCAAGTGCAAATTTTAATTAAAATTTGACTTCAGACTTATTCAAGGATAAATAAAAGTGAGGACCGAAGTATAATAAGCGCCATGGCAGAAGAAAAAGAAAATTGTATACTATGGGTTCCCTTTACGCCTTTTTATCGAAACCCATTTTTCTTTTTGCTTCTTTGCATCAAAGTTCTTCTGTAATTTTTTTTTTCTGAAGAGGAATCTTATCTTTGTAACTTTTGTTTCTTAGGGACGTGTGGAATAAGGGAGTATTCTGCCTTTTTATGTACTGATTGAATTTTACTCCTTTTGTTGACAATTTTGTTGTACACAACTCTTGAGCAACTTCAAAGCAGATTGGCGGTGAATTCTAGAATGAGATAGTGAACCTTTAACATTGTGTTGAATTTTATATCTCTGAAACGTTCTTAGTAAGTTCACTTTTTTTTTTTTTGTTTGATAAGTGACAATTTCATTGATGATTGAAATTTACAAATTTACAAAAGGGATGTATAATCCATGGTGTTTACAAAAGACCTTCCCAACGAGGGAGGTATAACTCTAGGAAGTAAAAATTCACTTTTTTTTTTTTTTTTTTTTTTTTTTTTTTTTTTTTTTTTTTTTTTTTTTTTTTTTTTTTTT
>NW_019268517.1:10571259-10573193 GCF_002738365.1 Cucurbita moschata
AAACACCTCCCAAGTTCCAACCTTCTTCTTCTTCTTCCAGCTATGGCGTTTGCTCGCTGCTTGCTCCCTCTTCCTCTCGAGACTTTGAAGCATCCCACTTCTTCAATTTTCGCTTCTTCTTCTTCCACTCAATGTTCTTTCACTGTCGCGTTTAATTCCGCTTCTCGTCGGCGCGGTGATTTTAATCTCCCAATCTCCACTCTCTGCTGCAAAACGGGCCATCGCGGTATGTTTCTCTATCTATTTATTTTTCGTATTTCATCTGATTTGCCTCTCACTGTCCCACTCTCTCCTTTGCTTCATTTTTTTGTAAATTGTATTGTTGCTCTCCGATTGTATGGCGCTTAAGTTTATCGGGTGGTGGTAGATTCTTTTTTGGTTCTGTTGCGAATGTAGGGTTATGTGACGCTTCATTTCTTTGATTAATGTCTTGGTTTGTGATTCAGTATTTTTGGAGGACGATTTTGTTCTGCTACTGACACTTGTGAGCTCATGCTGTGAATTGATGGCTATATTGATCTAATTTGGAATCAATTCTATTCAGGAACTGGATTTTGAAACACATTTTTGGCCTTTAAAACTGTAACGATTGGATCCAGATGCTAAGATTCTTGTTAAGATCAAGTAGTGGATAATTGAACTACCTTTAGTGTGTTATGGTAGGTTTCACTCACTTTCCTATTATCAAGTGCAAATTTTAATTAAAATTTGACTTCAGACTTATTCAAGGATAAATAAAAGTGAGGACCGAAGTATAATAAGCGCCATGGCAGAAGAAAAAGAAAATTGTATACTATGGGTTCCCTTTACGCCTTTTTATCGAAACCCATTTTTCTTTTTGCTTCTTTGCATCAAAGTTCTTCTGTAATTTTTTTTTTCTGAAGAGGAATCTTATCTTTGTAACTTTTGTTTCTTAGGGACGTGTGGAATAAGGGAGTATTCTGCCTTTTTATGTACTGATTGAATTTTACTCCTTTTGTTGACAATTTTGTTGTACACAACTCTTGAGCAACTTCAAAGCAGATTGGCGGTGAATTCTAGAATGAGATAGTGAACCTTTAACATTGTGTTGAATTTTATATCTCTGAAACGTTCTTAGTAAGTTCACTTTTTTTTTTTTTGTTTGATAAGTGACAATTTCATTGATGATTGAAATTTACAAATTTACAAAAGGGATGTATAATCCATGGTGTTTACAAAAGACCTTCCCAACGAGGGAGGTATAACTCTAGGAAGTAAAAATTCTTTTTTTTTTTTTTTTTTTTTTTTGTTTTGCAAGTGAAGCTTGAACCTTCTATGAGCTCATTGAATTTACATAACATAGTTTGAAACTTGTTTGATATCAGTGAAAGCCAAGCCACATGATTCGGAAGCAACAGTAGTTGCCGGCTCCTTCACTGAATTCAAACACCTGCTGCTTCCAATAACTGATCGCAATCCTTTTCTTTCAGAGGGAACGAGACAGGTGACCATTCGTCGGTTTCTAGCGTCATTTTGTTTATTATAATTGTTAGGGCGTATTCATTAGACGTTGCTGAGTAGAATTTCATGATTGATCTCTTCTTCTGTGCTGAAACAACTCTCATGTACCCAAGGATTTCAAGTTCTAAGGTGGCTTTGGATCCATATTTTTAACAGGCTATTGCTACTACTGCTGCTTTGGCAAAGAACAATGGAGCTGACATAACAGTAATCTGTATGTTCGTTTCATCTTTCCTTTTTATCTCTAGGATGCATAACTCTTGAAATCAAATCTTCATGGTTTCCACAGTGATTGATGAAAAGCAGAAAGAATCGTTTCCAGAGCACGAGAACCAGCTCTCGAGCATTCGTTGGCATTTGTCTGAAGGTTTGTAGGTGTACATAACTCTTTTAAGTCTGGTTCTGTGCTAGGTTCTATGTTTCTCGATTTTTTTTTTTTTTTTTTTGAAATT
>NW_019268517.1:10573200-10588575 GCF_002738365.1 Cucurbita moschata
AAAAAAAAAAAAAAAAAAAAAAAAAAAAAAAAAAAAAAAAAAAAAAAAAAAAAAAAAAAAAAAAAAAAAAAAAAAAAAAAAAACTCAGTTCGAACTTCACATTGATGTTGCAATATTCATCAAGTCAAAGGGTCAAGCAGTATTGATAGCCTCTTTAATGTCATCCATTAGGTAATATTATTAGAGATTGAGTGATTAGATTAATTAATCGGAGACATGACACAGGTGGATTCCAAGAGTATAAATTGTTAGAGCGGCTGGGGGATGGGAGCAAGCCAACAGCAATCATTGGGGAGGTAGCGGATGATCTGAACTTAGATTTGGTAGTTCTAAGCATGGAGGCTGTTCATTCTAAGCATGTGGATGCAAACCTTTTGGCTGAGTTCATTCCATGCCCGGTTATGCTCTTACCACTTTGATTTCTGTACATTTTGTGACCAATATCCAAGTTTTATGGAGTCGTGTTGCATGTTTTTCTGTAATAATATATTGGGTATACTTGTGATTTATGTATAAATTGCTTTTGGAGTTGATATGGGCCATGTTAATATTATATATATATTAAACACTCTCATGGCCTAAAATAGCACGCAACTCACTCAACCGTGAAGAGTACTCATTGTCCCTAGCTTATCACTCAACCACGAAGAGTACTCATTGTCCCTAGCTTATCACTCAACCACGAAGAATACTCATTGTCTCTAGCTTATCACTCAACCGTGAAGAATACTCATTGTCCCTTGCTTATCACATCGTGCTAGCTTATCACATAGTGCAATGGTTGAGTTTCTGCAAGAATATTAAACTAAATACTCCTCACATGATAAATTGACAATTTATAATCCTAAACGTCAATTTATCATCCTAAACCAAAGACATGCAACTAATATATCGATCATAAATCTTGCTCACATTTTATGCTTGCACTCATAATTATACTCATAATTATTATAATTTAAATTTGTACCGGGTTCTTGTGTACCTCCCTAGTTAGTATGGTTGGCTATCAAAAAAAATTTTAAATTCGTACACTCTCACTCTGTTGGAGTTTGAGACAATTCGGTAGCCATTTCTTTCCGGACAGAAACTTGATCATACCAAAAAAAAAAAAGAAAAAAAAAAAAAAGTTTGTACAATTATGATGAGGTTCAAACAATGTGAATACCAACGGAGTGATTGAATACACCCCAAAAGAACCAAAAAGAAATGTTTATACAGAACCATGTACAGAACAACCATCATATTGATCAAGATCCTTGGGCACTCTTATGGGACTTCAAATCATTCAAAAGCCCACTGATTCTCCCTACGAATTTCCGCCTCTTCCTCCGGTGTGAAGTCATTCTTGATGTTGAAGGTCTTTCTGACCTCCTCTGGAGTCTTTCCCCTGAACATGTTAGCTACTGTTCGGCATGTCAGGTCTAACAGGCTATTGATGCTCAGATAATTTGCAGCCTGCAGGGTAGGATAAAAATGAATGACGATAATGGTCAAATCCCCTGGCAGCTGAAATTCTTTGCATCAAGAACATAAACGATGGGTGAATGTAGAACTCGATAAATTAAAGCTGTTAACATACAGAACCATAAAAGAAATCATGTCTATCTATGACTTTTACGCATTAACCTAAGCAACAATCATTTGATAATGACGCCTAGATAACACCAGAAAAATAAGACCGCTGAAAATGAAATCAAGACGACAAGGTAACGATAAAGGCCATGACTATCCTATTAGCACAACTGCACAGGCGTCAATACAGATACGTCAGATAAAGAACGGTAACCAGCGACAAGGAAGATCAACGCAAGTGGTTTGCTCAATTCAAGATTCAGAGTTGATTCTTGAAAACAAAATCATACCAAACAGGTAAACCCTAGAAAATCAACGAAGAATCAAAACCGTAAACAACCGAGTTGATGGATCTAAAAGCGGGAGGAAAGAAAAGTTACCAGAAGGAGATCGAAAAGTGTGGCCTGATCAACATCAGCGAAGTCCCGGTCCCAGGCATTTAGATCTTGTTCAGAGAGCGGAGGATCGGAGGAGGAAGCATCGACGTGCTTGCGGCAGTACTCGATAACCTTGGCGAGGATCTTGCTGGTGACATTTGGAAGAGGGATGACGTTATCGGCACAATCGTCCTCGATCATGTGGCGGATGGCCTGTGACTGGAGGGCGGCCGCCTCGTCGATTTCAAAAGTGTCGCCATCGGAGCTCTTGAGAACGATCTTCTTGGAAGAGGACATGGTTTTGCTGAGAGAACGAAGATCGATTGATTGTGATTTTTGTGAAGAGGATGAAGAAGAGAAGTTTGAGACTGTGGAGTTCTCGCGCCGCTTTTATAGATTCTTGCCCCGCGGGCAGGGCAGCCTCTGCCCGGCGGTTATCATCCAAATCATTTTTGTGATTAAAAAAATAAAATCACCCGAAATATATATTTAGAAAAAGTACTATTCTTATTTACCCAACCTCTCGTGTTAAAATGCCATTAAAGTAAATTTAAATTGTTCAATAACAATAAAATTTTGTTTCAACCAATTTTAAATTGTAAAATTATTAACAATAAAATTTTGTCTTAACAAGTTTTAAATTATAAAATTATTCTCCGTACTAAATAAAATTTTTAATTTCATATATAATTGACCTAATATAAATACAGAATTTTTAAAATATTTATTAATTGATGATTGAAAACATTGAAAAAAATTAAATTTATGAATGTTTGATGATTGAAAACATTGAAAAATGTTTGATACTTGTGTTTAACTCATTTTATTCTAATTTGAAATATTATCTAGTTTAAATTAAAATTTTATATATAAATAAAATAAAAATGAGAAACTTAAATAGTGATTTATTCTTTCCCAAATTAAAGTTTTTTAGGATTCTAGAAACACTACTAATGTAATAACATAATATAATAAGTAGACTTTGAAGCATTTATAAAAGGTCATGATACGGGACAAGTAGACTTTGAAGCATTTATAAAAGGTCATGATACGGGACCTACAAAGGCCAAAGTTTTGGCATATGCCTTCTAATTTAGTCTATTATATTTCATTTCGAGAGGAAAAAAGAAACAAACAATAAGAAGCTTTAAAAGAGAAATTTACAACTTCAAAATCACGAGCCAAAATCTACGGATGAACTCAGCACACTCATAGAATAAGAAACTTCAAAACACCATTGAATATTTAAAACAAATCTATGATATACCAAGTGTGGAGTAGTCTTGTAAGATCCTGCCTCGATTGAAGAGAAAACCAAAACATTCTTTACAAAAGTATGAAAACTTTTTCCTAATAAATGCGTTTTAAAAACCTTGCAGAAAAGCTCGAGAGAGAGAGTCCAAAAAGCAAAATATCTACTAACGGTGAGCTAGAATTCTAGAAACATGATGTAATAACATACTAATTACGATGTAAGGAGTAGGTTTGCTTTCAGTTACATGCCACCTATAACTTTGCCCGTATACATTACATAACAACTTTACCTCTTCTATACATTATATAACAACTTTACCTGTATACATTACATAACCCGATCATGAATCGAAAATACTTGTGAGACTGTGTGACGGTTGAATGTGTCAAGTGTACTTTAGGATTCCATGTATTGAGAGGGTGGAGGGCTTGTTTTAGTCTTTTCAGGACCTGCACGTTGGCTTTTATATCAAACACCCGAGAATCCTCCAAAATAATCACTAAGTTTACATATCTAGAGTATTCGTTGCAATGTATAAGAGAATTGTTGTTGGAAAACATTCAAGCACCAAAGTACATACCGTAAACCCCGCGTATCTCGACTTCTCGCCATTCTTGTACTAGGGCACAGCAGCAACACAAAAGATGGGAGAGAAAGTCATCAACATAACCTCCCTGCCCATTGCCACACACAGATTTCAGTCCCTGATTTAACAGATAGTATTGCGCAAATAATCTTATTGATTAACGACTTAAGGGTCGAGTTTATTCGGTTAAACACGCATTTACAAACCCATTGGCAGCAATTGCTCAAGAATAATTGCTACCCATCTACATTACCGAATCTCCAATAACGAATCAGAACAAGAGAAACATCTCGTTAATATGCAGGTGAACTGACGGTATATCAGAAGATAATCGAATCAGGCAGAAAAGATAACTACCGTGATGTTCAGCATCTTGCGAAGCTTTCTTCTAACACAGCAAGTATAGCAACAGCACGATAGTATCAATGTATATGCCAACAAATCATTCAATGCTTCTCCTGGCGCTGAAGGTTATTTCAAACAGACCATTTCAGGGAATGGCAGAAACAAAAAGTAGTTCTAAATTGTTATGGAAATCCAAAGACGCCAAGCAAACTTACATGTATGCCTATCGGTTGCAACAGTAGCAATCCTTGAAAAAGTCCCACAAGGATAGAAAAAAGTCTTAAGACCTAGAATAGAAAAGAGTAGAGTAAATGAGCCATTGCGATGATAGGAAGAAAACAGAATCCAAGCATCTTCAATCTCCTAGTCTTAGTGTATCAAATTCAAATATTGAAAACAATAGTCATCAAGCACTTGAATTTTCGCTGTCAAATTCATCGATTTGGTTATGCATAATACTAATTGACTAGATAATTTATGCACATTGAATCCAACCCATTCCCTTTAGAACTCTCTCTTCATACAAGACAAACTAATCTCAATGGACTATTAAAATTTAGAAGGGAGGAGGATAACCTACACAGAGAAGGTTTTGCACAACAATCAAGTAAGTCAGTGTGCCATTCACCATACCCATCAGAACCCCTGATTGAGAGAAGACCATGTCCTGATGAAACAGAAGAATTTTTTCTGCAACAAAAGAAATCAATATCAAACTCAATGAACCACGTAGCTTGATAATATATGACATGCATACGTGTACATGAGAGAGAGATTTAGGGCCAAATTTGAACCGGTGTTTGACAATGGTTGTCTATATTCATGATTGTAATTGAAATGTGGAAACGGAAAATAGCAGACCTTGAGGTTGTCTGAGTATCAATATTTTTATAGTAACTTTCATCAGATGAATGTCCATTGTTGGCATCTACATGCGTATTTTCCACCACTTTATGGGCTCTTTCAGGTGAATGTTTCTCATGACGCGAAGTTGCAGCTACAGATTCAGTGACACTTATCAAACGTTGAATAACCTCACATTCACCAACATTCAGATTAGCTTGTGACCGTTGTAGTTCTAGCTGGAGCTTCTCATTTTCTTTTTGTAGTGCTTTGTTGAAAGGCAAGTTCGGATAAGAACAAGAAAGAGATTTTTTCAACACCATAGCCTCGTCTGTCGAAGGTTCTGGGTTCAGAATTACTTCATGAATTCTTTTGTCATCATCATCCAAAGTATATTCGCGCTGATCCTTTTCAATATCCTCTAGTCTCTCCTGATAATTTGAAGTTAATCAAGTTAAGTTATCAATAAGCAAACAATAAGCAAAGACGGTGAAAACAGTCAGTCCAGAGGTTCTACGAGAAAACTTTGATCAATTTAGAGAAATATGGGGAAGCAGTATGTTGAATTTACTGTTCAAATCCAATTGACAAGCACACAAACATCTATGACGGGTTTTAATTCCAAAGCACACAAACATCTAGCAATAATTTCCAATTTCACTTTAACTTTTTAATGAAGAAACAAACTTCCATCGAGAGAAAATGAAAGAACAAGAAAGTCAACATGCATGGGCCAGAAGTTGAGGAACTGCATCTTTCGAGATCATACTATGCAAATAAACAAATATAATAACACTATGAGGTGAAAGAATCAAATACCCTGACTCTGGCATTGTCAACGAGTGTAATCAAAGGAACAAGGCGCAGATATCTGTCAATTTCATTCTGGGCCTTCCTGAATTGATATACAATGTTCCATCCCATGGCAAGCAGATAGAGATAGCTGCGATCCTGGCAGCTGTTGACCAAAATATACGACTTTCTTAAAGCATCTTCAAGCTGTTCTAGAGGCTCCCGAGTCTCAGGATACCTCTTAAGTTCCGAGATCTTAAGTTGCTCCAGCAGGTTTCCAATCAACTTCAGGTGCTGAGCAAATTGCCTGCAATTCTTTTTGTGCATTCGTGCAGTGCTTGCCGATTTCACTATCATAGAAATCAAACGAACTGCATCGATGCCCGTAAGCTGGGCCACATTGGCTAACTCCCCAAGTGTATCCCACGAAGACATATTTGTCTCTCAAAACTCTCGATCAAACTTGAACTCTCCAACAGTCAAAAAAGTCCAAAAACAAAGTATCCGTTTAATCTCTAACTCAATACATAAGAATTTGCCAAACTCGGAATCTCAAAGCACTGCCACCGATTAAAATGATGCTATAAGAGAACGAAGTCGTTCATCAGGCGGTTGACAATACAAAGACCTTCGTCGCCAGCAATGGATCTTCAAAAGAAAACAAACAAAGGAATTGGTACTAAACAACGCCGAATCAAAAGATCAAGAGCAAGATCTTCAACGTCGGCGCCCCAAGCTCACCAGAATGCATGTCGGCTACAGAAAATAATAATAAATAAACAAATCAGAAAAAACTCCACCAAAGAAAACCAGAAGATAAACTCTTATTTCCTTTGTACTCTCTACTCTTTAGTATATCCTTTTTCCTTCCATCGACTCACTTTTTCAACGAAATAAATTGACCAGAAAAAAAAGTATATTCAAAAGACAAACAAGCTGCATTTGAATCTGCAAAAAGAACATTCAAATCAAACAAAACATTAAGCATCAATAGATTCTCACACCTCCACCTCTTTTCCTCTCCGCCATTACTACTACTTCACCTTCACAGTAATATCATACAAAAAAAAAAAAAAAAAACATACACAAAAGGATATAATCAAGAGAGATTTTGTTCGATTACCGGAGAGAGGAGATGAACGGTCACAACGCACAGGTCAAATGTCTGCATAGCTTTGCGGAAAATTGAATTGTGTTTCTTCTCATTCCACTTCGTCTTCCATGGAAATTCGGAAAAATCTCTCTCTCTCTCTCTCTCTCTCTCTCTGAGAATTCGGTCCTCTTTTTCAGTTTCGGTGTGGTTTGTCTGAGGAGAGAGAAAGAATGAAAGCGAGAGAGAGGTCTGGTTGCAGCAGAGTGACAACTCTCACGCCATTACAGACAAAGGAAGAAGAACGGGCAGTTCAGTGGCGTCCATGTGAATGAGAATTTACGATGTTACCCTCCACTGGTTCACGGACCGCGGAAAAAAAAAATTATATGATAAATGACTAAATTAATTTTATTTATTTACAGGCTGGAAGTGGACCTCTTATTAGTAGTTACCTAATGAAAGGCATGGCCATGTAGCCATAGTGTTAATTGGCCATGGCACGGACCCTCTACTCGTTCATATATCATCAAAAGTCGTCGCCTACCTAAGTCTAAGAACAAAAAAGTAATTCACTCCGACCCATAAATGCCAGAAATAGATGAATCATCCCTTATATATACACACCGAGTCAATGAACTCATTAAATTAAAAAAAAAAAAGAAGCATAAATAAAAAATAATTATTAATTAAAATTTTATATAAATAAATAATTTCACGAAAATAAATGATAAAAAGCTTTTTTTTTTTTTTTCAGTAATATATTTTAAAAACTGGAAACAAATATTGACGTGGAATATTCAAGTCCATTTCCATAGGCATGGTGGTGATGACGAGGCAACCATTAAATCTGCCACGTATTAATTTTAATTCCACTCCTTGCCCTTACATGCGTTTTACTTTTTTTCATTTTTACTTTTGGTTGTCGGTTTTAACCGTCGGTGAGGTTAAATCTCCATTTTTAACTGTCTTGCTTAAATTTAAATTATAAACTAATAATTATATTAATTTAAATTATTTGTTGTAAATTTAAATAATTAATATTATTTTTTTAATTTGTTGATATTTTGTAAAAAAAAGAAGGGAGATAAGACTAAATTCAATGATGAAAATAATTAATAAGAAGAAGAAAAGTAAGCTTTAAAATCAAGTAATTGGTAGCTTTAATATAGGATGGGTTTTTTTTTGCCCTTTTTGTTGGATATTTGGGGTGTTTGGTGATGGGAATTACGGAGAGCCAAAAGGTTGCCGTAATTCTCGGATAAGGATAGGATGTGTTTGGATACGTTTCATGTGGATTTCGATTTCATTCCATTCTCAGAATCTATTTTAAGAATTTCAACTCTAATTATTTTATATTTAAAAAAATCAAAATATGATGTTCTCTTTACGTTTTTCTTTTGGGTTTCTCTCACGACTTTAAAATGCCTCTACGGAAACGTTTCCACACCCTTAATAATAGTGGTTTGAAATTCAAAAGAAAAAGTTCAAAGATGACAATATTTGCTAGCGGTAGGCCTAAGTAGTTACAAATGGTATCAAATCCAGACACCGGACGATGTGCCAGCCTTCTCACTATTCTTCGAAGGGATAGACACGATGGGATGTACCAGTAAGGACGCTGGACCCTAAGGAAATGGATTTGAGGCATTACAATATTTCCTTTCTCTAATTATTGATGATTTGATTTTCTATATATAAATATAATATATAATTACATATAATCACGTAATTATTAATATTAATATAAGATTGTTCTTTTGATTTGAATGATATAATTTAAATTATAATAATTGTGAATACTTTGGTAAGAGGTAAGCATGCTAGAAATTTGTGATCAATATTTTTGTTTTTGTAAGTATAAATTATAACCGCAAGCAATTTGGTCGGTACGTGAAGTTTCATTGAAAACCTATATTTTAGTCCAAAAGGCCTTATATGAAGATAGTATTCCTTAATTAGTCATTTTTTACTTTGCTTTTGGGAGGCTTGACTCCTCTTTCTTTTGGAGTTCTTTGTTCAACATTTGAGAATTCTATTAACATAACTAAGTTTAGGGCATGACTATGATACCAAGTTAGATGAAACACGACTTTCCACAATAGTACGATATTGTCCACTTTGAGCATAAGCTCTTATTGAGGCTTCGCTTTGAGCTCCCCCAAAATGCTTCAAATCAATAGAGAGAGTATTCCTTGATTATAAACCCTTGATCATTTCTTAAATTAGCGACTTTCATCATCCAACAAATATAGGTCAATATTAATAAAAGAGTTGGACTGGATAATCGAGATCCGTGGCGGCACTAGCCCACCTCAATAATCTTTTTACTGAATTAAGCTTGCTATTTAAGTTCTTCATTTTTTTTAGCAGTTGTTTGGGAATTCTTTGAAAATTTGATGAATATATGTTTGGATAATTTTGAAGATCGCCGTCGGTGGTGGTTGAAATTGGTTGTGGCCGCCGTCGTAGTTCGCATCAGACATCGGCGGTACGCCCACCATTCCCGAGCAATTGAGTGGGAACAGCCGGTACCAGGTGACCACTGACTAATTCCTATTAAAATAATATAAATAAAGAAATAGAAAAAGCAATCACGTGACACATGATCCTAAGGGCGTGGCAGCACGTGAATGGAGAAGCACACGTGCAAATGAATACTATTTTAGTCGGCCCCACACGTGTTTAGATGGACTTGACTTTTTTCAACGCTATATTATTCAAATGTCCCAAATAAGATCTGCTGACGTGGATTTAATATTTTTTTCACAGTACAATGCAGAATCCAATGCTCATTTTTTTGTTTTCTATTTTTATTTTTGTACCATTAATTTTATTTAAACAATTAAAATATTGTTCAACATATAGTAAATAATTTATTTTAAAAAATAAAAGTTTTATTAAAATAGTTCTCGAGCGAGACCTTAATTATTTAGTACGAGCGAAAATTTAATTAAAGTAATTATTATTTTTATTTGAATATTCTTAGTTTTTAGAAAAGCAAATAATGATAAATACAATAATGCAAATTATTGGGAGTTATTTGACTGTTTATCTAACAGAACCAGCACTTCATTTATTGTTTTTTAATTGATTTTACAACTTTTGGTTGACTTGTAAACCTAACATACTGGACCATTGAATTTGCTTTATGGAATCCTATGCAAAATAATAATAATAACAATAAAGTGGATGAATTTTAATATTTATATCTAATATACAATAATTTAAATAAATGTATTAAATTTTAGTATAATATATTTATTTTTCATGTTATTTGAGTGAAACTTATTTGGACGATAATGCCCCTGAACTTAGCCTGAAGGAAAGCTCCAACTCACGAGTGATTCATGTGACTTGAATGGGTTTATTTGTACTTTACTAAAGAATTAATATCTCACATGAAATTTCACAACCCACAAGCTCCCCTTCGTCGTCTTTTACATCGACAATTTTATCCTTGGATATATTTGTTTCCGTCCTCCCACTTAAGGGTATTTCTGTCCAGTTAATTAAAAATGTTCGGGAAATTTGAGTATTTAACTTAATGAAAGGATTAATAGATGAGTCGATGAAATAAAAATAAAATAAAATAAAAAAACTGTTTATTACCTAAATTGAGGAAGCCAATGAAATAAGAAAAGCATTGAATGAGGGAAAACTTTAGGTTAAATGTTAATTTCCCTCCAAAATGAATAAAGTATATTTTGGTTTTCCCTCCCATAAATTAATTTTTTTAAATGATTAAAATAAAAATTATTCCCACCAATAAAAATAAATAATAATAATAAAAAATTACACACTTTCTATATCTGAGCAAGAGGAACGCGATCATCGCCATTTCCCATGGCCCGCGTGGACCCACTCTTCCACTTCGCATGTGTCACAACCAATAAGAATTCAACACGTGTCCATCTCATTACCTGCAGTTTTTTGTTCGCTTCTAAAACTGTGGCTTCGCAAAAATTTTTTTGGCGGGCACTTTCGTGAAATTCAAATAAAGATCAAACCCTAGCCTCTCTTTCGCTTCTCGTCCTTGTTTTCCCTCCCTTCTTGTTCTTCTTCTCTTTCTCTCTCGTTATTGCGAATTTCGAGGGGTTTATCCTAAATTCTTTCTACTCACAGGTTGGTTTCGATTTTGTTTATTCCCATTTCTCTGATTTGTTTTTTTTGTTCCGTTTCGATTCTTGCTGCGTTTCTTGAATGTTTTTGATTCGGTATAGATTTGTAGTTTGAGGGGTTTGGGTTTTATTTTCAGTCTCTTTTCGAGGTGGGTTTTTTTTTTATTTTTTTTATTTTTTCCGCCGTTCTTGGCGTTTCTGATGAATTTCATATGCAGTTTGAATGTTCAAGAACTCATTGAAACTGTTTGAATTTTGTGTGGCAGGTTATGTTGATGGGTTGGTTTTAATTATTCATGTTGCGGGTTCATAAGAGTGGTAGAAAAAGGCGTTTGGGTTTGCTGTGAATGGGGAAAGTAAAGGAAGGAATGGGGGAGGCGTTTTCGAACGAAAGGGAGTCGAAGAAATTGAAGAGGAGAAGGCGGGCGAAGGGCTCTTCTGGGAAGTATTTGAAGCCTGGTGCTCTGTCGAAGCTGCGGTGCAGCAAGGGCTCGGTTGGTAAATCTTGTACTTATCTTGGAAGGAAGAGGGTGGCTGTGTTGGATGCTGGGAAGACTAAGAGGAATAATGCGGGGCTTGAGGACAAGGTTTCTGATAGAAGTCCTTTGATGTTGTCGCCTGTCAAGTTGGTGATGCATATAAATCATATTAGTACCCCAAGAACTCCTCGAGTTGAAAGCTGCGAATCAGAGTCACGGCTGGAATCTCTGCCTATGGATCTATTGGTATTGTTAATATTCATCTAATTCTTTTCTGATTCCTAGAACATAACGTGTTCATCTCAAAATTAAATCAAATGCATAAAACCCAACTTATTCCGTTTTCTTTACCGATTGTATGATCTTCTTTTGCTTGCATTCTTTTTAAGCTATGATCTGTGACTAGAAATATTTGTTCCTTTAATGGATCATGGATTTTCAATGGGGTTTTAGTGTCAAAACCAATGTTTTATGATTCATTTCACTTTGCGAAGATAATGTAATGACCAACTTTTAGTAAAAAGGCCAAAGCCTTTCTAGCTGTTACTTTCTAAATTATCAACTTAGAAAACCCAAGTTCTTTTGATCTTGAAGAACATGTTTGATCACGCATATAGATTTGAGTAATCATGTTGATCTGATCTAGATATGCGCTCAGATTTTGAATTGTTGATGGGTATTAATTTTATGATCTTGTGTCTTAAATTTGTAACTTGAAGGTGAAAGTACTTTGCCATTTGCACCACGACCAACTGAGGGCTGTATTCCATGTCTCTCAACGGATCAGAAAAGCTGTAAGTCTTTGTTTCTGTCTGCCTAAAACGCATCACATTTGTTTGAGATTGATGATCATGACCCTCTATTGAACAGGTTTTGATGGCGAGGCAGTTCCACTTTAATTACACAACCCCAGATCGATCCAGGCAGGAGATGTTGAGAACAACCACCCCTCGACCCACTGAACACTGGCCCTTTGTAAGGTTGGTATTCATTGTTCATGTTTATTTGGACTGGTGAAGGCATATGCTGTTGCTGAACTGGAAATAAATTTTATATTGGGCAGCAAGGGAGATGGAAAAGGCTTTTCATTGCCAAGCCCCCACACTCCGAAAGCGCCAAGACACGGTCCTCGACCGCCATCTCGTCTGAAAGTTTCAGAGATGAGACAGGTTGCTGCTGTTCTGTTTCAAGAAACAGGTTTTCCTTCAAGATGCATGGTTCCCTCTGTTATACCTAAGCCACTCTGCAAATCCCTGGCTTCGAACCGGGTTCTGTTCTACGAGGAGGAGTTGTGCCAAGCTGTTGCTCAAAATAAACTTCGTTGATTGATGTAGTTGGCAATTTCTCGTTGTCTGTTGTTTTTGTGTATATAGGATTTGTGTTGTTGCCTGTAGCAGGTTGGTTTGTTGAGCCAATATAGGAATTCTACAAATTTTGTAGCTGCGTTTGATGCAGATTAGGGGTATCATGGAAGTTCTTGTTCTGTTGGAATGAGGGTTTTAATGATTGATTCAGACTGTAGCTGTGGGAATAATCTATTCCAAACTGGTTACTTGTATAGTTCTATATATATATCTTCTAAAGAGTGGTTTTCTGCTACTTCTCTTTTTATGGTTTATGCAACTATTATGTCCTCCAATTGCTTCAAATCAATGGAGTCTCTGCTCATATTTGATATCCATGATTCACCACACACACACACTCCAAAGCACATGATATCATAATACCCTTATAATAATACTCGAGTGAGTTTCACGTCTTTTAATGAGTCTAGCCTTTATAAACAATGTTTTGTTCTATTATTCAATTGATGTGTGATGTAGCGTTTTTGTTGGCACACTGTTCGGTGTCTAACTCTAATGTCATTTGTATACATCGTTAGCTGTTATTGTTTGGTGAGTCTCCCGGTCTTTTAATGAGTCTAGCCTTTATAAAGATTGTTTTGTTCCATTATTCAATTGATGTGAGATCTAGCGTTCTTGCTGGCACACGTGTCTAACTCTAATATCATTTGTAATAGTGACTCTAATATCATTTGTAACAGTCCAAGATCACATCTAGCAAATATTGTTTACTTCGGTTCATTATATATTATCATCAATCGTGGACTGGTGGTAATATGTAATGAACCAAAGTTGATGATATTTATTAGTGGTGAATTTTCATGGTACACAAAATTTAATGTTTACCGACTATATTGTTCACATTGAAAATTGTTTTTTAAAATTTAAAGACAGATTGAATTTGTAATTCTTTCCACATTTTAATATATTTTGTCTTAATTCACGTGTTTCTATAATTCATGCGCATGGTTAACTATATGAAATCGCTCTCATTTACTATATTTATATTTATCTTAAGGTAGATTTGAATATATATTTGTTTATATGTTTTTATCGATATTTATAAAATATATGTCATATTCAACCAGAAAAATGAAATCCCCCAACCCAAGAGAACAACGGTTGGGATCTAAACTTGGGAATGATCCAATCCAACTGCTAAACGGGTGTGGACTTGGCGGATCGTCAACTCAAGGCTGGTGGATTTCCCTCGCTGTCCCGAATTATACATTTGTCCGGTGATCTTGGAAGCCATACCCAACTTGATTCTGCTGACGAAGAATTGTGCAGAGACGGACAAAAAAAGCGATGACAATGATCACAGACGGAGTTGATGACGAAGAGAAGTGGCTTGCTGTTGGGATCGCCGGCCTCCAGCAGAATGCGTTCTACATGCACCGATCTCTGGTATTGCTATTGAATTCTTGCAACTCTAATGGTTTTCGTGTATATTTCGGGATAAAAGTTTGTGTATAGATCGAGGAGGAGTTAGTAAAGCTTGGAATGTTTTTATGCAAAGATGAGGTTTCTCATTAGAACCCTAATTTTAATTTGGTGTTGGAGCAGGACTCGAACAATCTCAAAGATGCCATGAAGTATTCTTCACAGATGCTGTCTGAGTTACGTACTTCGAAGCTTTCACCTCATAAATACTACGATTTATGTGAGTTATTGCTCTATATCAATGGGTAGCTCTATTTTTGCCTTAGAAATTGAAGGCAGTAATAGAATTTAGGAGAGATATATTTTTTTTAATATGTTCAGATATGCGAGCATTTGATGAGTTGAGGAAACTGGAGATTTTCTTTATGGAGGAGACGAAGCGGGGTGGCTCAATAATTGACTTGTACGAACATGTGCAACACGCAGGCAACATATTACCCAGATTGTGAGTGATTTTTACCCTGAAATCTCATTTAGTAATTGCTGTTGTGGGTGCCACCAAATCTTCCAAGCTCAGCTTGGATTTAGTGGTGAACAACTCAACAATGTGTACAAATGGGGTAAAATGGAATTGGAAATTAGCTTGGATATGTGTGGGTTCTTCTTAAATCTTTTCCTGGGTGTTCAAGCAATTATAGGTCAATTACCAAAGGAAATATATTACCTCTTATCTTGTCGTACCACATTTTTTTTGGAAATACTCTCTCCAATTTGGTGGTTGATGCACTTAGATTGACCCATTTTTTGGCTCTCCATCAAAAAGATTTTTTCTATGGTCAACATCCCAAGTTTTTCTATCTTCTTAACGTTGGATCTCTGCTAATCTGAGGATAGATTATTTTACAAAGGATTTTTATTTTTTTTTTATGTGTGTGTGTGCATATCATACAGAATTTGGCTTCTTGGTGGAGTGCAAACCACAGTGATTCTTTCTGTAATTACAGCCTTTCCATGATTGTATCGAATTGGAAGGCATCTTTTGATGTGTTTGTGTTTTGGTAGGGGTTGCCTCTATCCCCGCCCTTAGGCTGTTCATTTTTTAGCTTTCTAATGAAGTTTGTGATATGTTTCTTATTAAAAAGAAAGAAAGAAAAAAAAAAAAAAAAAAAAAAAAAAAAAAAAAAAAAAA
>NW_019268517.1:10589208-10660257 GCF_002738365.1 Cucurbita moschata
AAAAAAAAAAAAAAAAAAAAAAAAAAAAAAAAAAAAAAAAAAAAAAAAGAAAGAAAAGAGAAGAAAAGAAAAAAAAAGAAAGGAAAGATGCATTCATCCTTCTTCGCTATTGGCCATGGAATTTTTAATGAAATGCTCCGTCTCTTATAAGTTATAAAAAAGAATAATTTGTCCATCAGCTTTTGGCAATGCTTATTATGTCTCTTGAGCATTGCTACCAGTGTATATGTATTGTTTTGTGAAACTCTCTCTTGATCTATGGAATTTTCCAGATACCTTCTTTGTACTATGGGATCAGTGTATATCAAGTCCAAGGAGGCTCCTGCAAAAGATATTCTTAAGGATCTTGTCGAGATGTGCCGTGGTATTCAGCATCCCTTACGTGGGCTATTTTTAAGGAGTTATCTTTCTCAAGTCAGTCGGGATAAGCTACCTGATATTGGTTCAGAGTATGAAGGGTAAGGAATTCAAAGATTCATGGGCTTCAAATGCGCGTTTTTATTTTTATTACAAAAATGTGATTTATTATAGAAGGCCTTTGCTGGATCCTTGTTTTTGAACTAGAAACCGTAGTGGGGTTTCCATGTGACCTCCTTGGGCTTCAGTTACATAGTTGTTTTGTATTCATCTTTGTCTCATTTTACTTGGTTGGAGAACCTTTTCATAGTTTGACTTTTTTTTGTATGCTTTATTTTTTTATGCGCTTATGTTCTTACATATTTTTTTTCAATGAAAGTTCTGTTTATCATAAAAAAAAAAAATCAGTTAATCTGCGGATGTTTCCTTGACTCCCACAGAGATGCTGACACTGTCAATGATGCAGTTGAATTTGTACTCCAAAATTTCACAGAAATGAACAAACTTTGGGTACGAATGCAACATCAGGTGGGTTCAAGACATCCGATATTGTCACCTACTCTCATGTTTGAACATGCATGGTATAAGGATGGTTGCATGTCATGAGGGTACAAATAGTTCATGAATGCATGATTTATGGTCATGCAGGTTATAATGCTTGTGAATCATTCATACTCTTAGCTGACCCTGTGTTGAGGCTTGCTGTCGGGCTTTCTGGTCTGCAGGGACCTGCCCGAGATAAGGAGAAACGGGAGAAGGAAAGGGGAGAGCTACGTGATCTTGTAACAACAGAATTCTGAGACTGGTTACTTTCACTAAAATGGCATTGTGTACATTCTCCATGGACGCTCATACAAGTTTCTGTCCCCCTCTTCTTGTTATTAGGTTGGAAAGAATCTGCATATTCTCAGTCAGGTGGAGGGTGTTGACCTTGATATGTACAAGGATTTTGTCCTTCCCCGAGTCTTGGAGCAGGTGTAAAATGTTCAGTTTTTTTTTTCCTATTTTGCTGAATCTCACAAGTTCATAACTTGTCATTTCCACTCTATTGATCATACTTATGTTTCACAGGTTGTTAATTGTAAGGATGAAATTGCTCAATTTTATTTGATGGAGTGCATTATTCAAGTATTTCCTGATGAGTATCACTTACAAACCCTGGATGTTTTGTTGAGCGCCTGCCCCCAGCTTCAGGTGGGAGCCAATACCATCACTTGTGTTGCTTGAAAATCTATTTTCTTATATTGTAAAAAAAAAAGTATAAAGTTTTTTCCTGTTTGGGATGATGAGCTTCGTTGTCAACTTTTTCAATGAGTCGTCTACAAACTCTCAATTCCCAAGCAACTTGTTGGGTGCTCAGCGACAGTTCTATATCGGTTGCATTATATTACTAGCTCTTATCGTATCAAACAACTTCTACACACGTAAAAGATTTAGTGTTTTGAACATTCCTAGTTTGTAATGCATTAGTAGATAAAACTGGTTGAATCATTTGTCAACTTCAATTATACATTATTCAAGAATTCAGGAATTTAAAATTTTATGCCCGGTTTTGAATCACCTATATAATAATTTTGTTTTCATGCTCATCTCGATCCATTTTTGGTTTCTTGCTCAACTTACCGTTGTCCTTGAGATGAAGATACTTGGAGATCAAATGTATTCTCTCTACTGGTGCATCTAAAACCTTCTGTGTTGGGTGTCAGTTGAGTCTATCCATCAATGTTGCATCATCATGAATGCTATATGCAAAGTGGCTTGGTTACGTTTATGGGACATTCTTTGATTCTTAGTTTCTCTCTAATGCATGCATGGAGACTTTTCTTTGGGATGCATCTAATTTTGAGGATGTTCTTTACAACACCTAATTTGTTGGATGTTTTGAGCCTCTTAGGGGGCATCGGTATCTTAAACAAGCAGGTAGGTGTGCTTCTAAGACCGGCACATTGAGCTCGTGTCACTGCACTTATAGAAGTAGGGTCATACCATACTTTTTTTTAGATTTTTATGGGTTTTTACGTACTCAATTAGAGTGAAAAGATGTATCACATTCAGCGGTTGGATTTTACAAACGCTTGATATTTTACTCATAATAAAAATTGTAGTTTACTTCACTTTACATTTTAGGAAGTTATTTAGCCTTATATGCTCCTTTCATGATTGTATTTCTCAGCCATCTGTTGATATCAAGACAGTGCTGTCCCAATTAATGGAAAGGCTTTCAAATTATGCTGCTTCAAGTGGAGAAGTGTTACCAGAATTCTTGGAAGTAGAAGCTTTTTCAAAACTGAGCCAAGCCATTGGGAAGGTAATTCTCATATTTTATCCTTATAGATTCATAGTTAGAAATTTAATAGATAATTTTTTTTATAAGTATTTAGTAGATGAATTAAATACATCCATTAATTGAGTATATAACTAATATTTGGAGTTGGGTTTATTTTCATTAAAAAATTGTTCTTTTTCAAAAAAAAATTTAGTTCCCAAAATAGCTATAAATATTTTCATAAAGATGTGCTTTGTCCTTTCTTATGGAAGAGGGATGTAGGCTAGAAACCAAAAAATTCTTTCACAAGGCTGAACTTGATGGAGGTTAGCTTGAAGATTAAAGCCAAATTTATGGGTATTCTTTGTGCGTATTGCTCTACCTTCTTCTTTGGCTTTCCTCTCAGTGTCGGTTCATGTTTGATCCCATTCTTAAGCCTTTATTTCCACTTAGAGAAGCTTGCTAGTATCCATGGATCTTTCACCAGAGAAGCCGCCTTGACCTTTGAATTTGAGGCAGTTGGTCAATAATGGTGTTGCTCCATAGGTGTTTGACCAACGGACAAAAGACAGTGCTGCTTTGAAGGTCAGCAGGTTTCAAATTGATGGAAAAAAATACCCCTCCAAACAATTTTTTGCTCCAACCCATCTTTACAGCAACACCACATCTGGTGACGTTGACCAGTTTGGTTTCTTCTTTCCTTTTTCAAATAAATTTTAATTGTTGTCATCATCACCATCTATAGTCTCTAATTCATAATTTCTTTGATATCACTTCAATAAGTTAAATTTGATACATGTGCAATATTACTTTGCAGGTGATTGAAGCACAGGTTGATATGCCTACAGCGGGAGTTGTAACTTTATACTCGGCACTTCTCACATTTACACTTCATGTCCATCCAGAACGGCTTGATTATGCAGATCTTGTCTTGGTAATATTTGATTTTCAAGTGCTTTGATGTAAAGTCTACCTAAGCTTATATTTTCCATCCATGACTCCTAAAAATCAAGTATCACTTTGCTTGCTTAGTGCACTCTCTACCCCCCCTTTCTTTCCGTTTGTGTTGTCTATTTTGACTTTCTAGTATGCTGTTCAATTGCCACCCATAAGGGGTGATCGAATTTACTACCCACTTCAACTTAAATGTAGCCAAGGGAATGGAATAAAAAAATAAATCGCCTTTTTGAAGTTATTAATCCTCGTAATTCTAGGTTAAAATACTAGGGACCTGTTTAGGAGTTGGATTCAGTTTTTTAGAGGAAAGAACTAGTTAAAACATGTTGAGATGATTGTTTTCTACATTTTCTTTCTATTAATCTGTTAAAATTACAGACTTGTAAGATTAGAAAGACAGTCACCTCAACCTCTGTAAGTCATTTGATCGCACCTTTATAGAATGGTTATTAGAAACTGTGCTTCAAAGCAAACGGATAGACCCTGGATTTTCAGGCAATCAAATTTCCTAGTTGTACTTTCTTGCAGGATGGTACTGTTAGTGTTGTTTTGAAATTGTTCTCTTATAACAATGGTTTGTGTTCTCATCTGTTTTTCAGGGAGCATGTGTGGAAAAACTCTCTGGTAAAGGGAAAATTGATGATAGTAAAGCAACAAAGCAGATTGTTGCCCTTTTGAGTGCTCCATTGGAAAAGTATAATGACATTGTCACTACATTAAAGCTCTCAAACTATTCACATGTCATGGAGTACCTTGATGGTGAAACGATGAAAGTCATGGCATCCGTTATTGTACAAAGCATAACAAAAAATAAAACTCAAATATCTACTGCTGAAAATGTACATGATCCCTTTTGTTGTTTGGTCTTTAATATTAATTGTGCTTTCTAGTTATATGACTTACATTTATGTAGGTTGAAGCTTTATTTGAATTGATAAGAGTGCTTATCAAGGATTTAGATGGGTCTCTTCCTGATGAGGTTCACTTTCTTACCTTTATATTGATAATCTATAAATCCTTCTTACTAATTGAACTTATCATCCTTTTATTTTCTTAAATTTGAGCCAACATTTGGGCTTGTTTCCGTTTCATGATGTTGTTTTATCTTTTCTTTATCCTCTCCCACTTCAATTCTTTAGGTTGATGAAGATGATTTCAAGGAGGAGCAAGGTTCTGTTGCTCGTCTTATTCAGATGTTGTATAATGATGACCCAGATGAAATGTATAAGGTACTTCAGTACTTGGATTATATATACAATTTTTATCTCATGGATACACAAATACTCCGTCGATCTTATTTCTTGAATGCACCAGTAGAGCTTGATAAAATGCAATGAGCAGCTTTAGTGGACTATGGCATCAACATTCTATAATTTTTTTAATGACACATATATAATGAATACTTGATTGGTTTTTGGTACCGTCAAACCATTGCCTGGGTACTATTGCTCTGGACCTTTAGTTACACCACTTTGTAGTGTAGATGGTAGATAGATGAGAAAGTTCATCCAGCTGTTGTTGTGAGGCCCATGCTTTAGCTGACGGCCTTATCATCACTGGTAGCAGTAGTGTGGCTTCAGGGACGACTTTGAGTTGGCTGGTGGATCTTTAGGATATTCTTTGGCTTGCCATCTCTCCTCATTGGAAAGGGTCTGTTTGACTTGAGGTTGATTCATTTACAAAATTTGATCCTGCCCCCAAATTAAAGTTGATGTCTAACTTCTATGTTTCACATCTTGAGCAAACTTATATTATGGGATTGGCTAACCATTGGTTGGCGTCATTCATAACTTGGTCAATCCAACCACCATAGGTTAACCTAGTGGTCAGTAAGGGCGATGAGTATAAGAATGGGTTCAATCTATGGTGATCACCTACCTACATATTTTCTTGCATCCAAATATAGTAGGGTTAGACATTTGTCCAGTGAGATCAGTTGAGGTGCGTGCAAGTGAGCTCAGACACTCATGGATATAAAAAAATTAAAAAAAAATCTTTATCAATATATCCGTAGGGATGAAGAAAAGCTAAATAATTATTAATAACTTTCATACTCTGTAAAATTTCCTTAAGAGGAAGGATGTTTTGATTTCTTCTGAATGGTTGATGTTTGTGAGGAACCATAACCTGTATTCTAATGAATTGCAGATAATATCTACTGTCAGTAGGCATATCCTGACAGGAGGAATAAAGCGTCTGCCATTTACTGTCCCTGCCCTTGTATTTTCATCTCTCAAGGTTTGCCTCTCTTGGTTCAGCTCAACTCTTTTGTTGATTCTTTTTTATTTTACTTTTGAGTCTTATAATTACGGGTTTATTGTTGTTTTAGCATGTGAGATTAGTTATTGTGAGTATTAGAGCTTTTCATAATTGTTGGTGTCATAAACTTGCCGTTATGAGCTACTGGAATGAGTGGGGTTTCGTCCCCTCCGAAGTAGTGGAAGATTTGAAGTGTTTGAGTGTTGTAAACCTCATCCCTCATTCCTGTGAATGACTAGGTGTAAAGGTCGACAAAAAATTGCTGGAGTGAATCATAAAACCATTATTTTCTTATCGGTTAAAAAGGAAGGATTATGGCAGTGAAGATTGCTATGATTTTGTTAGTGGGGCATCATGTTTTGAAAATATAGTAACTGTGAATTACCTATTAATTGCAGTTGGTTAGGCAATTGCAAGGCCAAGAAAAAAATCCTTCTGGAGATGAGACAGCAACTACCCCAAAGAAAATATTTCAGCTACTAACTCAGGTACTTCCTAAATGGAGCCGAGTGGCTGTCTTCCTTTTGTAAGCTTGGTGTCCATCTTCTAATATTTTGTTTTAACTGCATGGTATAATCTGTTGTAACTGTGGCTGCAATGTCAAATTGTGATTATCTTGGAGGTTTTTCTTTTTCCTAAATATGTTTGTTCCTCTAGCTGGTTTTTCTGTGGCTCCCTTCTGTTGCAGATGGCTCATGTTTTATGCATGTTTTAAAGAACTTGTGTAATCTTGTTAATATTGAATTAAATATTTATAATGTTCCCACTTGTTGCCTTAGACCATTGAGACCCTTTCAAGTGTTTTAGCCCCAGAATTGGCGTTTCGGTTGTATTTACAATGTGCGGAGGTATGCCAAGAAATTTTGTACGTGATAGTTTGGATTATTATGATATGTAGCTGCAACTTAGATGTGCGTTGTCATTGACCAGGCTGCAAATGATTGTGGTTTAGAACCTGTTGCTTACGAATTTTTTACCCAAGCATACATTCTTTATGAAGAAGAAATTTCAGTAAGTTGGATCGGATCCTTTGTTCTTGTGTTAATTGTTTCTTATATCAATTATTCCCTCCCGTGCTTATGACGTCGTGCAACTTTTCTTTTACAGGATTCAAAAGCTCAAGTGACTGCATTACATTTAATTATAGGCACTCTTCAGAAGATGCATGTTTTTGGTGTTGAAAACAGGGAGACTTTAACCCACAAAGCCACAGGGGTACTTTCTACATAATCCTGACACTATATTGTTTATATTTGACATGTACTGGAATATTAATATGCATCTACATCTTTTGTTTCTTTTATCACCTTCCAGTCTAAGATCTTTACATATACTCAATTTGGAAATTTTGTTTTAAGTCCTTTTCATGTTTATATTATCTCTGTCCGGAAGATGGCATGGTAACAAGTTTAAAAATATGAAATATTTTTTGGCCAAGACCCTGACAAAGCTACCTCATGGCGCAGTACTCTGCAAAGCTTTTAAAAAAGCCCGATCAATGTCGAGCTGTTTATGCCTGCTCACATCTTTTCTGGCTTGATGATCATGAGAATATGAAGGATGGTGAGAGGTGAGTTACAAGTGTACAGCAAGTTTATGTTAATGGTCTCATGTTTTTTGGATGTGGGTCTTGTAGCTAGGCACTTCTTGCTTTAATGAACTGCTAAAACATTCATTGCATCCTTGATCTTTCTGATGTTATACAGAGTTATTATCTTATTATTGTGTAGACTTCATAAATGTACCATGGATTTTCCTAGAGTAGAAATGAAAATTTTGAATGCTTTATTTAAGAACATCTGCTGTTCTTTGACTGTATTGTCTAAACAGAAAATAAGTAGAAAAGAGAGTTTAATGGCTTTTGTTACTGAAATGTTGCAAATTCTGATAAACCAACCAGGGTTATGCTCTGCCTAAAGCGTGCATTAAGAATAGCAAATGCTGCTCAGCAAATGTCAAATGCAACAAGGGGTGGCACTGGGCCAGCGACGCTTTTCATTGAGATACTGAACAAGTAATTCTTGTATTCTGAAACTGTTGAAAGACTCGTGAACATTTGAGTATCATTTTCTCCCGGTAGATAGATCATTTTTGCTTTGTTTGCTTGCAGATACTTGTACTTTTTCGAGAAGGGTAACCAGCAGATCAGTGTAGGTACCATTCAGGGCCTAATCGAGTTGATTACAACCGAAATGCAAGGTGAGTCTGCTACTCCAGATTCATCGGCAGATGCTTTCTTTGCCAGCACTCTCAGGTACATTGAGTTCCAAAAGCAGAAAGGTGGTGCAGTGGGTGAGAAATATGAGGCTATTAAGCTGTAAACTTAAAAGTGGATGCCTGTAAATTAATGCCAACATTGACAATGTTACATTTTGCAACCAGTTTTGTTTGATTTAATTTAGTTTTCTTTCTGAAGAGGCAGTTAGCTGGATTCCAATTTTTCTATTTTCTTCCTTGCTTCTCTGTTATACAAAATGTCCATGATTCTAGCTACTTAAGATCCCTGTTCAGTAGAATGTGAGACAGTACTGCTTCCCTATTCTCATGAGACTTCACTATGTGCAATGTGAGACTGATACTGTTTACTGGCTACTTTCCAGGTTGTTGTATGCTTGGTGAGCTCATCTGACCTGTCGGAGCAAATATAGATTAAGAGTAGAGATGTGTCTATTTTAACTCACGGAGTTGAGAACAGGGGAGGAATCTGTTAGCTAAACAGGGTCAAGCATGAAAATTATATATGAATCTATATAATTTGGTCTTTGAAATGAAGAATTTCACATTACTGAATTAGGTGACAAGGACAGGATGCTGAGATGCTAGCATCCTAAGGGAAATATGAAGTTTCATCTTAAAGCTAACTAACAACCAGTAGTAACACTCAAAATAGTTCCTATTTTGATCTACCAATCAGCTGTCGGCCCCAACGACACCTCAGACTTTAACTGTCGAAACTTCTTTGTCACTGTCATTTCCCCCGGACCAAGGCAGTGTACTCCCATGCTCCAACCATGCAGCCCGCCCGCCCCCTATGTATTATATACTACATTTTTGGGGAACACATCAAAATGGCAACTGCTCATATTATATATATATAACTTATTATTAGTTGGTTGGTCCAAGTTTTAATGACATAAATTTTGTAATTTTTCATGCCAATTTGTGATAGCACACGCTAAAGTTTCAATCAATTCTTGTTAATATCCGTGCCAGGAAATTAAGAACATAAATCCAGTAACCCAAACAAGATGATGTCATGAGACTCCTTTGCTACTAGGAGAGTCCGCTACTATTAGCGTCATTAAATAAGAGTTTGTTTTTCAAAGGTCAAATTCTTTCTATTCTTCTAGACCAAATTTGACAAATGTCTATCCATAAAATCATATTTTGGAAACAACAACAATCAAAACTAAAAACCAAAAACAGAAAAGAAAAAAAAAAACATTTAAAAAGCTGTTGGCATAAAATGAGAGCAGTTTTGATTGGAAGTAAAACAGATCCAAAAAAAGAACTACTTATGCTCTCCATACTACAAACAAAACCACAAGTCAAGTCAGAATGCAAATTTATATATAAAAGAATCCATCAATGTTTCTCTTTGAAGCACACACTTTGCATTACAAATCCTTCCCCTACTTCCCTCCATACATACATATACACTTTTCAAGCACATCACAATACAACTCTTAGTGCCCTTCCACCAAAAACAAATTGTTGCTTCCTAACCCTTGTAGTAGCGTGTTCCAGTATCCAAATCTCTATTAGTACACAATTCAAACCAAAGGCTAAAATAAGGTGAGGAACATGACATGTCTTTTCATTCGATACCACGTGATTTTCAGGAATGCAGTAATAAACTACCCGATGATGCTTCACAGAGATTGCGAGTATTGCGGGACAGAAATAAATCAGACTTTCAGGCCACTACATAATCAAAAGGAAAGAAAGAAAAAAAAGGATGAGAGAATACAGGCAGACAAAGGGTGACGCCATGTTTTCACAACTAGAGTTCTGCTCATAATATCGAGCACGCTTTAGATTTGCCCTTCTTTTTCTTCTGCTTTGGAGGTTGAAGTACAACCCTAATTGCGGCATCAAAAACTCCCTTCACATTCTGTGGTTACATCACACGTTCAAAACCAAATCAATAATCCATACTGCAATGCCAAAACACTAGATCACTCACATAAGAATACAAATACCTGCTGAGTTTTTGAACTGCACTCGATGTACGCAGGAGCACCGATCAGCTTCCTGAGCTCCTCTCCCTTGACATTGACAAGAAATTCAAATTATACCAAAAAAGCAAAAACACCTTGAAAATGTAAAATCATCTAGGATAAACATTTACCTGGGCTTCTGAAATGGGAACTGCACCGGGATGGTCAATAAAGAACTGTTCATCATCTCGAAGATCTATTTCGTAAAAAATAAACATCAATGAGAACTAATCCAGGGCAGTCATTGATGGCACCACATGTTACCAACATTAAACAGCATAATCAATCCCAATACAGAAATGGAGAAGATAACTGACAAGATCAATTCCATTAACTTGTAACAAATTTCTTTACAACTGTACTATGTACCTAAAAAATGAATATCGCAATCTAATCAAGCAGAAATTGTACATGCACGCTTGCAAGAAACCGTTCAGTTACTAGGTAACTATCAAGATCATAATACTACAAGATCAATTCTACTTCACCTTCTAGCCTACAAGTGTTGGTGAAGTTTTCTTTTTCTTTGCCATGAGCGAAGACGAGGCTCTTACTCCAGGCCAATAAATAATATCCAATAATTGAACTCTCCTGTGTTACTTGCGCACAAGACGAACCACACGACAGATTAACTTCAACCATGCAAATGACGGTGATGTCAGGAGGGATGTGCTAAATATGATTTCAATTCCAAACATTTGCCATTCTTGATAACATGGACACTCCGGGGACTAACATCTAGTCAGCAAAAGAACATTGTACTTCCTAGGGTTTCGTATAATCCAACTTCACAAGGTACTTTAGGAAGAATCATTTTTGTAAGTCTCAGGTAGGTGTATCCTTCCGAAGGTGGGTTTTCTTTTCATTAAAAAGTTTCTACTTCAGACTTTCAAGTAAAATGGAGAGGAGAGCTTGACATCAGAAATTGTTAAAAGAAGAGGAAACGAAGAATCCTAATCATATCTCAGTAGAGAAGAGACAGTATTTCAACAAAAGTGTACGACTTGCTAGAGCCAGCTGTCTTTATGTTGTTTTAATCACATTGACCGGTAACAGGCATCGAAACATGCTGAAATATACACCAAGATACTAGACGACCAACACCAACCCAAAAAAATTATAAGTACACTAGAGGGTAGACAACCCAAAGAAGTTGCAAGTCCACAAGATGGGCAGATTCTTAAAATGAGCAAATGTTCCCCCATCACTTAAGGCTCACAGAGAGAGGGGGGGAAATTATTCTTTTACATATTTGAGATAAACTAGAGGCCTCAAGGACATGGGTTCCCATTTTATTTCATAGCTCAGCTTCACGAAGTATTTGGTGCAGATTGCTCCATATGAGCTTTGCAACCACCGAGGATTGAGGACTCTATGCGTAATTTTTGAATTAATGATCATACTCGCCAGTGTGTAACAAGAGATTTTCTTATGACAAGGTGAAGGATTGGTACAAGATAAACAATGTAACGGCCCAGGCTCACCGCTAGCAGATATTGTCCTCTTTGGGTTTTCCCTTTCAGGCTTCCCCTCAAGGTTTTTAAAACTTGTTTGCTAGGGAAAGGTTTCCACACCCTTATAAAGAGTGTTTCGTTCTCCTCTCCAACCGATGTGAGATATCACAATCCACCCCCCTTTAGGGCCCAGCGTCCTCGCTGACACTTGTTCCTTTCTCCAATCGATGTGGGAACCCCACCAAATCCACCCACCTTCGAAACCCAGCGTCCTTATTGGCACACCGCCTCGTGTCTACCCCCCTTAGGAGAACGGCCTCCTCGCTGACACATCGCCCAGTGTCTGGCTCCAATACCATTTGTAACGGCTTAGGCCCACCGCTAGCAGATATTGTCCTCTTTGGACTTTTCCTTTCGGGCTTCCCCTCAAGGTTTTTAAAACGCGTATGCTAGGAAAAGGTTTCCACACCCTTATAAAGAGTGTTTCGCTCTCCTCCCCAACCGATGTGGGATATCACAAACAATCAAGACTATATGTTATTAGTAATCGACAGACATTGCTAATTAGAGAGCAGGCATTCATCACTAAGTTAATACTCACCGGAATTAAAGGAAAGCATGCTTCTTCAAACCAGATATAATATTTTTCTCATAAGATTTCAAAATGAGAAATGATGGCATAGCCTAAACATACATTATATAGAATCTACATGGCCAAGTAAGCGAAAGCCAAACAAGAATCAAATAATGAAAGATTCGAAGAACATGAGAAATATAATTTACCAAGCTTAGTTCCAACAAGAACAATTGGTACTCCTGGAGCATAATGTTTCAACTCTGGAATCCACTGGATATCATGCAAAAAATATGGACATAAAGAATTAGTAATTATATTTCAAGAACTAGTAAATGTTCAAAACCGGAGAAAAACTTATCATCATCCGTCATTATACCTTTTTAGAAACATTTTCATAGCTGGCCTTGCTAATGAGAGAGAATGCCAAAATAAAAACATCAGCCCCACGATAACTCAAAGGCCTTAGTCGGTTATAATCCTCCTGTCCTGTTCCATAGAATAACAAATTCAGCCCCAAGAAACAAAGTAGGAACACTGAAAAGATAAGAAAATGATAGAATATCAAAATACCAGCTGTATCCCATAACCCTAGGTTAACAGTGCTCCCATTCACAACCACATTTGCGCTGAAATTGTCGAAAACTGTAGGCACATAATCCTACATTCCAGCACATTTCGAAAATAAATAAATAAATATCAAGTTTCTTAGAACAGGAAATAACTAAGAGAAAAACACGATTATAGATGAAAGTAATAAACAAAAGGTATATATAATGCAAATGATCATCTTAATTCAAAAATTTTCTTTTTATAAAGAAAAAAAAGACATGGATGGAAAATATTAAAATACCCATCTGCTCATTGAATTTCTGACACGCAATCATAGACCAAGGATTTCACATCGAACTCTTTACAACAAGAAAACAAGAAATTGAAGCCAAATGGCAGAAGCAAAAGTAAAAAATAAAATCTTGAATACCAATAGATCCCATGTTAACCGAGCCATTCGTTATTACTAGGCAAGACATTACATAACAATCCCGATCCCAGCAACAGAAATCAAATAGAGTAACGATAATTCAAAGGAAACAAAAACACAAAACAATCAAATCGATCACATAGTTTCAACATTCAGTGGTATCAATGAGCGCAATTCCCTCCCCTCCCGAACAACGAAAGAAGAATAAAAAACACAACAAAGAATGACATTGAAGCAACAGAAAAAGTTTCAAAAGGAAAGAGAGAGACGGACAGTGGGGAAGGTGTTGCTGGTATATGAAATAAGGAGACAAGTCTTGCCAACAGCACCATCGCCAACGGTGACACACTTGATGAACCGTGAAGCGCTCATTGTTGAGAAGCCAGAAAGGGAAAAGAGGCCTCAGATCGTGAACCTGAGGACAACAAAAAACGAAAGAAAACCCTCTAACTAGTATACGGCGGCGGTTCAAAGTGCAGTTCCTCCTTCCTCCGGCAGTTGGTGTACAACAGTCAATAGCGCATCTGAAAGAGAAGAGACGGAAAATCAAACAACTGAAGAAAACCCTAAAATGGAGAAAAAGAGGAGAAATGAGAGAAGAACCAAAAGAGAAATTGAAGAAGAAGAAGAAGAGGGCTAACCCTTGGAGAAAGAGGAAAAGACAGTAACAAAAGGAAGAATTGAGAATCAATGGAGGCGGAGGAATGGTTGCAGAGAGAGAGAGAGAGAGCGCGAGAAGGAAGAAAGAGAAACCTTTGGAAGCCGGGAAATAATGCCGATGAAGCGTTCGTTGAGCAAACCAATCTTCGCCAACAAACCTTGGTTTGTTGAGTTTTTTTTTATTTCTTTTTTTTTTTTACTTTTAAGTTTTTTTTTTTTTTTTTTTTAATTTTATTTGGACTAAACTACAAAATTTACCCGTTCAGTGGAACCCACTAATAATGGGTTGTTTCAGCATGTTTTGTCTTTACTCACATGTTTTCTAGTAAAATCCTCAGAAACTAATAATGGGTTGTTTCATGTTTTGTCTTCACTCACATGTTTTCTAGTAAAATTCTCAGAAAATTACTCAACATAAGATTAATAATTATGGGTCATTTCAATATATTTTACTTTCACTCACATGCTTTTTAAGATAAGATTACTAATCACTGATCACATTTTATCAATATTCCTCCGAGCTATAAACAAGTTTCATATAATTATAATTATTAAATCTTCAGGATCAGTCAATATAATCTCAGCTCATTCATGTATTTCTCGTTTACTTATAAATCATACCGTTATAAAAATTAAAGACTATAATTGATATAATTATTATTTTTATAAATTAATCTTTTTCTCTCAAACATTTTGTGGCTGTCCAAGATTGTGAAGCCTCTATGCTATCATTGTTCTGGAATTATTATTCGACAAATATTAATTTTCTTTCCTTAGAAAACAATATATTTGTATTTGTATTAAATTTAAAAAAAAAAATACAAACGGTATTGAATCCATGTTTTAAGATATGTATGCATTAATAAATAATATTCGTTACACTAACTAATAATATTTGTTAATTATAATAATTTGAACGTTACACTAACTATAGTTTAGAGTATTTAGTATATATATAAATATATATCAAATCAAATTCGGATATGAATTTTGGTCAAATTGTTTCGATAGTAATAAGATTTTGTACTCCGTAAATCATTTTTTATTTATATAATAAATGGTAAATTAAAAGAAATAATATGAATTTTATATTTATCTTGGTCGATATAATACAAAACTTGGATCGGAACATTCTGTTCTAGATCTTGATCAACGCTTGCAAAACGGATGAATCATGTCGTCCAACGCCTTCCGATCATAATGTCCGGTGAACTATTAGAACTCTCTTCCCATAAATGCCTGTAAATTCAGTAAAACCACTATAAATTAAAAAACATAAAACATGCACGATTTAGGAAGAAATCCTGTGATCAATCAAACAAATTCACTTCTATCCACATACCTCTAGAGAATCTCAGGCTGATTGAGAAGAACAGACCCAATATTGTAGGAGCAGGGTAATCAGCTAGCAGAGATCCATGATTTGAGTAAAGCTCCACCAAATTTCTCTCATTGGCCTATAACTCAGCCCATAAAACCTATTCCGATTCAACTCAACTCCAAGACGAGCGGGAAGGGGCCAAATTACGATCGCTTATCAAAAAAGAGCAACTGGCGGCAGATTTGGAGGATGAGAACTTGACGATAAGATCAGATACGAGTGAAACGAGCAAATTCGGGAGGGGATGAGAAAAAGATAAAGGAGAAGAGGGCGGCGTTCTTAGCTAAGTGATGGCGGGCTGTGAAGGGATGAAGAAAAGAGAAGGGAGAAGGGGCGGGCATAGTTGCAGTTAGTTAATTAAGTGGTGGCGGGTAGCCGGTTAGTAATGGCTACGACTACGGCTGGTGTTAGTTAAGTGGTGGAGGGCGACTGGTTAGTAATAGCTACTGCCGGTGTTAGTTAAGTGGTGGCGGGAGACTAGTTAGTAATGGCTACAACCCATGTTAATTAAGTGATGGCGGGAGGCTGGTTAGTAATAGCTACGGCGGTGTTGGCTGAAGGCTGGTTAGTAATGGCTACGGCCCGTGTTAGTTAAGTGATGGCGGGAGACTGGTTAGTAATAGCTACGGCCGGTGTTAGTTAAGTGGTGGCAGGAAGGGTAGTTAGTAATGGGTGTTAGGCAACTAAAATATTGATAAATTTTTTCATTTTTTATATTACTCATATATATTTTTAATATAATTTTTTTAAAATTAAAAATAGAATATTAATGAAATAATCGTTTCTTCCTCCTTATCTTGTCACCCTAAAATCAAATAAAACAAGAGTTATTAACGTAATATTAAAACCCAATAATAAAAAATAAAATTTATAAATTTAAATTATTTATTTTAAAATTAAATTAAATTAAAGTTTAATTTATTTTAAAAAAATTATATTAAATTATAAGATATTTCTATAATACTTACCGATATGTCAATAACACTTGAACCGCGTAATGCAAATAAAATAAATCCAATGTCATTGGTCAGCTGCCGCATCTATAAAATAAAATAAAATAAATAAATATTAATAAAACATACATAAAACATAATACAAAATTTATAAATTATCAAAATAAAATTAAAATATAAAATTTTACTTACCCTTGGAAAATTTGCTATTAATGTAATAGAAACCCATCCATGCTTATCCATATGGCTCCTTAAATAAGCATCTTTAATTAAATTTTTATCACTGCATCAATAATAAATTTATTAAATCATATTGTTAATAATAAAATTTATTAAATAATATTCTTAATAATAAATTTTATTAAAAATTGAAATTTAGTAGATAATTGTTTTTTAAATAAAAAAAATCTAAACATATATTTTATAAATCAATTTAAAATTTAAAATTATTGTATAAAAAATAAAAATAAAATTAAAAATAAAAAAAATGTAAATACAAGGTTAAAAACTAATTAATTTAATTATAAATATAAATTATATACTTACCTAAAATAATAATTAACTTGGTTTATTATTCTCCAATATAATCCTTCACAAAAATTTGTTGTTTGATACGACTGCGGTTGAGGCGGAGGCGGTACCGGCCGTGAAGAATTATACATGTGATGTGAACATATATAATAATTCATCGGTAAAAATCCTGACAAACACAAAAAATAATAAATATATAATTATGGGATGAGAAAACGAATAATTATAATAAAATGATAAAGATTTGTTCAAAACTTACTTGGTCGAGGAGTGAACGGGTGACTAAATTGAATCGGTGGTAGGAAAGATCTAGGTGTGGTGGAAGCACCAACTCCATTAGACAATTCCATGATTGTATATTGAAAAATGAATATTTGAACAAGAAAAATAGGGTGAGAGGTGTTGATGCTCAAGAACCTATTTAAAGGGAAAAAAGAAAATAAGAAAAATATGGTGAGAAGTGTTGATAATCAAGAACCTATTTAAAAAGAAAAAGAAATTAATTTTTTATTAAATTTTAATAATATATAGATTTTTAAAATGAAATTAAATCTAAGATTTCAAATGATATTTAAATAAAGATTACTCATTTTTAAAAATCTTATTTTTTAAATTTTAATCCAAATGAATATAATATATTTAAAAGATTTTAAAATTAAAAATAAATCTAACATTTCAAATGATATCTTAAATAATTTAAAATAAATGAGATTACTCATTTTTATAAATCTAATTTTTTAAATTTGTTTAGCATTTTTAATTTTTTTATTATATAAGTTATTTAATTTTTAAAAAATATAAAACAAAAAATAGAAAAATTATCCACTAATATTTAAAAATAGTTTAATAAATAAATAAATAATTTTAATAATGGATGTAATTTGATAAGAAGAGATTAAATTATAATTATTAATTTTATGATTTATGTATAAAAAAATATTCCAAATTTTTTAAAAATTTTAATTTCGTATGGAAAGATTTTGAATTTTAAAAATATTTTTTAAATTTTAATTAAAATCTTGAAAAGTTTACAGTTTTTTTTGTTAGATATATATTTTCAAAATTAAAAATCTTAAATTTATTAAATATATTTTTAATTATTCATTTAAATATTAAATATAAATATTATTAACAAATTATTATTATTATTATTATTATTTAATATGTCGTATCAAATTTGGAAAAGAATATGATTAAGAAAACAAATGTTTTTTTTGTTTAAAAAACTTGAATCTGTTTCACAAATTTACCTTCTCTAATTCTAACCATTTTTATCTGTTGCTCTCATTAAATAGAGTTTATATCATTTTGTTTATATTCCGGAGTGGTAGAGCTATGATCTTCTGACAACTGCTTGGATCATTCTGTTGCTCCCATTAAACATGGGGTTTGTATCATTTTGTTTATACTCCGGAGCATTAGAGTTATGATCTTCTAACCGCTGCTTTGATCGTTCGAGGGTTTTATGTTGAGTAAGGAAGCGACTTATATTCATTCTACTTAAAAAAATATATAGTTTAGTTAAAGGGTTATTTCAAGACATTATGTATTTTTTTCATAATCTATTTTATATATGCAGAACCAGGTTTGAAAAGCCATTGTTTTTTTTTTTTTTAAAACAATACTAGAGATTTTGTTTTTTTAAATAAAAACAAGATATTTGTATTTGTATTAAATTAAAAAAAAAATACAAACTGTATTTATAATCCATTTTTTATAATATGTATGCATTAATAAATAATATTTCTTATTTATAATGATTTAAACAAAAAAACAACTATAATTTAGAGTATATATATATATATATATATATATATATATATATATATATATATTTTAAAAAACAATAATTAATTGAGATTTTGTTTTTAAAATAAAAACAAGATATTTGTATTTGTATTAAATTAAAAAAAATTACAAACTGTATTTATAATCCATTTTTTACAATAGGCATGCATTAATAAATAATATTTGTTATTTATAATGATTTGAACGTAATTTAATTGAGAAAAACAATTATAATTTAGAGTATTTAGTATATATATATATATATATATTTTAAAAAACAATAATTAACAGAGATTTTGTTTTTTTAAATAAAAACAAGATATTTATATTTGTATTAAATTAAAAAAAATTACAAACTGTATTTATAATCCATTTTTTATAATATGTATGCATTAACAAATAATATTTAGTAATTTAATGGAGAAAAACAACTATAATTTAGAGTATTTAGTATATATATATATCAAATCAAATCAAATTTGGATACGAATCTGGATAGAATTGTTTTTAATGTTTCTAACCTAATAAGATTTTGTACTCTCTATAGTCATCTATCTAAGCATTTATATAATAAAGGCTAAATTAATAAAAATACTATTGAATTTTATATTTATCTTGTGCATATATTTTCAATATGATACAAAGCTTGCACACAGATTGGAATACTCTCCTAAATCTTGCTGAGACTTGCAAAACCAACGAATCGTGTCGTCTAACGCTTTCCGATCATAATCGCCGGTGAACACGCAGTTTCTTAGAGGACCTTTCAAGAGAATTAGTCTTAGTAGCCCGTTAGCAACCTTCTCGTCGACCTGCCGTCTCGACAACACTCAATATACCCGAGACACAAAAACACAAAGTTGGTGTAGAGGAAAACCGTGAATCGCTTACCGCCTGAAAATTGGCAAAGAAAGCCCCAACCAGAATGACACTTAGAATTGGCATATATGGAGTAGAATGGCAGATACTATTTGAACATAATGATGCAATACCGTGGCAACATCTTGTCCATGCAGCCACTGACCGTACCCAAACCCAGTTTCTATTGCCTATAGGAGAGTGCACATAATGAGAAGCTAATAAGAAAGCAAAGGTACTCCATGACAAACACATGATTTAGGAACAAAAAAGATACATTTTTTGAGCAAAAAGTCATATGAGAAGCAGACTTGCAAGAACTGGCCAAGGTAGGTGTGATATCCCACGTCGGGAGGAAAATAAAGCATTTTTTATAAGGGTGTGGAAACCTCTCCCTAACAGACACGTTTTAAAAACTTTGAGGAGAAGTTCGAAAGGGAAAGTCCAAAAATGACAATATCTGGTAGCAATGAGCTTGGGATGTTACAGAATATGTTTAGACCTCACCTGAAAAAAGAGATTTGTATAGTACAAGGACAACGAAAGGATGTTACAGTACAAGGACAACGAAAGGATTGAAGTACGAAAGGCAACGAAAGAGATATGACCCGAAATCGGTATAGTTTCAACAGTATATATTTTTCATTGCTTCATATTAAAAGAAAGGGTGAACCCATCTTACATGTCCAAATGTGTGTCACAACCTCTGCCTTGTTCTCACATGAACGTTTTATCGCATAAGCTAAGGCAGCTGGATCCCTACAACAAGCCAACAGGACATGATCAAATTAGTATGACAGCCAAACTAGTATCACAGTCACCTACTAACACCTCAAATCTTTTGGCTCTAGTAGTGCTGTTTTAGACGATCTGAGATCTCACTTGATTGAAGAGAGAAACGAAACACTACTTATAAGGATGTTTTAGACGATCAATCTATTAGCACTAGGTTTGGGCGGTTACAAATGGTATCAAAGTCAGACACTGGGAGGTGTGCAGACGAGAACACTGGACTCTTAAGGGGTGGATTGTGAGATCCCACATCGGTTGAAGAAGGGGAGGAAACACTCCTTATAAGGGTGTGGAAATCTCTCCCTAACATATGTGTTTTAAAAACCGTAAGCCTAACAACGATACTAACGAGCCAAAACGAACCATATATATGTTTCAGTGGAAATAGAAGCACACAGAACATAAGGCAATAACATATAACGCACACACCTTGCCATTAATGAAGGCATATGCCCATACTTAATGACCTCTGCAAACCCAGAAGCTAGCTCCCTATCAGGCAGGGCATATAGTGTATCAGTGTCTACAACAACACATTGAGGCTGGTAAAATGCGCCAATCAAGTTCTTCCCCAGAGGATGATTTATCCGTCTTTCCCCCAACAGAAGAGTCCACCTACAACATACAGACAAGAACAGGACATGTTGAACAAAGGCTCATTTCAAGCTAAAACAAAGCAAGAAAACACATTTCAGAAAGGCAGCAGCATACTTGTGCCAAAACGGTCGTGGGAATCTGAATGAAGTTAACCCCACATATCACCAATGACACCACCTCCAAGGGCGACAAACGTACATCGCCTTGTCAAAGACTTTCATGAGTGTGTCCTATCAAGATTGTGGTTAGTTTCAATTCTAGGAGGGAACAAGGTTTATCCAAAGGGAGAGGCAATTTTTTACATTTCAATCTCTTATACATACAATCTTTGAATGTTAATGTGAATTACTTACCATATCTTTGTACTTTTCACCATCTGGTAAAACTACACTTTCAACTGAAACATTCGGATTCCCAATGGTTAGAGCTTCAGTAACTTTATCTAGATACAATGGTCCAACAGTATCATTTGAGACTATTAGAACTCTCCTCCCATGAAGATGCCTGTAAATTCAGTAAAATCACAGTAAATTAGAAAATATGCACGATTTAGGAAAAAATCTAGTGACCAATCAAACAAATTCACTTCTGTCCATGTACCAAGCTGATCGAGAAGATCGGATTCAAGATAAATCGGATAGCGATTGATCCAAATCTCGACCAAACCTTCGCTATCATCGGCATGTAACTCAGCCCAGAAAACCATTCCGATTGAACTCAACCCCAATTGGAGACTAGCCGAAACAGACAAAATTCTGATAAAAATTTAGGATGGTTGTTGTGGATAAAGGAGGGAATGAAGAAAAGAGAAAGGAGAAGAGGGCGGGATAGTTAGTTAAGTGGTGGCCGGCGGTGAAGGGATGAAGGAAAGAGAACTGAGGAGCGGCGGGTGGGCTAGTTGGTTGAGTGGGGGCCGGCCAATGGCGCCGGTGTTAGGTAATAAGGGATTGGTTTTTTTATTTTTTTTATTTTTTATAATTAAAAATGGAATATTAATGGAATAATAGTCTCTTTCTTCTTATCTTGTCACCCTACAATCAAATAAAAAAAAGAGTTATTAACGTAATATTAAAACCAATAATTAAAATTAAAATATATAAATTTAAATTATTTATTTTAAAATTAAATTAAATTAAAGTTTAATTTATTTTTAAAAAATTATATTAAATTATAAAATATTTTTATAATACTTACCGATACTTCAATAACACTCGAACCGCGTAATACAAATAAAATAAATCTAATATCATTGGTTAGCCGCCGCATCTAAAAAATAAAATAAAATAAATATTAATAAAACATAAATAATAGCATAATACAAAATTTATAAATCATCAAAATAAAATTAAAATATAATATTTTACTCACCCTTGGAAAGGTAGCTATTAATGTAATAGAAACCCATCCATGCTTGTCCATATGCCTCCTCAAATGAGTGTCTTTAATTAAATTTTTATCACTGCATCAACAATAAATTTATTAAATCATATTGTTACATTAAATAATATTCTAAATAATAATTTTTATTAAATTTTGAAATTTAGTAAATAATTATTTTTAAAATAAAAAGTCAACATATATTTTATAAATCAGTTTAAAATTTAAAATTATCATATAAAAACAAAAATAAAAATTAATATTTTTTAAAATAAAAAAAAATGTAAATACAAAATGGTTAAAAACTAATTAATTTAATTATAAATATAAATCATAACTTACCTAAAATAATAATTAACTTGATTTATTATTCTCCAATACAGTCCTTCACAAAAATTTATTGTTTGATACAATTGTGGCGGTGGAAGCGGCGCTGATCGTGAAAGATTATACATGTGATGTGAACAAATATAATAATCCATAAGTAAAAATCCTAACCAACAAAAAAAAAAATTAATAAATATATAATTATGAAATAAGAAAACAAATAATTATAATAAAATGAACTATTATTTACTGATTTGTTCCAAACTGGTTGAGGAGTCAAAGGGTGACTAAATTGAATCGGTGGTATGAAAGATCGAGATGTAGTACTGAAAGATCGAGGTGTAGTGGCAGCATCAACTTCATTAGACAATTCCATGACGATTTATGTATGAAAATAGTGAATAGTTGGATAAGAAAAAAATATGATGAGAAGTGTTAATGCACGAACCTATTTAAAGAAAAAAAAAAAAGAAATTTTTTTTTATTAAATTTTAATCTAAATGAATATAATATATTCAAAAGATTTTAAAAAGTAAAAATAAATCTAAGATTTAAAATGATATCTTAAATAATTTAAAATAAATGAGATTATTATTTTTATAAATATAACTTTTTAAATTTATTGAGCATAAATTAAATAAAATAGAAACGGGTTTTTATTTTATTTTAAAATTTTTTTATTATGAAATTATTTAATTTTTAAAAAATATAAAACAAAAATTAGAAAATTATCCCCTAATATTAGTTTAATAAATAAATAAATAATTTTAATAATTTACCTAAATTTGATAATAAAGAAATTATAATTATTAATTTCATGATTTATGTATAAAAAATATTCCAAATTTAGGAGTTATTTAAAGATTTTAATTTCAAAAATTTTGAATTTTGAAAATATTTTTAGTGTAAGACTTTAATTTAAAATCTTATGTTTTTTTTTTTAAAATTTCAAGAGTCCCCCAACATAATATTTCTCCAAACTAAGCACGTTTATTATAATTGAGTTATCAAAAAATTAAATATTTAGAATCACTAAGATATAATTCAGGATCACTCTTTCAAATATAATGTTAGCTCGTTCATATATTTCTCGTTTACTTACCAATCATAACGTTATAAAAATTAAAGAATTGGATGGATATAATTATTATTTTATATAAATTAATCTTTTTCTCATCCTCAATATTTTATTCTTTGTTTTGTTTTCTTTTATTTTTTAAATTTTTGATTTTAAAAAAATATAAAACTAGAAAATTATCCCTAATATTTAAAAATAATTTAATTAATAAATAAATAAGTTTACTAATTTACCGAAATTTGATAACAAACAAATTATAATTTTTAATTTCACGTATAAAAAATATTTCAAATTTAAAAATTATTTAAAGATTTTAATTTTAAAACATTTTGAATTTTGAAAATATATTTTTTTGGTAACATCTCATGTTTTCTAAAAAATTTATTAGAGTCATTCAACATAATATTCTTCCAAATTAAATATTCAAGATCGATATAATTCAGGATCACATTCAGCTTATATTTCTCATTTACTTACAAATCATACCGTTATAAAAATTAAAGAATTTAATGGATATAATTATTATTTTATATAAATTAATCTTTTTCTCACTCTCAATATTTTATTCTTTGTTTTGTTTTCTTTTATTTTTTAAATTTTCGATTTTTAAAAAATATAAAACTAGAAAATTATCCCTAATATTTAAAAATAATTTAATTAATAAATAAATAATTTAATTAATTTACTTGATAACAAACAAATTATAATTTTTAATTTCACGTATAAAAAATATTTCAAATTTAAAAATTATTTAAAGATTTTAATTTCAAAACATTTTGAATTTTGAAAATATATTTTTTTTGGTAACATCTCATCTTTCTAAAAAATTTGCTAGAGTCACCCAACATAATATTCTTCTAAATTAAATATTCAAGATCGATATAATTCAGGATCACATTCAGCTCATATTTCTCATTTACTTACACATCATACCGTTATAAAAATTAAAGAATTTAATGAATATAATTATTATTTTATATAAATTAATCTTTTTCTCACTTTTAAAGCCTTTGTTGTTTCCTCATGTTATTCTTGTTCTTTAAAACATTTTAGCCTTTGTTTTATTGTCCACGCTTTCCTTTTGTTTTGTTGTCACTGTATTTATTTATCATTGTTGTTTAAAACTAGCTAAAAAAAATCGACAAATATTGATTTTTTTATATTTGTATTTATATTAATTTTTTTAAATATAATTTACAAGATATTTATATTTATATTAATTTTTTTTAAATACAAATAATATTTATAATCCATTTTTAATAATATATATGCATTAATAAATTAATAAATAATATTTGTAACTAACCATTTAAATGTTACATATTTAATTGAGAAAGACAACTATAGTTTAGAATATATATATATATATTATATATATATATCAAATCAAATTTAGATACGGTCGAATTGTTTCTAATATAATAAAATTTTGTATTTTATTTATATAATAAAGACTAAATTTATATAAAGGCTAAATTAATAAAAATATTATTAAATTTTATATTTATTTGTGCATATATTTTCGATAGAATACAAAACTTGCATAGATTGAAACATTCTCTTATAGATCTTAGTCAAGACTTGCAAAACGAACAAAGCATATCATCCAACACCTTCCGATCATAATCGCCAGGGAACACGCAGTTTCCTAGAAGACCTTTCAAGAGAATTAGCCTTAGTAGCCCGTCAGCAACCTTCTTGTCGACGTGTCGTCCCAACAATGCTCAGCCATATCGTGCCAACAACAACAGCCCCTCCATGTAGCCACTGACCATACCCAAACCCAGTTTCTAATGGCCGACTTGTGATGAGGATTGGTAATTTTTTTCTTTTTTTTTTTTTTCTTCATTTTTTATATTAATTTAATATATATTTTTAATATAATTTTTTTTAAATTAAAAATTAAATATTAATGAAATAATCGTCTCTTCCTCCTTATCTTGTCACCCTACAATCAAATAAAAAAGAATTATTAACGTAATATTAAAACTCAATCATCAAATTAAAATATATAAATATATAAATTTAAATTATTTATTTTAGAATTAAATTAAATTAAAGTTTAATTTATTTTTAAAAAAATTATATTAAATTATAAGATATTTCTATAATACTTACCAATACTTCAATAACACTCGAACCGCGTAATGCAAATAAAATAAATCCAATATCATTTGTAAGCAGCCGCATCTAAAAAATAAAATAAAATAAATATTAATAAAACAGAAATAATAACATAATACAAAATTTATAAATCATCCCAATAAAATTTTACTCACCCTTGGAAAGGTAGCTATTAATGTAATAGAAACCCATCCATGTTTATCCATGTGGCTCCTTAAATGAGTGTCTTTAATTAAATTTTTATCACTGCATCAATCATAAATTTATTAAATCATATGGTTAATAATAAAATTTATTAAATAATATTCTTAATAATAAATTTTATTAAAGATTGAAATTTAGTAGATAATTATTTTTTTAAATAAAAAATCTAAACATATATTTTATAAACCAGTTTAAAATTTAAAATTATTATATAAAAAACAAAATAAAAATTTATATAATTACCTAAAATAATAATTAACTTGATTTATTATTCTCCAATATAGTCCTTCACAAAAACTTATTGTTTGATAGCACTGCGGCGGCGGCGGAGGCGGTGGTGGCCGTGAAGGATTATACATGTGATGGGAACAAATATAATAATTCATCGGTAAAAATCCTACAACCAAAAAAAAATTAATAAATATATAATTATGGATTGAGAAAACGAATAATTATAATAAAATGAACTATAAAAGATTTGTTCCAAATTTACCTGGTCTAGGAGTGAGAGGGTGACTAAATTGAGTGGGTGGCATAAAAGATCGAGGCGTAGTGGAAGCACCAATTCCGTTAGACAATCCCATGACGATGATTTGTATACTAAAAGAATGAATATTTGTATTGGAAAAGTACTCAGAAGTGTTGTGAGAAACTCAAGTGTGGTGAGAAGAAGTGTTTGAGAAGTGTTAATGCTCAAGAACCTATTTATAAAGAAAAAAGAAAATAAATTTTATTAAATTTTAATCCAAATAAATATAATATATTCAAAATATTTTAAGAAGTAAAAATAAATCTAAGATTTCAAATGATATCTAAATAATTTAAAATAAATGGGATTACTTATTTTTATAAATCTATTTTTAAATTTATTTAGATAAGAGTTATTTAATTTTTAAAAAATATAAAACAAAAATAAGAAAATTATCCTCTCATATTTTAAAATAGTTTATTAAATTATAGTTTATTAATTTTATGATTTATGTATAAAAAACTATTCCAAATTTAAAAATTATAATTTTATAATTTATGTATAAAAAAGTATTCCAAATTTAAAAATTATTTAAAGATTTTAATTTTTTATAAAAAGATTTTGAATTTTAAAAATATTCTTGTTAGATATAGATTTTCAAAATTAAAAATTTTAAATTTATTAAATATATTTTAAATTTTAGAATAATAAATAAAATAATTTTAAATAATCATAATAGTTATTATTTTAATATATATTTTAAAAATTAAAATATTAGTTTACCAATTATATATTTATTTATTTCAAATATTAAACATAAATGTCTATTAACAAATTATTTATTTATTATTTATTTTTGATTTCGTGCTTTAATATCATAATTGTATCAAATTTGGAAGAAAATAATGATCATCTCAGAGAACTTATTTTCTCTTATTGTTTTGTTACTCGAAAACTTCCAACTTTTCCGTCTGATTCACAAATTTACACCCAACCATTTCTATCTGTTGCTGCCATTAAACATAGAATTTGCATACTTTTGTTCATACTTAGTGTTAGAGTTATGATTTCTGCCAGCTACGCTTGGATCCTTCAAGCCCTTCTAGTCTCCTGTTGTTCGGTAAGGAAGCGACTTTGCGTTGATTTTCAAAACCGAAACCGTTAGCAAGCTTTCTTAGCCTCTTCTTTGAGCGAGGGAAAGTATGGTGGATACCATCAGCTTATAGTCGATTGGCTTTGTTAGGTATGCATCCATTCCGACCTCCAAGCATTTCGCTTCATCAGACGACATTGCGTGGGCTGTCAATGCTACAATTGGAACGTGAAGCCTCGATCCCGCTTCTAGCTTTCTAATAGCCTTCGTTGCTTCATAGCCATCCATCCTTGGCATCTGTTTCAAAAAGGAAGGTTTTAGAAACTTCACATAGCCCATATATCTCAATTTTGGTTCATGGAGGGTTGGTACTTACTTGGCAGTCCATTAATATCAAGTCATATCTTGTGGGGCATTCCCTTCTTTGCTCTTCAGCACTGAGCATGGCAGTTATAGCTTCTACAGCCTGCAGTCCGTCTCCGACAGCAATGGCCATGGCTCCCATCTTTTCGAGCATTATCGTCGTTACTCTTTGGAGAACCGGTGTATCTTCTGCAAGCAAAATGCGTAGCCCTTCAAGAGATTTTTTACTCGGAACGTTCTTCGAATGTGATTCTCCTTGGCTTGTAGGATAGTTGCATCCCAAGTTCTGTCCACTGGATTCCGAACTTTGACATTGAGGCTTTGACGAATTCTGCCTCGTGTCACGTGGATCCCCCGTCCTCATATTACTCTCGTTCGAATGTACATGAGTTAGTTCAACTAAGCTATGGCTAACGGGCGAAAATGGTGGCTGACATGGTTTCACTATCGTTTCTTCTAGACTGTCTTTGACTTGAAACTTTGCACACTGAGAGTTGCAATTGCCAAGTTCAGATATATCAGAATCATCGGAGCTGGCAGTTTCAAACTGAGTGGAATCAATTTCAAGACATTCATGATAATTCCCTTCCTTTGATGCAATTCTTGAAGCGCTTTTCTTCTGCAACTCAAGATTTCTGTCCTTCATAGCAGCTTCCAAAATATGAACCATTTTGGCTTTGTACAATGGCTTATTGTTCATTATAATGTGCCCTTTTCCCCGGAGCTCCATCTTAATGGCGTTTGACGTATCGTGGTTTAACATCCATGCGAATTTTGCTTTTCCAGAGTACTTATCAAGGAAGTAAAGCTGGTCCTTCCAAATATCCGTGCTCAAGTCCAGTATCCCGATATCGGCAACGATGATGAATATTTGGCTTTTCATATCTTTAATTCTCATTAGCTCTGCTCGTAATGGCTCACCTAGTGAATCCTGTGGACTAAATCCCTTTTTAGTTTCTGAACTTCTGGCTTGAAAGAGTTCCTGAAGGATTAGTGTTAGTTCATTCCACTCAGAAGCTTCTAACGTGAGCAGTCCGATTTTACGAAGCCACTGTGACGTGATTAATCGACTCATGCTGCCACGGAGTGCAAGCAGTACCTGCATTTGCACACATAAACATAGTACTAACGAGCACGTGATTTTGTTTAAAGAAATAGATTTCTTCACTCACCACTGCATTATGTTGTGTGAAATCAAGCTGACAGTGATGATCCATCGAATCTACAGGCGTGCTAAGAACCAAATAAAGTCGCATCAACGTTCCGGGGCCGTTCTTCTTTACAACCTTGATTTCTCCCCCCATCTTGTTAACCTGTTATTAGCATGATAGTTAGTAGTTGTCTTTGTAAAAGCTCTAAGCATGTGTGTTATGTAGTTGATGCTCACCAAGGTACGTACGATGCATAATCCAAGACCCGTTCCACCATGCCTAAAAAATGTAACCTTTTTAGAATCGCAAATCATATGATATATAACTTTCTGTTTTTGTGAACCGTAAGAACTCTTATCAGCGTACTTGAAAGTTAAACATTATATTTAAGTGCATTAATTACTTACGTTCGGGTTGTCGAGGGATCTGCTTGCTCAAAGCTCTCGAAAACAGATTCCCATTTTCTTGGATCCATCCCTATACGGTGCAGGGAAATAGTTTTTCTTAGCATCTAGAAATAAACAAGAAATCGTTCTCTTTATCTGAGTATGTTTCTGATTGGCTTTTGACATACCACATCCAGTGTCATCAAGTTCAAACCACAAGGTCATTTTGTTATCTTTCTCATTCTTTGTGTGGTCTCCCTGTTGTTTCATCTTCGTCCAATTAGGAAATCGCGATTTCTTCTGATCGGTACAGAAATTGCCTACGTCGTTGAGAGTATTCGACGTCTCACACCACCCCCGAAGAATGATGTGACCAGCTGCAAGATGTATGAGACCGTCAATCCAAGCACACTCTTCGTAACACAACAATACTTCAATGTGATAAGCAATGCCAACGAAAAAGAGGAACACTTACAGGTTGTGAATTTGATAGAATTGCTGATCAAATTCGTGAAAATTTGAACAACTCGACCCGAGTCTCCTCGAACTAATTTTGGCATATCATCTAAGAAAAGAGTATCGTTTATTAGCACTACACACATTGTAGTCGAGTAACTCAGGGACGAGAAAGCATACCAGAGAGATCCAATACAGTCTCCACATTATGGTTAACGCACTGCACAGAGAACACATCGACAAGCCCTTCAAGTTCTCGTCCCAGGTCAAACTCGGCATCTTCCAAAACTAGCTTTCCGGATTCAACCTGTATGGTTATTGGGATAATAATAATTAGGCCATTATATTTCACATTCTTAACTGCACAATATCGGAACAGATATGTGTTGGGATTCTCCTAATATCAATAGCCTTTCGAGAGGGCTATATCTTCCAAAGTCTCCGACTCAACAATACCCGAAACCATTCCTCCCCTCTAGCCAAGACAACCCGAGCAAATTATCACTATGACCTCGCTAATATCCTACTGGTAGAAGTAAGAAAACAAGTTTGTGTTACCTTGCTTAGATCTAGAATGTTGTTGAGAAGTCGGAGTAGAGCGGTTGAGCATTTTCTAATTTGAGTAACCGTTGCGAATTGTTCATTATTGAGACAGTCATCACACATTAGAATATCCAGTAATCCAATTACTGCTGCCATCGGTGTCCTCAGTTCATGACTGCAGTACCATGTGGGGGGAAGCTATGGTCAGTAAAGTAAAGGCTGGAGATACTCGTTTCGTGTTAAATAAACTCACCTCATGTTCGCTAGAAATTGACTCTTGTAATTACTAGATGCCTCTGCTCTTCTTCTTGCATCAAGATGGCTTATTAGTTCTGCCCTTAGTTTCATTTCCTTAGATACTCCTTTCGTCAGAATCAAAATGCATAGACATCCAATAACTAAGATGCATAAGGATGCAGAAATCAGTATAACCAATGTTTTGACAGCTCTCTCATCTACCTTTCCCATTATGTATTGCCTAGGAATGATGACAACCCCCACCTACAGAAACCAAAATGCAGTCGAGTATCTGATTAAGTTTGTAAGTACTCGATAAGAAACGAGTCGATGGATAGATGGATAAAGATACTTACAATAGGAAGCCTCTTCAGATTAAGAAAAAACGAGTCGATGTAATATTGCTGATCACCAAGCTTGACATTCTCTTCATGAACCTCATGTCCAGGAGGAAAATTGTTTCCATAGGTTTTCTGTAACCGCTCTGCTCCTAATCGAATCACATCGTCCTGGGAATCAACAGCCATCATGAGCTTTGGACCACTTGATGTATTTCTTAACAGGGGAGCATTGGCTGAAGTAGCAAGCAAGTAGCCCTCTTGAGAGGTTAGATAAATATGTCCACTATGGAACTCAACAAGCTCCTTCATTAGTTGACCTACACTATAAAGTGAGGTTGTAACGCCCACCACCGCAACTATGCTTTCATTCGAAGCATCGGAAACAGGCAGGGCTGCAGAAAGCAACGGTGTATCCATGTACTTGCTCACAGTAACATGCCATGAGGCAACACCATCTGCTAATTGTGAAATGCCAGCAATACTAATCAAGTCCTCTGGTGGGATTTGCTTTGCTTTCCCGATCTTCTGGCCACTAATGGGATCAAGTGGTTCCCTATACCATTTTGCAGACATATTGCCGTGTATGTGTGGCTCTGACCACCCTTCACCCGACGAAAGCCGATTGATATTATGTGATTCGGTGGCACTAATGGTATAGTTTGTAAGATCTGAGTAAATATAAAACGTATTGTTGCTTGAATGATCTCGATGGAATGCCTGGACAAAGCCATTCTTGTAATTGATGGTTATGGCATTAAGAGCTTTTCGACTCGCAAACATCGCCCATGTAACATCCCTCATTGCTTCATACAGCTAAAGAAAAGAATTAACACTTGAAACATGGATTCTAGGCCAAAAATATGAAAGGTAAATCAGACAAAGGATTAGAAAATAACCTCAACTTGCTCTGCTTGATTAGTAGGCTTGCTGTACTTCCTCATTACATATTCTGAGAGCTTAACCTGAGCTGTGGTTATTTCAGCCGTGGAATTTAAGACACTCCACATCCGTAAGATCGGGCGCTGCAGCAGTTCATGGCGAAGACCATACGCCAAGCTATGTAGTGACTCTGCTGTGTAGCTCTTTGTGAAATGCCATGTGAGAACTGTCAACAGCCCAATCAAAATAGCAAGCATCACCTGTATTTTAATGTAATAAATCATCACTTCTTCTACCAGTGCACTGCCAAGACTTATAATCAAGCTGAAAGCCACCTATATGTATTACTAGAATCCAAACAACATAAACAAAAAACTGCAGAGAATCACAGGTGGGTGAGAGAAAAACTTGTGTGTAAGAACTGATCAGATCATAAGTGGGTTAAGCTTGAATCAGTTTCAGATCATTTCTGAAAAATAAGACTAACCATTATGGCAAGACGAGCAACAAAAACACTGTAGTAAGAAGAGAGGCAATGAGAGTTTGCATATTGAAACTCTTGCTGCTCAACATCTCTGTGAAAGATTCTTCTACTGTGAGGGGCTGTGTTTCTTCTCAGAGAACTTGCAAGGCCTGAAATTCTACAGAACACCTTCCTCAAGGGAGTAGACATTGGAGAGGTGAGAGCTGAAGAAGACGAAGAAGATTCAGAAATTTCAGAGAGGGTATCCTCTTCTGCCATTAATACTTGAAGCTACAAAATAATATACATTTTTTTGCAGAAAGGGTCTGGTTTTGGTGTCAAGAAGAGAATATGTGCAATTGGGTGGAGGTTTTTAAATATACTGCTCCTTGTGTCACCTCCCACTTTTTCAAGGCAATATCTGCTAGAAAACTCTTTTATTATTACTAGTTTTCTTCTGAAAGTGGCAGAGGAGGTGGTGGATTTTATCCGATTATTATATTTCAAATTCACACACCCATTATGAACAAAGAAATCTTGAAAAAATTGCAAATAATGGCCACAAGGAGATATAGCAGAAGATTTCATTCCGGCAATCAATGAAGAAAAAGGAATACAATCTGCTGAAAGGATTCTGTAGAGCTTAGAAAGGGCATTCCCTGTTTGAAACTCGATTAGCTATTGGGATTTGTTAGATTCTGGAATATCAACGAAATACGTGTCCGATTATCAATCTACTCTTTAAATCCACAAAAGTAAAGTAAAAGGAGAGTTCAATACTGTTTGATTCAGCTAACACAACTTTTGACTTCATAGCAAAAGATGGGGATGGCATCGCCATTGGATCAAATTTGGGGAAAACTTCGAGCAACCTGGAAAGAATCGTAATAAAGTAAAGAGAAAAAGAAGAACAAGTTACTTTTTACCTAAGATGACGATGATCGAGTTTTCTTCACCTCTGCCGCTTTTGTGTCGGCGAATGGTGAAGATTTGTATCTGCGGCGGCGATTCGTTGAATGAAAAAGTTCATCAAATACATTGAAGATATAGAACAATGAGGAGAAGAAATCTTCCAAGCTCTGGAAATGGATCACTAGAACTGCTACAAGGAATTTAGTCTCTTAGTGGGGAATTTGGTTTGATTTTGGGATATTTGATGCTTATCTCATGAACATCGTTCGTTTCCTTTTGCTCAATTATCAATTTTTCATGACATTCCCACATGCACGAGGGACCTATCTTACAAGCTATCAACTTTCATGGGGGAAGAAATTTGTTTTCCTTGTACTATCATAGCTTCAAATTTTATCTTTTTCGTACTACTCTCGTTCAAAGTTGACTCGGGTATAGGAGATATTTCTCGACTTGACGGTTAGCCTTTACGAGTTTCAATTATACCATATGTCAATGATGATATCCCGTCTTTAAATTTCTAGGGCTTAAACTTTCATAAGATAAGCTCGAAAAGACCGCACTCAAACCCAACATTAAACAGAATCTTATGATAAAAGAAAGATAGGGAAGAAAAAGAGAGGATTGATATAGGTTGTGAACCCGTTAAAAAGATTGATATAGGTTAGATTATGAACCTCTTAAAGAATCGGTCGAAGGTTGATTGTTTTGGTTCTCACCCACGAGAGGATCGTTGCAGTAAAATACAAAGATTTCTGTTCTATACTCGAAATTTTAATTATACTCTTCAATTAATGATATCTTCAAACTATCATTTATTTAATGGTAATTAAATCCAATAGTAATAATTTAGGAACGTTGTATTTGCTAATCAACACGAGTATCGTTTATTAGTAAGACATTATTGACGTTTTTGTAAGTTAAATGTTTGAATCTAACGACCCGATAATGATTGTTTCTTACTTAGACCTAATCGAAGATTTTTTTCCATTTATTTATCGTTTCATGTCTCGAAAGGGTATAGTACCATATTATATTTCCACTTACTTTCATTTAAATTAAATATTCAAATCTTGTACGAACTTAGAATCCAATAAACCCTAATGATAAAATTGAGTTCACACACTCATATAACTTTTTAGGGAAAGGATAACCTAAAAAATTAATTAATTAATTAGTTTAATCACAACTTTTTGAACTAATGCATTCTCAGTACGAACATAGAGGGGGTGGGATTAGCAATAAAAATATACTAATGAACTCATGCTATGTGGGTTGCATTAATTAGGTTACTTGGCTCGATAAAGTTGAGCCGTTTGGACTTGGACCTCCGCTTCATGTTTACAGTGTATACAGTGTACATCTTTTTCGAACTGTGCTATATTTAGTTGACGAACATGTACATTAAATTTCAGGTAGGTGGCCATCATATATTGAATTCTTTCTCTCTTGTTTCTCGAAGACTCTTTCGATCACGAGACGAACCCACGATAGATGTCCACGTGAGTACATCTTTGCTATAGTTGAGTTCCTTCCAAGTACTAACAGGATAAAAAATAATGACGTCTTGGATCATGGGAGAAAAGGGATGTTCATAAAGTCTTTGATATCTATTTCGAAGCACGATTTACATCATCATGTTTGAAGCAAGTGCCATAAATTATTGTTTAAAAAGTTACTTTTTGGATAAGTTTACGAACCGATCATTCAAACCTTTAAGTTATATCATGTTGATTTGGATCAAAACATGTTTGAAAAAGAAACGAAGAGATATGATTCGAATACCCTTGAGTGGATCTGATTTGGAAGAGATTTCACAAATCCTAAAGGAACATAACTTCATTTCTAACCCAAATTCTTCAGATTTCAACGCAAAAAAAAGAAATCAAATCTTAGCTCTTTCTTTAGTGGGTAAGAATTAGTGCCTTTTCATTCAATGTTTCCCTCTTATGAGATAGCATTTGATTCCATAGGGGCAAAAAAGATCTCATGAGATGCAATATAATACTACTAAAGTGATAAAGAGATCGCCTTTTCGAGCCTTAACAAGATTGTGCCTTTAGGTTTTAACAAGTCTCTAAACTTTCATTCTTATGTCTAATAGGTCAGTGTCATTAACTCGTGTTATATATCTCCGGACGAACCTTCATGCAATTCAACTAATTTTATAGGTTTCTAAATTTTCACTCTTGTGGCAAAAGGGTTGCTATTAACTCATGGCATATATCCGTGAGTGGGTTCGAACCAAATTGCGTGCAGCTCACACCGCAATTATTCTCACGAGCGGTAGGATATTAAATTCTAGGTAGGTATACGAACTCGGACCTTTTAATTTGCAATAGAACTTGGGTATATAATTGGCTGGTTTAGTTGCTTTACCAACCTTAACCCACTATCTAACAGTGTCCTGCCACAATCCCAGATCAAGTTGTTGGAACAAGAAGACAAGAGCTCAAATTATTAACTTCGGAAACAATAATAAAGATATTAAGGCTCAAAATCCTACCTGCTGATGGAGGAAGATCCTGTGGGATGTTCATCTTCAAGAGAATAATTTGGAAAGCTTTTGTCCTACCTACACACACTGTGCTGCCCATCACGAAGTTGGCCTAATAATCAATGGGACCGTTAGTGGAATCAAATATCTTAAAAAGTCAGTGAATTCAGATCATGCTAGCCACCAATCTCAAACATGATTCAATGACATCGCAAAAATGTCTTGAACAATTTCTAAGAAAATTGGAACTTCTAAACTCTTGATCCATGGGATATGTTTCTTGACAATTTCTAGACATAAGGATAGTTTTTCAAGGTTTATCGAGCTGAACAAAATGACCCGAACACTTACAGATATAAAAGAGAAAACAACGGGATTGAATTTTCTGCAGAGACCTGATTGGAAACTGGCAGCTTGTGACCATGATTTACAGGCTGACTTGTATTATAACGACTCAAATTCACCGCTAGCAGGCAGGACAAACAATATCTGCTAGCGGTGAGTTTGGGACGTTACATGTAACAAGGGAGGGGCAGAGTTTATCCATTTTTTGGGTTCTTGATGGAGGAAGGGAACCATTGTTGGAAGGAAACAGAAACCAAACATATCATTCTTTTCATGATCCATGTAATTGTGTACAGACAGGAAATTTACAGTAACAATGATTTGGATAAGGAATCCAAGGAGAAGCTCATACCTGATATTAACCAATATAAAATAATTTCCAACACTTTACTTGGAGTTCTTAGCCTTCGCCTCAGCAGCTGCGGCTTTAACAGCTGATTTTGTTAAAGTGGTTGGGTCGAGAGCACTTTTTGGATTCAGAACTTTTCGTATCTTCAAAGCAGCCCATGCTGTCCCAACAGCGTGTCCAGCAGCATCAAGGCCTTCATTGGTTGCATTCGCAGCTTGCTCCCCGTACCTGCAACAACAATATAAGGAATTCATTATAAAAGCGTCATAAAGCATGTGAGATTGCTTTCGAACTACATCTTCTGGCATGAGAATTGAAGTGTGAGTGACTATAAACGATTATGTTATCAAGGTTTTCCTCTACAAACTGGTCGCGAATCGCGCATAGTTCCATTTGACCGAGATGTGAATCTTTCAACGTTGGAAAGAAGCAGGAACATATCCAGAAATCTAGAAAGCAAGCATAGTAAAATAGCCTCCCCTACTTAAACCAGTTGCTAAGGTAGAAGTGTACCAAATTCAAAGTTCTGTTCAGTCCTGTCTAGACACGGAAGGATATATGTCTTAACTAGTTGAGCCGTGCTTTAGTTGACTTATGATTCTACCTAGACCATAGTCCGGTAGGTACGAGAGATGGGAAACTCGGCGTTTCTCTTGAGCTGTATTCTTGATATTCTTTTTGAAATTTAGTGGATTCTACTATCCAGTGCAGTAGGTGATGGTTTACCTTTTGGTCACAAGTTCAGTTGTCACAGTGGAAGATGTAGCCATGACATTCTTTCCAGCAACTTCAACAGCATCAAAAACTTTGCCTGATTGACAGAAGATGAAATCAGTAATCAACCAAGCTAAGATTGCGTTCTTGTGGGAACAATTAAAGAAGATGAAATCAGTGAAGGATGAAGCAAACTGAAGTTAACAAGTCTCTCTCTCAAACACACAATTCTTTTGTAACATAGATACAGCTATATCTAATTTCTTTCTCGGCTTTTGTTGATTGGTTTCTATTAAGAATCACAACCTCCATGATGGTATAATATTATCCACTTTGAGCATAAGCTCTCGCGGTTTTGCTTTGGGCTTTCCCGAAAGGCTTCATACCAATAGAGATGTATTCCTTACTTATAAACCTATGATCATACCCTTAATTAGCCAAGGTCAGACTCTCTTCCAACAAGCCTCTCTACAGATCTACATGTTCGTTTTCTTCTTTCTTCTTCGCTAGAAGATTTCATACAGATATTTTCAAGTTTGATTAAAGAATCATCAGCTTCTTCAGTTTTTTGGAAAGAAAAAAAAAAAAAAAAAAAGGTAGAGATGATGACATACCAAACCCATCAAGAGAAGCTAGCACTATTTCCCCAGGGAGCATTCCAAAAAACTTCTTGCCAACTTTAGAATTAGCCACTGAACTTGTAAAGTATCCAGAAACTTTAATCACTCCAGAGAGTACTCCATTTGCTACTTTCTCCGACATACTTGTAACCCTCTTGACCCTAAATAAATGAAGGGTCAGACCAAGAAAGTATTTGGCAAGTGTTTCCATGCAGTTTGTAGAAGAGTTACAGCTCAAGAAACAAACTAAGCTACTGCCATAAATGCAATATGAAACCCATTTCAGAAAAATGCTCAAATATCTACTTTGGATGTAGCTTTCATGTCCAGAGGTGGCTGCTGCTGCAACAAAAGTATGCACCTACAGCGTTTCTTGAAACATGGGGTACAATAAATTGTAATAAGATAATGAATAGAGCTTTGTAAGAGATTGTTTAAAGAAATGAAGGGTTTGAGAGGGTATTCTTCATCAACTATAAAATATAAGCATTAATACTGGAAACTCAAAGAATAAACGTGTAAAATTCTAAAATCTACATAGAAACTAGACTAAAACAAAAAACAAAAAACAAAAAAACTGAGCTTAGTGTAGAAAGGTCCAACTTCTTTTTCTAATATTCATGAAGGTTCAGGCCAAGCTGCAACGGTTAGAATCACGACTCTCCACAATAGTATGATATTGTCCACTTTGAGTGCTTTGGGCTCTCCCGAAAGGCCTCGTATCCATGATCATTCCCTAAAATTGGTCAACGTGGGACTCCCTCCCAACAATCCTCAACAACAACTATATAGCTGTCTGACCTTACTATGTTGCCAAAGTAACTAGTATGATATTAAATCTTGAGTAGGTAACTACAATGACTCGAATCAATTTCCTCATATATGCAGATAGAGTGATGCATATGCCAATTACCATTGCCGAGCGACCTCGAAAAACTCTACATGATATGATACTAGAGAACTTGAATCAAATGCTAACAACATGATAGTGAGAATAGAAAAACAGAGGAATTAGAGGGAAAAAGAACCTTTTAATCCGCCGGAGGGTTTCAGGGCTGATCTCTGTGTTAGAACAGGGGCTCATCCTCTTCTGCATAGCCTCATTCCCCTGTTTCAACCTTTCTACAGTCACATCACCACACCACAAAATCCCTTTAACCAATTGCCCTGATCCCGCTGCAATCAACTTTGCAGCCATTCCATTGTAATCTTCCACATTAGGAGCCAATGTAGTCCAATAAGCTGCACATTTGCCTTCCATTTCTTCTTTCTTCTTCCCCGTCTTCAAATCCTCCAGCGACATCTCTTTGGCCAGAGACTCATCCAGAACCTCCACTTCTTTTGCGCTCTCCGATACCTTCTGCAACGTAAAACTACTGTAATTCTGCAAAATCCCATCCAGCTCCTTCAATAATCCCTCTTGACCTTTTGAAATAATCGTCAATCCATAGCTCAAATAATCGTCCAACCCGTTTTTCTCATCTTCATCATCACTGGAATCGGAGTCCGGACCGCGTTCTTTTGGAGCCCGAAATGAGAAGAAGTAATGCGAATCGTCAAGCTTCACCGCTGCTAAATCCTTCGCCAATGGCCATTGAATGTCGTCAGCGACACGGGCAAACACCGCAACGGCACTCTCGCCTTGGCGAATGAGGACAATCGTCAAATCGCCGCAAGCGAGCTCAACACTGTACTGTTTATCAATGAGGTTGAGAATGGCGCCTGGGATTCTGATGATAATCTCTTCCGCCGCAAGGGGAGGAGCCGAAGGAGAATGGCGGTAATCCACATCGACGGGAAACAGATTCTCCACCAAATCCTTCATATCAAGAGTTGGGTAAAGGTTCCCAGTCGAAGATGGATTGGGATTCGCAAAGGAAGGAGAAGGGCATTCGGGATTTGAATGAACCACTTGAGGGTAAAGGGAAGAATTGTTGGTATTGACACTGTTATGATATGGGTTCTGCGAATCCATTGCTACGGAAGAGGAAAACAGAACAAGAAGGGATGTGAAGGAATTGCAATGCGATCACAGATTCACATCAATGAATTTGAGAGATGATGAGGTGATTTCCCGCGTCTCGATCGTGGGAAAAGAGCCAAGTAGTTGACTAAATTGAATAAATTTATGATCGTCTTCGTTTAGATGTCAGACACAACTCCGTCGCCATGGTTGAAAATTTCTGGGAGAAACAAACAACAACTTCTGGTAGCCGGAAATTTAGCCGGAAGCCAGAATCTTCTCCGGCTTATCCAATTTTTTCTTTTATTATATAGTGGGAATTAATTGCGCGCTCTTTCTTCTCTCCATCATTCTTTTTCGTTCACAAATAATTAATTGTTTGGTTCAAAACAGTTTTAAAGTCTCGAATCAATTTTAAATAAGGTCTCGCATTTTTACTTTCTTTCAGAAAAAAAAGAAAAAAAAAATGACTATATGATATCAATTAAAATATCAAAATTTTATTAGTATTCTTAAATTTAAAAATACCTTTATAGGAACGAAAGCACTAACAGAAATAGTTCGCCTCTTTTCAATTTTATATCCTTTGCTTCGATGTATTTTTTTCGTCGATCATTGAATACCACTTTCTTTAAAACTTTCCCTTAATGCTGACTTCTTATTTATTATATTGCACGTGAAAAAGAAACGAGAACTCATTTTTACTCAAAGTTCTAATATAATTATAAAGAAAAAAAAAGATAGCATAAAATAGAGAAATGAAAAAAAAAAAAATGTTAAAGGTATAGTCCAGTTCTTTTAGCCTTGATAAGATTAAAACAAAAAACAAATAATATTATCAACGTGAGAGTGAGAATTGAACAAGTTTATAATCATAATAATAAAATTGACAAATTTATAATCATACATTAACAAATCAAAAGTAAACGTTAGGGACCTGATCAACAATTCTGAACAAGTTTTTTGATCAAAATGAAGTTTCATCAAAGTGATACATTCTTGTTTTCAGCCCAACCAAAAGCAAAAAAAAGTGACTACTTTTGCAGATGAACGAACACAATGCAACACTTGTATGAGGAGAAATACCTAGCACAATATTCAGCTTCGGAAGATGGATGGATGGATGGATGCATGGATCATTTTTCCTCGTCTTCCTTGGGGGGCTTTTCTTCATTCTTCTTGTCCTTAAACAAGATTTCAAAACAATTTACAATTTTAATCTTCTGTGTATTTGTGTTTCAAGGCATACAAGCACAAATGGATCAACCCCTGGTTAAAAGTAACTGCAACATCTCATGGTTTTTTAACTAATCACAAACTAACCTCTGCCTTTGACTGACTTTGCATGGAAGCCAGTAAATCTTTGACCGATGGATCATTTGGATCTACCCCTGGAAGCTGCAAAACATCTCCACTTGTGTCGATTAAACATAAACCATGTAGTTGGAGCCACTTTTTTGTTTCTCTTAGGGTCAGGTTGGAATGACTTTTGAGATCAACACGTGGAAGTGAAAGATTCAAACCTTAAGTCGGTTGGTTGAGAATATATGTTTTAACTAATTGAACTATACTCCGAATCATTTGATAGTAATTCTATAAGTTCAGAGAAGTATTTGCAACTTGTAGAATTCATACCGATGCAAGAATGGAGGATACGAATGACTGGTCTGCCAGTAATTTACTCATATCAGGTTGGCTTGTTGAGTCTTTAGCATCCTCCTGCACAGACAACTTGAGGGCTGCAACCACCCAAGCGGTAAACGAAGATGGAAAAGATAGTTAGAACATACATTCAATACAAAGAATGGGTAAACTTGAAGTAAATAACCATACCCAGAGCTAACTCTGGATCATCTATTGTTGCATCTGACATTTCAGTATCCTGCATCTCATGACTCGAGACAGGATCTTCCATCGACATTGCAAGGGCTTGTTGTAACAGAGCATTCTCATCTTCCTGTAATCAAATCCAGATTGAATATCAAAACTTCGCATGTACTTCTATTTTCCATAAAGTTGTCAAGGCAATAAAAATGTCGCCATGAACAAAGTAGAAGCTATGTATGAACATTCTCTCCTCTCCAAAAAAAAGTGTGAGAAGAGAAAGTAAACTAAGCAATGAAGCGAGTGTCATTGATATATTTGAAATAATGGACATTCTATTAGTCTATTGCAGCATTTGAACTTATGTAATTTAAGATAAACCAACCATTGGATCACTTGTCTTTTGAGCATCAGAACATTCAGCACTAGCACGTTCGTTCATAGTTGTATCCTGTGCGCCAGATGGTAGTTCCCCTCCTTTTTCCTGCTTTGAAGTCTCCTCAGCAGATCTCTTAGCAGCCACCTCCTGTCTGGCCCTTTCCTCTTCCATTGAGACTCGAAGTGCAAGTGCTAGTTCAGGGTCTAGGTTGGGATCCACACCAAAATCAAAACCGGCCCCACCAGCTGAAGCTGCTGCAAATTCACTTCCTCCCTCCCCATCGCTGGTGAAGATTGGTGTACTGACATGGAAGGGGAGATTGAGAAAACATATGGAGGGTACTATTTTACTATGTCCAACAATGGAAACAATAAGAAGCAACTGACCTAATAAGTACATCGGAAAGAGCATTTGGACCAGAGGGAACGTGAACAATGTGACTGGAATCATTACTATTTACAGCTGAAAGAAGGGCTTCCAGCTTCTCTGGCTTACAATCATCTTCTTCACCAAAATCAATGATATCAAGTGCCACGTTGTTCTTCTTTAATTTCTTTCCAATCATCTCCAACAACTTTTTTTCTTGTTTAGCAGGACTAAGAACACATAGGATAGGTACTTGAGAACAATCGATAACTGGGATGGCACAATAAACATGCATAAAAGGGATACAAGAGCCTACCTTCCCGCAAAAACAATAATTCTTTGTTGCTGCTTCTTATTCTGACGATGCTTAAGAGCCAACTGAGCCACCTGGATCCCAGCAGCCAAGTTTGTCTCCCCACCTATCTCTAAACCTAGTGTGGAAAAAATAAAAATGTTAAAAGTTTTATAGAGTGAGCGTAGTGAGAAATCTAGCAAAAAAGACTACAGCTCTTCACTGTAGATTAATTTACAACCAGCAACACATGGCGTGTAACGTATCAAAAGTGTAAAGCCCAATAGTGTCAAATTCAAGAATTTAGGAGGATATATACTTTTTTCGTAGGGAAAATTATTCAAAGAGAGGCGTATATATCATTAGTCATCTAAAATCTCATTATTCAGAAAAATCGACAGAACTGCACGACAGAAATGAACAGTCTATCAAAAATAAAATGATCGAATTCTATAGGGATCAATGAAAAGGTTACATGTATTGCATCTTATGAGTTACAGAGAATGTACAAAATGCACTTTAAGATTGTCCAAAACATCATTAGTCATGAGACAGAGAGTCACAATCCAGAAAAGCGACAGAACTAAGGAGCTTGTTTAAAATTTTGCAATTTTTTTCAAATACAGAAACGATCACATATAAATATCTTGTGCCTAAGTTTTCATGTAATCTCCCATGGCATTATAAGAAGCCTCAAACTCAAAAAAGGGAACTAACTTGAAAGAAAAGGCAAGTAAAAGAACTAACCATGCATGCACCCTAGAATCTTGCCAAGATCACTTGTAGGAGTTACCAAAACCCGAACCCCTTTTCCAGCCATTGTAAGAACTCCCACTGTATTCTCTGGGTTAGACTGTAAGGAAAAAAGCAAACGAGAAAAGAATTTCCTCAAAACTAAAGAACCATAGCTTAAACAAAAATAGCGAGACTAACAGATAATTCGAAGAAACTAATTACGATAGTTTCTATTTTGATAATGACGGCAATGTGATTTCGTTTTTTCATAATAAAATCCAATTCACAGCTACCAATACAATAAATCTAACTAGTTCACAACCCCAAACAGCAACGGAGGCCAAAGAGACAGAAGAACTAATTTCCCTCCAAACAGAACATAAAATGTAAAATCAAGACTCCACATTCCTTGATTTCCAAGAATCCATACAATGAAATATAGTCAAACAAGAGAAATCGATCAATCACCTGAGTCTTCGCTCCGCAAATGAGACTAATGGCATCCGATTGAGCTTGAAATCGCGAAGGAGCATAATCGCCGTTCCTCATCCATTCCGAATTGTCGATACAGATCATCGTCGCCTACCCAAAAGCAACGAAAAAAAAAAAAGATAGTTTCATATCCATACAAACTCAAGGTCATTAAACTAAGTAGCGAAGAATGAAATTCCAAAGAAATGGGGAAAACTGGATGAAATTTGCAATCTGGAACAAGAGATCAGTAATCAGTAACTACCTCGAGCACCATATTGAGAGATTGAAATCGCCGAGAAATCGAAGGAGTAGCAGAGAATCGCAGAGAAGGCAGAAGACTGAGGTTTCTTGCAGAATAAGCCGGAACGTCTGGAACTGAAGAAGCACTTCACCAGAGAAACCTCAATTTCCCTCCGTTTAAAGATGTGCATTTTGTTAAAATAATAATATTAATATAATAAATTATTTATAATATATAATAAATAACATAAATATATTATAAACAATTAAATTACAACTTTAGCTTTATAAACTTATCATATATTTGTGTTTATTTGATACCGAACTTTAAATACATTACTAAACCTTTAATTTTGCGTCGGTTTGATTTTTAAAAAACTAAGAATATGGTGACCCGACTCAACCTAATCCAATATAAAAATAGAGGACAGGGTTGTGGACCCTATTCGGTTTCTTCAGGTCACCAATCCCAAAATTCCAAAAAAAATTAACTCAACCTAACTGATGTACACCCTAGAATTTAATTGAGTGGTTCTATTTGATAGCTTTTCGACCATGATTTTGAAATTTCTAAACTATGAATGTGGAGCAACATTGATGTAGTATATCGTTAATATCAAAACCCATTTGTTTGCACGGTGGGATCCGTTGCTAAGCCATGGTCCCAAATCTTCGAGTCAGCCCATCTAATTTGCACACATACCTCAGTGATTCTCGCTCGTTAATACAGAAAGTTCAAGAAAGCCCGTGTTGCTAGCAACCTCCACACGGATAAAACTCACATGTTTGTACACAATATTGTTTGTCTATTTAATTAAAAAGGCCTCCTTTTGGCCTACATCTATAGTTGCCATTGAGATAAGAATCTTCAATTCACTACCTGTTTCTCTCTCTCAGAGAGACACAAAAGCAGCAGTACAAAAGATGGGAAAACAAGATGGCAGAACATAACTATCATACACGTTCACATGTTGTCTCAAAAACATGTCGTGGAGGCCAACTTCACAGGACACTACCTTCTTTTCCTTTTCCTTTCTCTCACTCTCATTCAACCTTGTTTTACCATCTTTAAGCGCCTAAGCGTTGTTTCTCGAATGGCTACCGAACATATTTCTATATATATATATATAGATACTAAACTGGAATATCTCGGTGGAGATGAGAACGAAATCTTCTTTATAAGGGTGTGAAAACCCCTCCTTATAGACATGCCGTGAAGTTGACGGCGATACATGGGCCAAAGCGAGCCAATAATATTTGTCAGCGATGGGCTTGGGCTGTTACTAATGGAATCAAAGTCAGTCATTGGACATGGGAGACACTAGTCGGAGTAGGGCTAGACCCTTTCCATAGTAGACACGTTTTAAAACTGTGAGGCAGACGGCGATACGTAATGAACCATAGTGGACAATATTTGCTAATGGTGAGCGTGGACTGTTACTAATGGTATCAGAGTCAGTCACTAGACGGTGTGCGGTACTGGTCGGAATAGAGCTAAACTCTCTCCATAGTAGACACGTTTTAAAACCGTAAGGCTGACGACAATACGTAAATGACCAAAGCGGACAATATCTATTAGTTGTAAGCTTGAGTTGTTACTAATGGTAACAAAGTCAATCACCAGACGGTGCGAGACACTGGTTGGAGTAGAGCTAGACCCTTTCTATAGTAGACACGTTTTAAAACCATGAGGCTGACGACAATACGTAACAGGTCAATACAGACAATATCTACTAGTAGTGGGCTTGAGCTGTTACTAATGGTATCAGAGCCGGTCACTGGAAGTGCGAGACACTAGTAGAAGTAGGGCTAGACCCTCTCCATAGTAGACAAGTTTTAAAACCGTGAGACTAACGGTGATACGTAATGGGTCAAAGTGGACAATATGATCTACAAGTAGTGAGCTTGAGCTGTTACTATTATTGTAACTCACTTTCGACGCTCTCTCTTGAACAAAATTAGTATCGAAAAACCTCTCGGATTGGATCGTAATAGATTCGTGTCGTCGGGTCTTAAAAAGAGTGGTTGGTGACAAATAGGTACACTTAGAAGTGACCCATGCCAGCTTCTGAGTAGTAGAATCCTTACATCCTCCAGCTTGGGAATGACCCTCCCATTCATTCCCACCCCCACTACCTCAATATTCCAATATCTCTGCTAAGCTATCAGCTTGGGAATGGCCCCGCCCCTTAGCACTCCAAAAACCCCACATCATCCACACACCCAAATGTACCATTCACTCACCCTTCACAAACAACATCAAACTTAGGTTATTCAAACATTAGGAAGCTTTTAAGTAATGGGGTTTCATCAATTTGGTATGAGATCCTCCAAGATCTAAGCTTCTTGTTGTTAGGTATATATTCAATGTGATATTGTAATCTTCTTTTGTGAAAAAAGGCTATGATCTCACTAGCTATATACTAGGTTTTAGTCTCGAACCCCGATTTACTACCGCTATCCACGAGCCTTCGAACGAGAAAAATTCCTCTTTTTTTTGTTTCATTTTAAAGTACCGAGCAAATAAAGAGAGGAGAGAGTTTGAGATCACACAAATCTCTCCCTAACAGACATCGTTTTAAAACCCTAAAAGAAAGTTAAGAAAAGAAAGTTCAAATAGAACAATCTCTTCTGAGTGTGAGCTTGAGCTGTTACTAATTGTATCTAGACACGGATACTGAGTGTGAGCTTGAGCTGTTACTAATTGTATTAGAATTAGACACCGGGAGAGAGGAAGAGGCACATTGTACTTGAAGAGACATGTTTTCCTAGAATACGAGGATGAACAAAAATGTATGGTGTTTCTTTGATGTTTCAATTCAAGTAAAACCCTTTTTGTAGATCTGTCTTGTTTTTCCTTCGATTCCACAGAGGAATCTGAAATAATTTGATTTGAATTAATATTTAGCGTTGAATTTTTTTTTTTTTTAAAAAAAAAATTGGTTGGATGTGATTCAAAGAGAGGTCGGGAAGATATGGATAAGGGAGAAAAAATACAAAATTAAAGAAATAAATATTTGATCGATCGTTTTTATTAATATACCCGTCTCCGGCGGCCGGAATTTGTCGCATTTTTCCTTTTTTTTTGGGCAAAATCAAATTAAAAAAGATGAAAAAACCTTCATTTAAATTGAAATTATTACAGATGAAGATCCAAACTCACTTGCTCCGCCGTTTTTGCCTCGTAAACCAATCTGGTTTGTAGAGACCCGCCGGCACCACCGCCGCCCACGGCGGCGCCGCCGCGTTTCGTCATCTCATCACCGGACAAAAGTGGCAACGGGTGCAGCGACGACCGCTCCGATACGTTATTTTGAACAGCTGAGATTCTCCACATCGCCAATGGGCTTCCGTTTATCGGCGTCGCTGCGGCTGCCGGAGAATATGACCCACCAGGGCTGCCGTAAAATCTTGTGGCGGGGGCGGCGGCGGAAGGTGAATTTCTATTCCAAGAAGGGTAATTGTTGAAGTGTAAGCTGGACGGAGCGGCGCCTAGGCGGTGGTAGTTCATGAGGCCATAGACATGAGCAGCATCGGAGAAGGGTCCAATTCCATGGACCATGGTGGCGGCATTGGACTGAAGGTGAGCCCTTTTTGCATGTTGGCGCTCTCTTTTGTGGGCGTTTTGGTGACCTCCTAAGGCTTGAGAAGTAGGGAAATTTCTACAACAAAAATGACACTCAAATCTCCGGTTACTTTCCCCGCCGTTGTTCTCGTTGTTATTATACTCCTTACCATCTTCGCATGCAACAATCATGTCACCGGACTCCGAATCCTCAACCGACGAGGCAGTGGCAGCCGCAGCGTTTCGACTACCGAATTCTATCCCGAAAAGCCTAATACCCTTTTCTTTTGGCACAGGACGAATGAAGGGAAGTTGAGAAAAAGACTCAACGTTCATGAAATCATGAGTCTCTCGTTCACTATTACTCTTGTCCATGAAAGTACGAAACCTGCAACGGTCCGACTATCGATTGTAGCGGAAGAGGAAGAAGAAGAGAGAGAGAGGGAGAATATAGAAACGGTTGAGTTGGATCGAGTCGAGTCGAGCGTAGTAATGTGGAAGGGAAAGGGGAGAATGTGTGGGTCTATAAAGGGTGTGGGGGTGGTGGAGCTGACCCATCTGAGAGTGAACCCTGACAAAGCCACAAGTTATGATCAGAGAGGCTCTGGCTTCTCAAAGTACCATATTGGCTTCCTTCATTTTTTTTCTTTATTTGATGTAGAAAGCTTCTCAAAGTACTTACTAGGGTTTAAATCAATTTTATTTACCTTACCCCTTTAAACTATATACTAAATTTTACAAATTACGATGCGACGAACCGAACATACGAACTATGCTTTATTTTTCGGTATGATTCGAGTGAAGAACACGTTCGAATTTGATATAAACCCTAGATTTAAAAAGATTTTGAGCCAAAATTTTCATTTATTACTCATATGCTTTAAACCCAATAAAATTATTGCCCAAAAAGGTAGAAATTTATTATCTTTCCTTCCTTTAGTTAAATAATAAATAATGTATTGAAGTTTATGAATCAAAAAGAGGGAGCATTGGTATATCTTTAGTTATTACCTTTGTTGGGAAGAAATCTATCATATCTTTTAAATCCAACAAAATATTTGCTCATTTAATTTCATTCGAGGTCATTCAGTCAACCAATTTGAACATAGCTCAACTAATTAAAACACGACATATGTTTATTTGTTCGGAAGCTCAAATGTTCAAATACTTCATATGGCTGAAGTTGTAATGCTCCATACTCAAATTTTGGATTTGGCATCTGATAGTCTCGAAGCATGTTGTATAGACAAAACATGCTAAAAGAACCCGTATTGGTCATTGGAGATAGTCTTTGCTCTCGAAAGTAATTCAAGACAAGCAAGTAACATAACTATATTGTAGGAGATGCAAGAAAATGTCGGAACAATCCGTATCAAATCTATATTCTAAATCTTAGGTATATTGCGTTACATTAAACCGACAAAATGAATATATAAAAAAAATTAATTATGTTCTACGATTTAGTGACATCATGTAATGTCACCCATTAATCAACACTAATTATTGGTTGTCTTTATTTGATAAGAAAGACAGCTTCATATATATAAAAGGATAACGTTTGTATGATTAACCTTTGTGTCTGATTGAGAAAGACCACCTCAATTTCGTAGTGATTGAGGTTAACATGGATAAGATATTAATAAAATATTGTATATTCCTATAATCGAAATTCTATTGTCTCGAGTAATAATATTCTTACAATCTAGCTAGTTTTAGCCAAGTTTTACTATTCTCCAAACGTCTCACACAGTTTCTTATTAAACTCCAAAATGAAAACCGTCATTAAACATACATTATGTTCAATCTCAAATCGGTTGGAGACGGGAATGAATCCTTCCCTATAAGGATGTGGAAATCTCTCTCTAACAGATGTGTTTAAAACCATGACACTGATAGAGAGGGGAATGAAACATTTCTTATAAGGGTGTGAAAACTTCTCTCCTAATAGACGTGTTTTAACACCGTAAAGCTGATGGCGATACGCAACGAACGAAAGCAGACAATATCTGTTAATGATGGACTTGAATTGTTACATATTACGAAGATTTCTATGAATTGGGTTTACGTCGACTAAACAAACGGAACAAAATCATTATCAAATGAAACACGACAATTGGGTTACATGCATGTGTTGTCCATGAATGAGTGGTAATGTTTAATATGAAATGTCGTTTATAGAAAGAATAATAATATTAATAATAATAGTTGGTCGGTAATTCTGTAATTTGTGTGTCATTTTTCTCTAGAACTGTCTTGTTTCTCTCGCTCAAGGACCAGTTGCATACTGGTAGTTGGTGTTGGCTCTTTATAGCTTTGTTGGGTGTTTTATATCAGCTTCCACACCTCTGAACAAAGTGGTCCTCTTCCATAAACAACTTACAAAATATTTCAAATGCATGTGAAACCCTACACGAATGGCCAAAAAAACCCACCTCTCATGAAAAAAAAAGTTCTTTGAGTGCGACCGTCACTGACCGTTTACGAGTAATCATCTCTAGGAGTGTTCATATGACCTGAAAATTCGATAAACCCGACCAACTCAAAAGTAGAGTTATGACCTTAACTATGTTAGTGATGCGTTATGACTTGTAAATGTTTGAAATGACAATTCAACCTAACTCAGGGTTAGGTTTTGAGCTCTGTAATTCGAAATTTCGAGTTAATCCAAAAGATTTTTTTTCAACTTCCTCACGAGTTTCTCTCTCTTCTCTTCTCTCTCTCTCTGTGGGGGTAACAAAGTACAACTGATGCCATGTCTCTTTCATCCTTTACTTTGGTTGAGACATTATAATTACTCTTCAAGCTCCCTTTGCTTTCCTTCTCCTGTTCTACCTTTACATCTATCTCATCTCTCCACTTCCTCATTTTACCCTCAACTTTCTCTTTTCTTCTCTAAATTTACCGTTTATTGTTTACCGTTGATGGCATCTCCTTCTCATGTCTTTATCGCTATGACACTCGAGTAAAACAGTAGTACATGAATGAGCGAGATCTTAAAGGTAATATAGCTAAAAAAAACCTTAAAATAATGGAAAGTTACTATTTCCTTTTCAGTGGCTCAGTCATAGGAACTCTATGGTTATAACAACAAGATGCACTTTCCTTTTCAGTGACTCAGTCATAGGAACTTTATGGTTATAACAACAAGATGCACTTTCCTTTTCAGTGGCTCGGTCATAGGAACTCTATGGTTATAACAACAAGATGCACTTTCCTTTTCAGTGACTCAGTCATAGGAACTTTATGGTTATAACAACAAGATGCAATTTCCTTTTCAGTGGCTCAGTCATAGGAACTCTATGGTTAACTGTGTTTTGCTTGGAACAATTCTATATTGAGCGACCTCTTGACAAATTTTATAAGACGCATGTGAGTGAGAACAAAATATGTTGGAATGACTCAGGTTGGTCTGTGACCATGTTACAGGGGAATGTTAAGGCTATCAGGTGATGAATTCAGATCTTGGGCATGAGTTGTGTTTCTCTGTCTCTATCATTAGCATTATCGATGAGTAGTGTTTCGAGTGGTTATTTCTCCGTCTCATTCACTCATGGCTCGAGTGACTTCAAATTCAAGGAACCACTATATTATGATGTTTAAATTCATGAGATTTAAGAGACTTAGAACACTATTCATAGGAAATCAAACCTCCATTCATGCAAACTATTCATCTTTCAAATCAAAAGGGTTTGTTCCAATCATTTGTCTACCTTTTTGTTTACATTTAATTCAAACAACTATTTGAGCTAAGTCTTCACATCATACTTTTATTCCTATTACAAACATATAATGAACATCATTTTCAATGACAACAATGAACAAATTTGCATTTTAAAAGTCAGCATTTGCCTTTTTATGATCAAAAGGAAGAACAAATTGAAGAGTTGTTTTTTTCTTGTTCTTAGTGGGATGGGAGAAAGTAAAGCAAAGAAATTGCATAGGGAAGAGCATATTGAAAGCTACACAAACATGAAATGGAGAGACCCAAAATCCATTGATTTAGGTAATCTAAAAAGAAAGTCACGAGAGATTAGGCTCGAAGTAGACAATATCATACTATTGTGAAAGTTAAGAAAGCCACGAGAGTTTAAGCTCGAAGTAGATAATATCATAACATCGTGGAGGTTCAAAATGCCACGAGCCTTTAGGCTCGAAGTAAACAATATCATACGATTGTAGAGGTTCGTTACTAAGAAGCGTGAAGCTGAATGAAAACTTTAAAGATATTTTTCGGAATGTAGGTTAACTCGTCTAGCAATTATTCTTGCTCAACTGCCTCCTGTTCATAATTCTACCATTCTATGCAGCCCCAAGACATGTCATTTTCTATCTCTCTCTCATATGCATCATTTCTTGGGGGAAGGATGTTGTTATCTTAAGCATTAACATTTACTCTTAAAAGAGATGGGCTACGACTCGAATTCTTCCTGGATGAACTATCAAGTGGGGCGTAGGAAGCGTTTATTAGGAATTAGAGATGTTCATTTGGGTAAAGGTCAACCAAAATTTTCATTTATTATGACGAAGATTAAGGTAAATATACACTTAGTAAGCCGATATGTATATAAAAGTGGAGACGGGGCGGAGACTGAAGTTGGGTTGGGTCAAGTAATCCCTGTCTCTAGCCCTGTTCATCTAACGAGGAGAAATCTCTATCCACTCTCAGTTCTATTTCCTGTTTAAACGGAGATTTTGAGAGAGAGATTTGGTGTGATCTCGAAGTGGACCATGCATACGAGCCGACATGGTCTCTCAGAAATCCACATCTCTATCACTATGGCTGACCCAAAGAAAAGAAAGACAAGGAGAGACCACTGGGAGGTGTTGCAATCCATGGAAGAAAGCAGCTTCCTTCTTCTTTGCCATTAAAGTCACAGTCATAGGCCCTTTCGGGACCATTGCTCTACCTCTTCTCGATGCAACTGCACCACTTATCTAATTATTCTTATTTTTTTCCCTTCTTAAAACCCTTATCTCTCATCATGTGAATCTCTCTCTCTTCTCTTTAATTCATCTCGAACCAAAGTTATGGACTAACAAAATTTATAAATTTTTCATTTATTCGAACATAACTCAGTTCAAATAACTTTATAACCTAACGAATTAGGTCAAATTCATTCGGTTTGAATCTTTTGAACCTACCAAGGAAGACCCAATTTTCAAAAACATAATTAGTAAAGAAACATAAATGGTTTAGATGATTAGCAAGTAAAAAGTAGGAAGAACACTCGATGTATCATCATCATATATATGATGATATAACGTGAGGAAGTTGCTCGGATTCACATCACAGGTCCCTCTCCCTCTCTCTCTATAGAGAGAGAGTGAGAGGCAATTAAGGAGGTAGCAAAGCAAAGCAATGGATTGATATTGTCTCTTGTGGCACAATAGAGAAGGGTCACTATCTTGTTGTTCCTTCTCTCTCTCTCTCTCTCTCTCTCTCTCTCTCTCTCTCTCTCTCTCTATGTGTCTCTCTCAGGGATTATGACAATATGGCAATGGGCAATGAGGTGGGGTGAGAGTGACTTGGGCTTAGAGGAAATCTCCTGTCCAGAGCTAATAGCATGGCGTTGTTCCCACACACATACCCTTTATATTAATTTCCTCATTACTTTTCCATATTACAAAACACCAATTTTCTTCACTGTTTGTGGACCATAATGGATACACACACCTTTGATTCATATCATGTCTATATCCCTTCTCCTCCTGTCTTGTCATCTCATCTCATCCCATCTCCCTTTTTATTAACCTCTTCTTCTCCATGCTACGACATTCTCTTATTCTTTGTCGCCTCTCTCTATCCTTTCACATTCTCTTCTTAACCCTAATGTTTTACCAACCAACATATACTAATGTTTTTTTAAGGATGTGTGTTTATATTTACTGTCTATACCACTGAAAACGAAAACAAAGAAGTTTCAGGGGCGGAAAGAGGTAATGGAATTGAGAGACCAACAGGGAGAGGAGCTGTTTTGATTTGCTAAGATTAGTCGGTCGAACGTACCTTTCTTTTCGATGACTCAATCATACGAACTTCAAAGTTAAGTTCACTTAGCTTCGAGTAATTTTATGTTCGAGTGATCTTCTATGAATTTTCCTTGAAAACATGAGTGAGACCAAAATAAGCTAAAAGAACCCATGTTGTTTTGTTGGGACAACCTCCACTCTATGCATAGTTCAAAATAAGTAGATAATGTAGTAATGTCATAAAACAGTGTCAGAGTCATCCAGCATTGAATATGAACTAGATACTCATTACCATTTCAATTTCTAAAACAAGTCGGTATCCAACCAACTCAATTCAATACCATCTTGACAGCTAAACTAGTCTCTCGAAAAGTCAACCCTATGGGTAGCGTTTCAATTGAGTTAGTCTCCTACGCAAGAGGAATACTTCCTAGGCCAACACGTCAATAGCATTATTTCCAAAAATTACTGCATCTAAAAGAGTATCAATCAATAGCTTATTTAACTTAAAATAGAAAACAAAAACATGTCACGTGTGTGAGTGATTAGAATACAAAAAGTTTAGTACAAAGTTCATTAAATTCTCCAAAAAGAGGGTTGAAGGGTTTAAGGCAATGGGGACAGAAGAATGGAAAGGTTTCATGGTCCTCTTACCACCTTTGTAGCCTACACTGTCTTCTGACCGACCTATTATATTTCACAATTTACTTTCTTTCCTCTTTTATTTATTTTTAGGACACATTTCCATCACCATCTCTTCATATCATGCATTAACAATTTGTCTGTGGGGACATCTCTCTTAAAACCCATTATTTCTCTATCAACCAAGTTTTTAAATCAATTCATACTTACCCATTGATTCTCTTTCGTTCTAGCCACTCGAGCAAGGTTAAAACTTAGTAACCTTCGAGCTTTAGGTAAGAGTAAAATTGACTGTGCTTTTATTTAACCTTGATATGATCAATTGGAGTTGGTTAGGTTAGTCAAAGTTGTCGAGTTGAGGTTGGAAGAAGATGTTGGGCTTGTTGACTAAATATTTGGAGGGCTCCTCTACCGACAAGAAAAATCTTTCGATTAGTCTCCATTTACTAAGTAGCTGTCCTTTCTTGATCGTTTTCACTTTTTTGCTAGAAACATCTCTCTCTCCTATCTTTGCAACCATGTTCTCTTAATCATCCAGGAGATCACCCACATGGTGCTAAGGGAATACACGGATTGAGTTGGGTTGGGTTGAGTTGAATTGAAAAAAGAAATTGGACCAACACGAAAAACTACTTTTTTTTTTTTCAAGGCATTATCATCGATCAAACAATTGACGAATAACTCATAAACATAACACAACCAAAATCCTTACTCGAATTACAAAAACGATGAACATTTGTTTATCCAAACATGTTTGAATGAGAAACAGAGAATCATTAGCAGAAACCCATGTTCTTCATGTTTTGACACTAAAGTGGGAGCTGAAATTAAGAGCCAATATAGTATCTGAATTTGGTAGTTGCTAAGTTTACAACCTCCACATCAATAATGTTCCCTCCATTTACTTCATTTCCTGCAATATTTGGTCCACATCTTTAGATCATAATGTTGACTTGACATCCCTCTTTTCAAATATCTTTCCTCCTTAAAAAATCAAAATTTACCCGTTTATCATATTGTATCGATTTTCACGACAAGAAATTAGCTCATCAAGCATTCCCGTTGTAAGATATTTCAAGCAACAGAAAGCATCTAATCTAACCTTATAGCATTCCCGTAGTAAATCCATGAGTTTAAGCTAAATCTTTCTCGATCATATCAACCTAATGAGTATGAAATGATATAATGTACTTTCACTTACATATTGAAAACCAATGTCAATTCCATAGACGAGAGAATCTTTTTGTTTGAATAACGCGAACTCCCAACCCCCTCTTTAATTTCACATCTTTCTTTACTGAGCTATACAATCAAAACTCTCTCTCTCTCTCTCACAGCTCTTCTTTAATGGTGCAGTAAATTTTAACCCTTCGTAGAAGAAGAAGAATCTAAGATACGTCGAGGATCGTTGGGAGAAGAGTCTCATATTGGCTAGTTAAGGAGAAGATCGTGAGTTTATAAGTAAAGAATACTACTTCTATTGGTACGAAGCTTTTTGGGAAAATAAAAAAGTAAAGCCACGAGAATTTATGCTCAAAGTGGACAATACCATACTATTGTGGAGGGTCGTCAGTTCTCGAAGTTGGGTATCTACTTTCCTTTCAATTCTTTGGCAGAGCAAACATGAGCTGATCTTATGACATTTCTTACAACTTTACCTGAGTTTCTGTGGTACTTCACTCAGAAACCCCTAAACAGACTAAAAAATGTGCTTTTTTTTTTTTGGCTTTGATGAACTTGTAAGGCTTTTGTCCTTCTACCATTCTAAAAGTTATGTCATAAACTAAAACTCAGCAGTACTTATTACTGTGTCGTTCTTTCTTTCTCTCTCTCTCTCTATGGATCTTTTTAGCAATGCTCAATTCCTCCAAACACAGCTTAAGGGGAAAAACGTACTTGAGAGACCTTTTTTTGCTCTTGATTTGATATCAGTGTGTGCTGTAGGGCCCTTTAGGTGATGCAAAGGAAATCTGCCAAAGATGAACAGAAACTCACATACTATCTAATGAAAAAATGTGTCCAAAACTTAGATAAGTATATATCTACCTACCAAAGTACAAGTGTCTTAACTGGTTTTAATGTTGAAGCCCCAACTCAAAGTTACAAAGCTTTTGCTTTTCTGGTTTTGTGGTTATAATTTGAAATAGATATCTCTAGCTCTGGCTAGCCTAGCTTGTTTTGCCTTCAAAAGGGTAGGACTCATTGCCGGCCAAGTGGATAGTTACCCCTTTCATTTTCCCTCGCTCTCATTATTCCATTGCAATGAAAGCTCTATAACTAGACGAAATATTAATGGGGTCTTATGTTTTCCACCTCTTTATGGCCTATTTTGGACATTTTAACGAGAGTTGAATGAATAGAGTCCTGATTTGAAGAACCTATTCGTCAGATAAACCTAAGAAAACCCTTCTCTTTTGTTGTAAAAACTTTATCACTCTACAAAATCTTAACAGGGTCGTTTGGGTTTGGGTTCGTGCTGTAGATTTACAAGAGTACCGAACATGGCAGCACATCGAGCCTAAAATGGTAGCATATCCCCCATTTTAGTCGTCATATTTGACTAAAACTAACAAGTTAGCGTCATCACTTATTAGCTAGATCATGGTGTGAGACAACTGTGAGATCCCACATCAATTGGAAAGGGGAACGAAACATTCCTTATAAGGGTGTGAAAGTCTCTTCCTAGCAGACACGTTTTAAAATCGTGAAGCTGACGAATGTAGCGGGACAAAACAGTCAATATCTACTCACAGTGGGCTTGGGCTATTACAACAACAGTTTTCCATCGAAGAAGTCTAAACTAATTCATTAATATACAAACCCCACAACAATAATTAGCTGCATATCTTTCTCCATCCTTAATCAATTTAAGGTTAAAACTAAGAGAAGATGGGGAAAATTTATGAGAAAATCTTGAAAGGGGAATTGGGCAGGCATTCACAGCTGGAGACGCAGCCAATTATGGGTATGAGATTTATTGAGAAATTAACGCAATCTGAAGCTCTATGGGTTCTACAATAATTGAATTTGATTCCTTCACATTTTGTGAGCCAATCATTTATTGATAAAAGGGTTTTCTATTACAGTGATTGGTCAATTCAGTGTTATTCTTCTTCAATTGTGTGACCTTGGAGATTTCCCAAATTCTCTATTTCCATTTCCATTATGCAAAAATAAGTTCAGGTATGGCTCGAGATTTGATATCTTTTAACTTTTTAGTTGAGAATATAACGTGTTATCTGCTTAAAACTAAGAGCTGATTAATCTATAAATTTCCAAGAAACTTTCATCTTAAAGCTCTTGAAAGCGATAAGACGACAAGTCATGACGTTTAGGGCTTCCTCCTTATCCCTCACCCTACCCTTTCATTTCTGTTTAAACTTTTCCGACTACAGGGATTAATTGATTGGATACCTGTGAACCACAATCTTTCCTAGGAACTGTTTCTATGACAATAGACGGAGTACTCTGACCTCGGGTAATGATGCACCTAAGGACAAGCCAACAGCCAACTCAACAACAATTGACCCACACAAAGATGACACACACAAACTGGTAACGTCGTATAGAATGGACCATTTGAATCAATAGATCCAGGTAACTTTACTCATCAGTAACGTTCACTTCACAATTATTGGAGTCATTTGATTCAATACTGGTCCACACTTACGCCCACTTGAAATTGGTCAATTTTAGAAAGTTTGATTCCTTGAGCAAGTTTATCATCACAGATGAACAAATCTCGTATCACAATTGCAGAGTTCTTATCTTCTCTAACATGGGAATAATATTCACTATTATTTCAGTTAATCAACACTCATTTGAGTTATTCCAAATCTTTGCTAGAGTGAAGTAATAATGCTACTGACTCTGTATATAGTCTCCTTAAAAGTGCAATCTATATAAGATGATGACAACAATATCAGACATTTCTATCCTTAAAAGTGCTAAGATCTTCCTAAACAGAGGATCTGATCAGCTGCTCGATCGACACAACGACCAGTTACCGACAACATCAAGCAGAAGCACAATATTTGATTTCAGAGAGAATGTGATGGTACCTACTGTAATCTGAGATGTGTTTGAAGGCAGGAGTTAAATCAAAACTGCTGCCAAATGTTGTGGGTTATTGGTTGCAAAAGCTGCTTGATGAATAAACAATGAAGGCCAGACAGTGTCGACCTGCAGGACGTGTTTGATAAGCCATTAGCTACAATGAATGCCAAAGGGTTGTGTGATGAATTAAAGCTTAAACGAACAAAAATGGTACGAATGTAGGAAGGGCCACAAAAATTGAAATGATAAACGTCAAACTTTCCATTACACTAACACGCAATAATCTTGTTAAACTAAAGCTCCATGAATTTACGAAGCCACCAGCAAAATTTCTGAGTTGGTAAGGGTATATTTTAGAAGAAATTGATGGGAAAAATTGAGCCAAAAGCAAAAAAGGGGAAAACATGACTGATTTACCTTAATCGGGCAGCATCCATTAGAAAGAAACTTCAACCAACCTCACCATTCTGTGAGATGATACACAAACAGAGATAACAGAGATGATCGATCAAATTTCCTTTTGGGTTTCCTGCGATTCTACCGCCATCGGGTTGCTTGCCTCCCAATTTTTTTTTTTATAAATTAATCAATATTACTTGCTTCATATTAATTTTGCTAAACCAACTTAAATTTCGCTATATTACAAAATAAATAAATAAATAAATAAAATAATAATAATAACTTTATATTAAAAAAAAATGTTTCGAAAGTTAAAATATTGCTATAACTTAGTGATTGAAACATCAATTATCATATGTTGAGATAGACAATCCATCTGGCCGTTGTTAGAATGAAAAAAATGAGATTTATTTGACGTATATATTTCTTTGTTATATATTATAAATTACCCTATAAAAATATTTTTTAAAAATACATTTAAAAAAATTGTCATCTCAAATCAACAAAATATTTTCACAAACTTATACCATCTAGATGGGTCAAAAACAATTTTAAATTTCCCAATAAAATTGATCGTCAAAATAAAATTTATAGTAAGGGGATGGATAAAGGGCGTATTACCATTTCCAAGTCGACATTCGATCTTGAACTCTACCATTGTTGAATTAAAAATTGTTTATTTCTTTCGCAATCGACATAAATCTTGAAAAATAAACTTGATGGAAAAAAAAAAAAAACAAACAGATTAGAGACCGATCTCCCAAAAGAACACATTATTTCATTCATGTGGAACATCACTGAGCTTCAATAGATCAGGACATCCCTGGGTATCAACATCAAATTTGCTTAGCAATGATCGAAGAAGAATTAGAAACTAAAGATAATACTAAGATATCAAAACATAGAATAAGAGTTCGTCACACACCTCAGCGACAATTGACATTTACTCCTTCCTTTTAGGTCGGAGATTCAAATCCTCATTACCGCACATTTCTTATACAACAAAAGAACGTGCTTTAAACTCAACCTATCAGCTTCATTCACAAGTCCGTATTTCATATATGAATTGTTTTCTAAAACAATTCCAAATGAGAATTTGAACTCGATCATATAAACGAGCAGTAATGCCAATAAGAACATTAACAAAACTGTTGATGCAAATAGAAAATTATTACAGTATTACACAGTTCAGCATGTTTTCCTTTCAATGTTCCATCATTTCACTCACACCCACGAAGTCTTCTAACAGGAAATAGTAAAATGTAGTGTAATCTTTCAACTAAAGAAGATACTTATAGATTATAGATTTGGATAAGATGCTACATAAATAAACCCTTTCTCAAGTGACTCGTACGCATCAACTTTCACGCACCTCTACTATTCTCATTTGACAACTACTAGACCTTAATACATTCAATTGTCAAACTAACTAATACGGGATATTAAATCGACTATCATGACTTGAAACTATTCTCCCTCAATCTTTTATTGTTTATATGACTCTTATCGATCTTTAGGATAACCCATGTTAGTGATAAAATCAATCATATTTGAAACTCGACCCTCAACCCTCAGATATATCTACTGTACTCAAATGGTTTGTAACAGTCCAAGCCCACCTAGCAAATATCCCTTCCGGGCTTCCCCTCAAGATTTTACGTGTTTACTAGAGAGAGGTTTCCACACCCTTATAAGGAATGCTTTGTTCCACTCTCCAACCGATGTAAGATCTCATAATCCACCCTCCTTAAAGGCCAGCATCCTCGCTGGCACACCACTCACTGTCTGGCTCTTATACAATTTGTAACCACTCAAACCCACCTTAGCAAATATTGTCCTCTTTGGGCTTTCCCTTACGATTTTAAAGTGTGTCTACTATGGAGAGGTTTCTACACCTTTAAAAGGAATGTTTCATTCCCCTCTCCAACCGATGTGGGATCTCATACTATTACTACTCAAACTACACCAATAACGTCTATAAATTTCACCTAGAAACCATATTTTGGTTGACCCTCCACCAACCAATTGTACTTAGAACTGTAAGAGAATCATAACCAACAATTGTAGCACTGTTCTCACCAGTTCGATTACAAAACAGTGATTGCAATAGTCAGCATCATATTATAGACCACTAAAGCTTTGAAACTCTACACACTTCTTATGAGAACGATAGATAGATAGTGCAAGAATCCATGGTTCTATGGGTGCTCTAAAGGAGGAGAAATTACAAGCTAAATTAAGAAACCTCAAGTTCATGGAATGTCATAATGTTTGGTATGCTAGGAATCTCAAACAGATAAGTAACTATCACAGCATACTAATCAAGCAAAGAAGGCTTGAATTGGATATAGAATGGTAGCTTAGCTCAAAATTTATTGATCAACAGCCAGCAGAACCCACAGAAGGCAATAGAATCATTGAATGTAATCAAAGTTTTCAAAGAACAAAAACTTGTTCTGATCCCAGAAAGGATGGAATTATTTCCAAATCTAATCAAGAATTCAAGCGAAGATTAGAACCAGAATCACCCTCTCAAATTTTCAGAAGCCATAGCTAAACTAAGTCCGATGAACTCACTACAAAATTAACATATAGAACCCTAATAAAAGCCTAATCAGCCCAAATCAAGTACGAAAAATTCATAATCAAAGTGGTGGGAAAGGAGCGTAAATTTGATTCAAGCCTAACCTAAATCAGTTCGTCTTAGGATCTGGCATCGGGAACAAGCCGGCGCCGGCGCCCCTTGGCGGCGAGAATCCCAAGAACTTCTGCAAATTGGTCCTAATGCTAATCGAACAGAGGAAGTACAGAAACGCCATAGCGCAATCGGTAGGATCATCGCCCTGTAACCCTCGGTGGCTCATCTTCATCACCAGTCCGAAAGGCTTAAACGGCAATTTGGCAACAACCTTGCCTTCGAAGAGCGAATTGAGCAATCCAAAGACGACGAACAGAACGAGGGCAACAACGGCACCGGATTTGAACTTAAAGAGTGAGAGGTCGCGGCTGGATTCCTTGAGACTGGTCTCGACGCGATCGATCTTCTTGGTTTTGGACTTCTTGACGGTGATTTTGGAGCTGTCGGTCTTCATGGTCTCGAGCTTTTTGGCAGCCTTGTCGATGGAGGATCGTAGGGTTTTGTAGGAGTTGGTGCGGTAGATGAGAAGCCATGAGATGGCCTCGCACACGATGGCGGTGCAGACGGAGATTCCGACCACCGTGAGGCTGTCGGAGTATCGGAAGGAGGAGAAAAGGGGGATCGTGGCCATCGCCGGAATTGGGAGGAAAGATCAAAAAATTGTTGTGGAGAGTTGGATTGGATCTAAAGGGGAAATTGTGTTTGAATCTAAATCATGTGATTTCAAACAAAATTGTCAACTCCGATCAATTACGAGGGAAAAGAACGGCCACACTCATTCTCTTACAAATATTTATATATATATACGGCTAAGATTCATTTTCAAATCTAGTTGACATTTTTTCTTCTTTCCCACACACAAAATTATCAACTTCCATCAATTATGAGCTAGTACACTGATCCGTGTCTTGTCTATGGCACCATTTGTGATGATCAAAATTCATCATTCAGTGTCTTGCCTCTGGCAATTATGAGCTGCCACACCGTTCGGTGTTTGCCTCTAGCACCATTTGTAATACCCTAAGCTCACTTTTTAGTATTTTGCCTCTGACACCACTTGTAATGACTCAAGTTCACCACTAATAGATAGTGTTCGCTTTGGGCCGTTACATTATGCTATCAACCTTATAGTTTTAAAACTTGTCTACTACATAAAGGTTTTGCACACTTTTTATAATAAATGTTTTGTTTGTGACGTGGATCGAATATTTTTTAAAAAAATATTAGGGTCTAATTTGATAAAATTAAAAGTTTTAGGGCAAAAATGTAAATAAGACTTCTTGTTTTGGATCTTTGGGCCGAAGCTCGGAACGAGGGCTTCCAAAATATTCAACTCTCTCTTATCTGTTAAGTTGGAAACAAAAGCTCTAGTCCACTATCGGTGCCGGAGAAGGTGGCCAAGCTCTGCAGTGCGTCGGCTCATCGTCGGAAGCTTGAGGTGCGTCGGCCACGTTCTATATCTAGCTGTTTTTCAAAGCTCTGTAAATGTTTCGGTAGCATTGCCTTTGAGTTTCGGTCAATCAAGGAGTTTTTGTTGTGTTCTTTCTCGTGTTTATGTAATGCTTTTATCGATAGCTTAATGGTCTTTTCTTTTGACGTTTATGAAGTTCAGATTTTCTGGAGTTTTAAGCCTAAAACCTAGGGCTAAGAAATTTGCAATTTGAAATGCTTTCGACATTTTTCTGAGAGTAAAGTAGCATTAAGTTTGTTCTTGCATCTTTATAATAGTACAATTTCCTGATGTTTACTAATGGTGAATTTGAACTTCCTTTGAGTTATCTTTAAGTGGAGCACGTTGTCCAAAATGTTCAGGTGTTGCTTGCTCCCCTAAATGCTTAATAGATTTTAGAAGCTACAAAACCTATCACTTTTAATGTTGTCAAAGAGATTGGTTTAAAAGGTGATACCTCTAAAGCTTTGAGAATGACCTATTCTGGGTGGAGATTGCTAACTGTGCTCTCACAGGTGTGGAAAATGGGGAGCAAATTGCAATAGAGGTAGTACCGGAGGAAGAAATTGTAGCATCATTGCAATTCACTGCAATTACGAACAACCCGAGACGATTCCCTTTTGCCTTCCAGGCCAAAAAGAGAGGCAACATTTCTTCCATGAATTCTCTTTTCTTACATTCTTCTCTTGGTCCACCACTTGCTTGCAAGCCCCTGCCATGTCCTCTTAAGAATCCTATACATATGCGTGCACTACTTGGCTTTCGATGCAGTACTAGGATATTTTCTCGTTCGGCATTATTTCCTGTCAAATTATGTCCATCCTTACATATTAGCAGATCAATCACCTGTTCTTCAACTCCTTCAAATGAGGGTGTGGTATCAGTGATCAATTTTGAAGATTTAGTTGAGAAGGACTTTTCGTTTCTCGATTCAGACGATTTTGGTTCTATAGAAGAGCATGATGAAAAGATTAGGCGCATCATTTCTGCTGGAGAAATTGCAGAAAGTTCTCAGGTTATGGTTGCCATTTCTTCAGAAGGATTTGTTGATCGGTTGTATGACTCAGCTCCTTGCCGAAGTTTACTTGTTGTCCATGATGCTATTCTACCATTAGCTTGTATTAAAGAAAAATATGACAAAGTTAAGTGCTGGCAAGGAGAAGTTATATATGTGCCAGAAAAATGGGGACCTTTCGACGTTGTATTTCTCTATTATCTGCCAGCAATGCCTTTTGAACTCGACGCGATCTTTGGCGCACTCACACAACGTTGTTTGCCAGGTGATTTTTTTTCTTTTTTTGCATAGTTTCTTACCATCTTTGTTCGATCTCCAGATCATAAGTTATGGATTTGAGCAATTAGTTTTTACCTTGCCTCCAAGATATATCATTAGTCCTTGGGGCAATGTTGAGATATATTGCGACATAATCTGTTAGTTCCTTTAGAAAATAAAACCACATGGAAATGAAAACTTGCTTGTTTTATAGAGTCTATTACAGCCCTAAGGTAATCTATTTCCTTCTTGCTCAATAGGGGGAAGACTAGTTATTAGCCATCCCGGTGGAAGGAAAGTGTTACAGCAAGAACAGCAACAGTTCTCAGATGTCGTAGTTTCGGATTTACCTGATAGGACTACTTTGCAGAAAGTTGCTGCTGATCACTCTTTTGGCCTGACTGAATTTGTAGATGAGGATGGCTTTTATCTTGCAGTTTTGAAGTTCAACAAGGATTGATCACGAGTCTGAATATTTCATCAGAGGCCAGCAGTTCAATATCTAAGTCCTGCTGCAAAATCTTACCAAATTTGGATAAACCAAATGTTGATGTTTTTGTCATTGATCATTGAGTATCATTTCCAGGTGGTAGTGCGAAGGATCAAGTTTGATATTCTCTGATCCTTGTTGGTTGCTTAAATTCCATCCAACAAGACTGTTACAGTTCTTGCTATTTTATGAAATCCTGAATCAGATAAAGTTCCTAACATGTGTTTGGGTGAAAAAATGATGATGATAACTAGATGAGTAAGATCACAAGTTACAGGGGAGATTACTGTGCTTGCACTAGTGCTTGTGCCTGTGCTGGCTGTATGTTAACTAAAATGTGTATTATCTCATGGACGAGGTTGAGCTTCAGGTCCTGGTGGTTTTGAAGAATTTAGAAGCGGCTGGAGAGCCTTAACCACAATTGTCATGTTTGGCCTGAAGTCAGCCTCGTACTGAACACACAAGGCTGCAACTGCTGCCAACTGAGAGGGATTCACATGGAAATTATAGTGGAATAAGTTTCCTATCCAATCCAATCCGAAACATCTACGACAATGATGAAAACTAACATGCATTGGATCGTTGATTAGCGGGTAATCGTTGATTTAGTTATAAAAACATGTTCTATGATTTGAATATGAATGTGATTACACAGTTGAAGATACCTTTGCTATCGCTTTTGGTGGGTAATCGTTGTTTAGCTTGGGATCTACACACTGTTTCACCTTGTCCTCACTTAATCTTGGTGTTGCCTGCAGAACAATATGAATGGCAAATTGAGTCTGAGTATACTTCAGGCAGTAGGAAGAAAGTAGAGAAAGGGAAGACTTACCCAAGTAACAAGACTCTGTTGTCCCTTAGGCATCGTGTGATCTACTGGCTTTCGTCCTGTCAAAAGTTCGAGAAGAACTACGCCAAAACTATAAACGTCACTCTTTTGAGTAATCTGTCCTGTCATAGCATACCTAAAAAGAGAAACCAAAGAAAGGAAGTTGAAAGAGTTTAGTCTTACTTTCAACTCAATCCGATGCAATGCAATATGGGAGAATATGAAATGATAAGCTTTAAGTTAAAATTCAATTTTCGTCCTTTAACTTTACGAATTTTCGTCCAGTCAAATATTGTCATTTTTGGGCTTTTCCTAACAAGTTGCTACAAATAGTATCAAAGTCAGGTTCCGGACAATGTGATTGCACTAGTCAGAGTAGAGTTAGATTCTCTCCACAGGAAAAACCTAAAGATGATAATATTTGCTAGGGGTGAGCTTAAATAGTTACAGTTTGACATATAGATTATGTTGCTTATATATGTGCATTAATATGTTGACATATAGATTATGTTGCTTATATATGTGCATTAATATGTTGACATAGGCCTGTACTAGACATAAAAGTTACCTAATAGACTTGTACATGACACAGAAGTTATCTAATATGTTGACATAGACCTGTACTAAACACAAATATTACGTGAGGTAAGTATTGGATAGCATGGACCAAAATAATTACTTTTTGAAAGGTCAAGAATCAAAATGAGACGTAATTAAACGTTTAGAGACCAAAATGGAATTAAACCTACGCTCTGTTGCTACGTTAGGCGTAAAATTCATTTCCAAGAGCAAGACATGTAGAAGTAAACACACAAAGAGCCTACTCTGGAGCCAAGAGCAAGACATATAGAAGTAAACACACAAAGAGCTTACTCTGGAGCATGGTAACCGAATGTTCCTAAGACCCTAGTTGAATGAAGTCGTGCTGCTGTATCCGACGATTGATTTGTCAAGTTGAAATCAGCAATCTTCGCAAGGAAGTCGTCGAAGAGAAGAACATTACTCGACCGGATATCACGATGAACTATGGAAGGCTGAACCTTCTCATGTAGATACTCAAGGCCTTTGGCTGCACCAAAGGCAACTTTAACTCTCTGGCTCCAAGTAAGCACTGGACCAGGCTCAGCCCCTTGTACTCCTTTTCTTCCTGTACTAGAAAATGATCAGAACAAACCAAAATCGTCAACAAAAAGAGGTAACTCTATGATTTAGCTCAACATACCATGTAATATATCGTGCAAAGAACCCATTTTTGCAAACGGATATATCAAGATTCGATTATTAGCCTCCAAACAATACCCAATTAACTCCAAAAAGTTCTCTTGCTTGAGCCTAGAAACAACTGATAGCTGCAAAACCATGACAACACATGAACACAAATGCGTTAGATGAGGATACTGATATACATTACCTTCAACATTCATACTGTTTCAAGATCGAACCTGAGCTGCAAAATCGTTGTCGGGCTCCGGTGAAGAACTGGTATCCAGTTTCTTTATTGCAGCAGCCTGACCGCACTTTAACGTCGCATAATAAACCCGACCGTAAGAACCTTCTCCGATGAAAGATTTCGTACCAAAATTACTTGTTAACCTGTTTAGTTCATCCAGTGTAATGACTGGTGTTTCAATAGGCAATATTTGCTGAGGAGGTCCACCTCTGACAACATTAGAGCTCCTAGGCTCTCCTCTCTCGCTGCCTACAATACAAATCAACTTTCATGATCCCCACATCACATCATCCATAGCCACAACAACGCAAATCCAGCATTTGAATTAAGAAAACAACAACAACAACCAATATGTCTAAGAACAATGGCTAACAAACAACAAAATCCAGCAGAATCCCATCCTCCAAACGAACAGGCATTTCAACAAACAGATTGAAGGCAATAACCAAAGAATTTAGAAGTACATGAGAAAAGAGCATTTACCACCATACGTATTTCCCCTCGGTGGGGCTGAATATTGACTCGAAGGCGCGCCATAATTTTCCTCCTCCACACCTCCGCAGCAGAACATCGCTTCCCGTCAATTCGTAGTAGCCTCAAAAACCTACGGACAAAGGAAAATCCACCAAATGCATCAAGAATCAATCAATTCTTTCGTCGACCCATTTAATAAGGATCGAGATGATGGAGGAACAAACAGGCAAAATGATAATAATAATAATTGCAACGAAAGAAGAAGAAGAAGAAGAAGAATAAGGGGAAATTGACCTGGGATGTGAATGAAAATGTAAGCGAGGCACAGAACAAAGAGATTGAAAGCGAAGAAAGACAGAGGAGGGGAGGTGGAGGAGGGGGAGGAGGAGGAGACTCCCTGCAATGGGTTCCTGAAATGGCGATTGGAGGAAGGTACATGTTGCTGTATTTAGCGGGAAACTCGGTTGGGATTTGCCTAACCGCTTAAACCAAACCCCTCAGACGTGCCTCCCACGTCGCACCTTCAATCTCTCCTCTACGCCCCCTCCTTTTTATTTATAATTTATATGCATTATTTATCTCTCGACTCCTAAAACTATAAAATATATTTAATTATAATTTAATTGGTTAAGACATATCACTGGTTCCGTTTATTGTTTAGATCACATTCCACATAGGCATGATTACAATATGTGTAAGATGAATAAAGACTCATCGTAAAACTTCAGCTCCCGTTTGTAGGGAAGTAGATTTCAATAACTTGATATTCACATAGACAAACGTTCAAACACGTTGTGGGCATGTCTCCCGGAGACTTGGCAAGCAAACAAATAAGCAAAAAGGAGCTTCTCGTCCCCATTAACAAGCTAAATGCAACCCAAATCATATGGTAATAACAAAGAACGAGCAATGGTACCTCAGTGATCCGAAGAACAAGACCGTCTCTTCGGAGGAGCTTTCCAAGCATCGACGCGGAACAACTCTTCGGGGAGCTTTAGTGAATCACTCGAAAGAGGAAGAGGGTTAAAATAGAGCAATTTGGGTTTGTGGGCTGATATCGGGTTTCGATTTGGCCCCAATGGTGTCCAATTTGGGGGGATGCCCTATTTTCTTCTTCTTGTTCTTCCTCTTTTAAGTTTGACCTTTCGCGGGTGTTGACTTAACTGTCGACGATATGTTTTGGTATTATTAATAAATAACGTCTAAATTATATTTATATATATAATTTCTGAAATTATAGTTTTATTCTTATGGTTTACCTCATAAATTAATTAATATTAAGCTTAATTAAATTGGTAATATATATTAGTTAGGAACCCTATGTTTTGGGAAGGGAGAGGATATGCCGCCATTGTTCTAGAGCCTTCCAGACCGAGAACCTTCCGAAATCCGCAGTTTCCCTTTCCCTTTTATCTCCTCCTCCGTTTCCATTTCCCATTCGCCACGATCTCTCTAAACGCGCCACTAAATTCTCTCTCCGACGTACTGTTTCCTCTCCCAAGCTCCGATAATGGCCAAGTTCGGCGAGGGCGACAAGCGGTGGATCGTCGAAGAACGGCCCGACGGTACCAATGTCCACAACTGGCACTGGGCGGAGACCGATTGCCTCGAATGGTCCCGCAATTTCCTCTCCAAGCTCCTCTCTGACCTCCTACTTCTCGACGATGAGGGCGGCCTTTTCATCAAGATCAAGAAGGTCGACAAGGTCGATGGAGAGGCGTATGTCAATATTCGGAAGGGGAAGATCATTCCTGGTTATGAACTCAGTGTCACTCTCTCTTGGGAAGGCGAGGCTAAGGATTCCGAAGGTAAATCTCTGCAGAAGGTTGATGGGCTTGTCGAGATTCCATATATTTCCGATGAGAACGCCGATGAGGATCCTGAAGTTAGGGTTTCTGTGAAGGACGAAGGGCCGATTGGGAAGAAAATGAAGGAGGCTATGTTGGCGAAGGGGAAGCCGATTGTGTTGGAGAAGGTGAGGTTGTACGTACAGAGTATGGCTAAGGGTGGGCCTGCGAAGGATGACTTAGAGGCTAAAAAGGTGGAGCCGAAGAGTAATCAATCGGCTCCACCTGCAGCAGCGATGGCGGCTGCCCCTGCGGCATCAAAGCCAGCAGTGGTGGCGGAGAAGAAGAAAGCCAAGAAAGGGTTCAAGACGATAACGATGACCGAGAAGTTTAGTTGTAGGGCTAACATTTTGTTTGAAATTCTCATGGATGATAATAGATGGAAAGGGTTTACTCAGAGTAATGCTAAAATTAGCAAGGAAGTGGGTGGAGAGATCAGTATATTTGATGGGTCTGTGACTGGGAAGAACTTGGAATTGGAAGAGGGAAAGTTGATTGTGCAACAATGGAGATTCGGAAGCTGGCCTGATGGCATTCATTCGACGGTGAGAGCTGCCTTCTCCTCTACTTATCTCATTCTCAATGCATTTCTAGTAGTGTCTCTTTGCCATTATGGAATTGCTTAATGAGTTCTAGTGAATAATCGACCAAATCATGAATTACCCATGTGAATGATCAAGCTAAATTGGTTCTGAAAATGGTGCACAGGTGAAATTAACATTGGAGGAGCCGGAGCCTGGGGTTACCATTGTGAAGTTGATACATTCCGACGTGCCGGAGGAGGACAGGTTCGTTTTTTACTTGAAAAGACAAAACTCAAGCTCATTTTGTGTGGTTCTGTGGCTAATTCGTTCATGTTTTGATATGAATTAGATATGGGAACGCAACTGTAGTGGAGAACACGGAGAGGGGCTGGCGGGATCTTATTTTCAACAAGATCAAAGCAGTTTTTGGGTTTGGAATATGATAGGGTTAGTACAAAAGTCCCTTGGTTTCTGCATATCTCCATGAATGAAATAGAGATTTGAAATGCCTAATTTTCTAGTGATCAAATGATGGTGTTGTTCTTACAGTGTGTTGTGTTCCATCCATATTGATGAATCAAAATTCATGGTTTTGGACTGAAGTCTTGAATTATACAATTGTCATCTAATCTCATTATCATAACAACATTTTGTCTTGTCGGCTGTATCTACCTAACATTATGTTGTCCTATGCATATGCTTTGACTGGCTGAAGGAACGCAGTCTCTTCTCACTTTAACTTTAGCTTTAGCTGATTTATTATGAACTCTGCAAGCGTTTGGTTTTTCTTTTATGATTCCGAAGCTTTCAACTGAGACCCAAGTTTAGGAAAGGGGGTGTTAAGCAGCTCACATGATAAGCATACACAACTAAAGGTTGTATAGTCATGGATACACACTAGTGGTATACACTTGTAGCCACATTGTATCGATCGTGTGGGTTGTGTACTTTTGCTCTATGATCAAACTTTTGAGCAAAATATTGACGTAGTGCTTGTTGCTCTTTAGTCTACCGTTAGTAGATATTATTTATGGTCTGTTACATTTGTGTACATATGTCTTCAGCCTCTTGATTTTAAAACGTGTCTGGAGAGGTTTTCACTCTTATAAGAAATGTTGTATCCCTCTCCAAGCAATATAAATCTCTTAGTTCACCCTTTAGGGCTCAGCATCCTCGCCGGCCGGCACACCACTCAATGTTCGGTTTTAATACCATTTGTAATAGCTCAAGTTTATCACTATCCGATATTGTTTACTTTAGCCTGTTATATATGTCTCATTGTTTTTAATTTCTTTACTATAGATAGGGTCTAGCTCTATTTGGACCCTTACTACTATGAATAGGGTCAATCCTATTTTGACCGGTGCTTCGGTGTATTTTGACCCGTGCTTCGTGTCTGGTGACTACTCTTGATTCTAATATCATTTGTAATTTGTAATAGCTCGAAAATCCATCCCATTCCATTCATGAAAATAGAGTAAATTATTGGGCCCATTTTGAAGCCTGTGAGCAGAGAGGCCTGTATAAAGCCTCTTCCGGTGCAAATTATACCAAACGCTAGGATATTTCAATTTTATCAAAGTGTAACTTTTTTTTTTTTTTTTTTTTTTTT
>NW_019268517.1:10660776-10668053 GCF_002738365.1 Cucurbita moschata
TTTTTTTTTTTTTTTTTTTTTTTTTAATTTTTACTCTCGAAATTCAAATTTGTTTTTAAAATGTCCATAGAATCCTCTGAAGTTGGTTTAAAAAATATTTATGTATAATTTTTTTAAAAAAAATATATTTGATAATATCCAGAATTAGATATTTGTTTGTAGATCTTAGAATCTTTTTCATTTTTGTTTTTTAAAAAATAAACAAATTTAAAATGTAAGATTGTAATATGTTAACTCTATTTATATATTTTTTAAAAAAGAAATATAAATTAGAGAGTAGGAGAAAATTCACATAAGCCTAGGAACCGACGATCAAAAGCACAATAAATGCCACCAAATCTAACAATACCATTTTTGGTGGCCAACGCGTAAACTACTTTCCCTTTCTCTTAATTTCCATGTGTTCCGTACGGACCCCATCTGGTCCCACCACCACCGCTCACCATCTCTATCCTATTTTTAATATTTTTAACTTTTTATAAATAAAATATTAATTAATTAAATTATTTATATTAAATATTTAAATAATCAATTAAAGTTTGATTAACACAAAATAGAAATTAGTAGGTACTTCAAATCTTGGCACCAACTGCACTACTGTCACGCACATCGTGTGACCGTCCAATGGCAACACGTAGACATGGTGGAGTGATGGGCGAAACCAAATCCATCTCAACCGTCAACTCCAAAACCGACAGCCAGATCTAGTTCGTACGCGTGGCATCATACGAACCGAGTGAATATTAATTAACTAATTATTTGATAAAATTATACTTCGTAAGACAGTTATTTAGTAAGCAAGCAGCATGAAAGTTAGTGACAAATGTAAAGCGAGTTTAATTAATGTGTCACAAAACGGGATCCGTTAAGAAACGGGAAAAGCGCACGGAATTTGGATTCTTCTACTCGAATTTCAAGTGCCTTTTTAAAAAAACACATAAACCTTGGATTATTTACAGCTTTTGCCACTGTTATTATAATTACATTTATTTAAAAAAAGAAACTCGAAATTATTCTAAATCTCAATTCACGAATAGATTAAAAATTATTAACCGAGATTCCTGGATCGAAATATCTGGAATTATCGATCATTTTAGGATCGTTTTAAATTAAAAAAAAAAAATATATATATATATATATATATATATATATAATTATTATACTCCCAAAAATATAATGGGATGACACGTGTCCTGAAGATAAAGTTTTCCGAGGCGCGTACAAATATTCCTCAACGGCGTAACGAATTTGACGGTAGTGGCAATATCGTAATAAAACGCCAGATTATGGGAAAAAGATAATTAATTTTCCTCTCTCAAATCCGTATGAAACAATCGTCGTCCTCCTCCTCCACTCGCTCGACTCAAAGACCGTTTTTCCAATCACAGATTTCAATCTCACTCTTAAACCCCACTTCCCCTCTTTCTCTCTCTAAGAATCTTCTTCGTCTTCGAGTCGTAGAAACCAGAAACTGGGTGTTTTCGTTTCTGTGATCCGCCATGGCTGAAGCCACTAAGTACCAGCCCATCAATGGCGGAAATCTGGTTTCAGACGTCAAGAGTCTCTTCTCCATTCTCAAAACCAAGAGAACTTTGGCGTTTGCATATGGATTCATGTTCGCCTTCGTTGTTTTCACTGCCTTTTTGGCTTTCAACCCTTCTGCTACAACTTCCTTTTCTCCTTCCTTATCCAGTATTTTCAGTGGGAGTAACTCTGTTGGTCCTAATTCCGCTAATGGCGGTTCTGGATCTCGATACCCTTATTTTATTTCTTACTTTCTCCCTAACGGTTCTGTTCAGCAGAGTAATCGACTGATCCCTCCGCCGGTGCCGGAGGGGAATCTATCTATATCTAGTAATGCGACGGTTCAGCCTCGGCCGCAGATTGTCGAGAAAGAGCCGCTGCGTGGGAAGAACCGTACGGAAGAATTGGTGCCGGAAAGTAATCCACCGGCTGGGAATCAGACTCTGGATTCCCGAGTTTCGCCTCCGATTGAAACCACCTCGCCGACGGAAACAGTTAAGAACGACACTCAATCTACGCCGGTTTCTAAAGGTACGGAGTCTAATAGAACTGAATCAGTGCCTGTGAAAGCAGCTCCTCCAGTGGTGGATGATCAGATTCAGGGTTCGGGCATTAAATCGACTCCGTTGGGCAATGACAGTTCTAGGGTGGAGGATAAAAATGTATCATCGAATTACACAGCTTCATTGTCGAAGAAGCAGAAGGGTGAGATGAATTCTGCTTCTGGTGGATCGATGAACAAGAATGATTGGTTTGAGTCTTTGAAGAATTGTGATTTTTTCGATGGAGAGTGGGTGCCGGATGATTCTTACCCTCTTTACAAACCTGGTTCTTGTCCGCTTATTGATGAACAATTCAATTGTCATTTGAATGGCAGGCCTGATAAGAATTATCAGAAACTTAGATGGAAGCCCAATGGATGCGATCTTCCAAGGTATGAACAATTTTGTTTTTGCAACTTTTGTTAATGGTTGAACTTTTTTTGGCCTTTTCTTTTCAGGTTTTGCGTAACTCTTACTGAATTGAATTGTTTAATCTGAAACTTGTTGCCCCTTTACTCTTTGGACCGTTCTTTTTTTGATGACATGTTTGGAAAAGACGAGAAAGAAAAAGAAAAGGCAATGTTTGTTCTGAATTTGATGAATTCAAAGCAACCATTTGAGTTTTATGCTTTTGGGTTTTGTTCTTCTGCCTATGCACTCAATGTTGTGTGCTTTTGAGATTTCTAATCTAGTTTAATCAAATTTGAATTGTGTTAAACGATGGTTTGTAGCTCAATGTTAAGTAGTAGCCTATGGTACTCATAAGAACTTCAAATAATCTGTTTCTTGTTCCATAAGACCTTTATAATTACGCTATGGTGTAGGCTCGATGGAGGTCGAATGTTGGATATGCTAAAAGGGAAGCGACTAGTTTTCGTGGGCGATTCGCTGAATCGAAACATGTGGGAATCGCTTGTTTGTATATTGAGAAACTCAGTTAAAGATCAAAGTAAGGTGTTTGAAGCTAATGGCAGACAGGTATTCAGAGGGGAAGCAGCCTACTCTTTCATATTTAAGGTTGGTTTTGTGTTCTTCTTGTTCTTTCAAGGATTTGCTTTTGCAAACTATTGCTCAGCTCTGTTTTGGTGATGTTTATTCATTTGGTGGCTGTTTTTCGTCTTTGGTTTGATGATAGGATTATAACTTCACCGTAGAGTTCTTTGTGTCTCCTTTCTTAGTCCGAGAATGGGAGGTGCCAGACAAGAACGGTAAGAAGAAGGAAACGTTGCGTCTCGATTTGGTCGGGAAATCATCCGTTCAATACAAAGGAGCTGATATAATCATCTTCAACACTGGTCACTGGTGGACTCATGACAAAACTTCAAGAGGGTAAGTGTGAATTGTTATGTTTTTTTATGAGTGAAATTCAATGCGTGTATTTCGAAGTTTGAAGAGTTCGGTGATGTCGAACAAATGCAGGAAAGATTATTACCAAGAAGGGAGCCATGTTTATGAAGAGTTGAATGTTCTTGAGGCGTTTCGAAAGGCGGTAACGACATGGGCGAGATGGGTTGATAAGAACATAAATCCAATGAAGTCCATTGTTTTCTTTAGGGGATACTCTGCATCCCATTTCAGGTACAAAGAACATAGAACTGAATGAGAATTTTATTTTGCACACTGAAACAATCAATCAACCTTTGTCATATGAATCCATCTTGTGCTTCACAGCGGAGGGCAATGGAACTCGGGTGGGCAATGCGACAGCGAGATCGAGCCAATCAAGAACAAGACGTTTCTGAGACCGTACCTGCCGAAGATGATGATACTGGAGAAGGTATTGAAAGGGATGAAAACTCACGTAACATATCTGAACATCACAATGATGTCAGATTTTCGGAAGGACGGGCACCCGTCGATCTATCGAAAGCAAAGGCTAACAGAAGAAGAGAGGAAAACACCTTTGAAATTCCAGGACTGCAGCCATTGGTGTCTTCCGGGTGTTCCTGATGCATGGAATGAGATGCTATATGCAGAACTGCTACTGAGACAGCATCAGCAAGAGAGAACATAGAGAGCTACAAAGAAAGAAACAAATAAACAAAAAAAGAAGGTACATATTTTATTGGGTTTTGAGTTCATATCATCAAGTTTTAGAAGATTTGTGTTTTTTCTTTTTCTTTTCTGGAAATCGTATAGAAAAGATCGATCAAACAGCAAGAGTTAGGCCCAAAGAATTGATATGGGTTCATTTTTTCTTCATTCTACAATAATTTATGGGAGAGTAGGGCATAGATAGGAGGCTAGTTTGTGTTTCTTGAGGATGATCTGCTTCTGTTCATAAGGGAAGGCTTTATTGCAAATATTTATGTTATATTTTCAAAATATATATATATATATATATATATATATATATATAGTCCCTACGAGTCTACATGTAACAGTCCAAGCTCACTATTAGCAGATATTGTTCGTTTTAGCTTATTATATATCACTATCAGCCTCATGGGTATAAAAGGTGTCTACGAGAGGTTTCATATCCTTAGATAGTGCAAGGTTTCACACCCTTAACATATATAGTCCCTATGAGTCTACATGTAACAGTCCAAGCTCACTGTTAATAGATATTGTTTGTTTTAGCTTATTACATATCACCATCAGCCTTACGGTGTCTTTTCACACCCTTAATATATACAGTCCCTATGAGTCTACATGTAACAGTGCAAGCTCACTGTTAGCAGATATTGTTTGTTTTAGCTTATAAGATATCACCATCAGCCTCACGCTTATAAAACGTGGAGGTTTCACACCCTTAGATAGTGCAAGGTTTCACACCCTTCATATATATAGTCCTTATGAGTCTGCATGTAACTGTCTAAGCTCATTGTTACAGACATATTGTCCATTTTAACTTATTAGATATCACCATCAGACTCACGATTATAAAACGTGTTTGCGAGAGGTTTTCACACCCTTAGATAGTGTAAGATCGGGATCTTACGCTATCTATCTTTTTTTTTATTATTATTTAGGGAAAGAAAATAATGACCACTAATAATTAGTATGGAGGGACTAATAAATAAAACTTCAAGAGACTAAAAAAGCATATAGTTTTTGAAGTTGACGTTGAGTCTCAATTCATAGACGACCTCCTAAATGTGGCATTGTGAGTCAGATTCTTAATAAGTATGACAATGACTAAGAACTACATCACCTAATTAATTTTAGGGGTGATGTAAATTACCCTTTTGACCTTTTCTCACACAATATTCACAAACATAACATTATTTTTTTGCAAATTTAATTAAACTACAATTCATTTCCTTATTTTCTATTTTAAATTTTTAGTCGAAAATATAATCTTTTAGTTGATATTTAATATTTGTAAAATTTTCATAAACATAAAGTTTATGATAGTGGAGTGGGTAGAGGGTATTTGAGGAAATAAGGTGAAAATTTGACGTGGCGGCTGTCGGCTGTCGGCGAACGCTTTATTTTTGGGCTCATATTTTTCTTCGCTGGTCCTTTAATTATTCCAATCTTTTTATAGCTTCAAAATTATTGAGTTTTGGGTGGGCCCATAAAACGTGTACTCTTCTTCGACCAAGAGTCGAGTCACTTTATTTATTAAAAAAAAAAAATTGATTTTTTTTTTTATTTTTATTTTTTATTATTAAAAAAATGAGCTTCGATCTCTTGGACATCATGCGAATTAAAAGAAGGAAAAAACGAGAATAAGAGTCGAGTTTCAAACTCGACCATAGCTACATCAAAACGAGAATAGGAGTCGAGTTTCAAACTCGACCATAGCTACATCAAAACGAGAATAGGAGTCGAGTTTCAAACTCGACCATAGCTACATCAAAATGAGAATAGGAGTCGAGTTTCAAACTCGACCATAGCTATATCGGCCCTTAAGCTTATTATAATAAGGTAAGATAATGTGACCTAATTTAGGGGAGAGAGAGGGGGAGACCAGTTGGGTCAAAGTCTAGTTTTGGAGAAATAGTGAAAGGGAGTAGGGTTCCAATAATTTGACCTAACTACTAAATTATCATTGGAAATAAAAATAAATACTGAAATTACTTAAATGCCCTTATAGGCTGAGTAGGTTACAAAACTTTGGTCATTCACTTATTTCAATGTTTAATCATATGTGGGCGTTCCGAATTAAAAAAGATTGGGATCTTTAGACTTTGGTGGCTCGGATATGAAATTATGGTGCATCTTTTCTTTTAGGTAACTCAATTGTAGAAACTAGAAACTCCAAATTTAAACATGCATGACTCGGAGCATATTTTTATATTGAGTGACTTCCTAAGAGCACGTGATTAAAGACAAAACATGCTAAAAAACTCATATTGGTCTATGGGAATAGTCTTCACTCTTAGAAATATTTTAAGATAAATAGGTAACGTGATCATGTTGTAAGAGAATGTTAGAGTCTTAGAAATATTTTAAGATAAATAGGTAACGTGATCATGTTGTAAGAGAATGTTAGAGTCTTCCCGTGCCCAACTTAAAAGCTTAAACACAAAAAAAAAATAGAATAAATATGAGAATTTAAAAACCAATTTAAATGTTTTAAAACGATGGGCCTGTGAAATGAAGCGCTGTTGGATTTGGGCCTTCCACCATCTTTTACGGGCTCTATCAACAGCCGTGGCCCAGCCCATACAATATTAAGTTAATTTTCCAATGTCAATTAAATAATAAATTAATTTTTAGAAAGCTACTTTTGGTTGAAATTAAGTTTTTTAAAAAAATGTTGATATCGACCAAAATATCGAACATACATATGTGCATCGTCTTAGCTAAGGTTGTTTGGATTGAACAAAGTTTGGGCGCTTTAGGGTGCTCGACGACCTATTCCTGTTTTCCCGAACTCTTGATTATGAAGCCACGAGATTAGATTTTTTACTTAAAACTTTTAATGGTTGACTTATTTTTGTTCTTTATCTATGAAGTGTTGGAGAAGGACATGAGTTGACCTGGTTTTAAAAATGGTTTGACAATTCCGAAGTCAAATCAAACTTTGCAATTAAAAAGTGATCTTTGTTCACTTATTAATTCTATCTTCCACTCAATGCATATCATGGATGCCCAAGTTATTATCTTCCAACAAATCTTAGGTAAATGGGTCATTCAATGTAGATTAGGGTTAGAAATATTTGTCGAGAAGCGATTAGGATTGAAATTGAAAGTTCGACCTACTTACTATCGAGATTCATTTTAGGTGACCGTACAAAAAAAAAAAAAAAAAAAAAAAAA
>NW_019268517.1:10668686-10687496 GCF_002738365.1 Cucurbita moschata
CCGTAAAAAAAAAAAAAAAAAAAAAAAAAAAGGACAGTTATGAAATCTCACATTGGTTGAAGAGGGGAATGAATGATTCCTTATAAGGTTGTGGAAACCTCTCCCAAGTAGACGTGTTTTATAACTGTGAAGCTGACAGAGATACATAACTAGATAAAGCGGACAATATCTACTGGTGGTGGGTTTGGGCTGTTACAAATGGTATTAGAGGTAGACACTGGGCGGTGTACTAGCAAGAAAGCTATGTTTCCAAAGGCGGTGGATTGTGAAATCTTACCATGGTTGAAATGGAGAACGAAACATTTCTTGTAAGAGTTTGGAAAATCGAAAGACTAACGATGATACGTAGTGGGTTAAAGCAAACAGTATCCGCTAGCATTTTGACTTCCAACAATAAAATCATATGAACTTAAAAGAAGATCAATCGAAAGTACTTAAATCTAAATGATTAACCGTAAATTAATGATTTTAGCATTTTGACTTCCAGATTTGGATTAGTATGTAATCTGATTTTGATTTTGGTTAATGATTTTCAAAGTAAAATGATTGTATAACTTTTTTTATTTAAAATAAAAGGTCAACCTTTAAAAGTCAACACCATGGATGAAAGTCGCACCATATTATTTTGATCAATGTCCATTGGAGGAGCCTAGAGATTGGCTCTGAAATTCATGCTTAGGGTTTTATTATTATGTCCATTGGCAGCCATGGCTGCAAACCTTAATGCTTTGCCTTGCAAGATGTTAATAATAATAATAATAATAATAATAATAATAATAATAATGCAAATAATAACTATTATTATAATCACTAATATGCAAATATTAACAAATCTCTTACATGAATAACATTATCAATATAATCTCTCTCAAAACTCACTTAAAAAGCTGACCCTTTTGAATTCATATCAATATCCTTGGCGGGGCGGCGGTGATGGTGCAGGTGGTGGCGATGGAGGCGGCGGGAGCGGTGGCGACGACCCGCTCGCAGGACGGGCACATGGTGAGGGTGGTGGCTGGGAGGTGACTGTAAAACGGCTGAGAAGCTTTGAAGGCTCTTAGTTCTTGAAGTTCCTTTTGTAATCTTCTGTTCTCTTCTGTCAATGTCTCACACCATCTCTTTAAGTACTCACAATCCTCTTCTGTCTGCTTCAACTTTGTCCTAAAATCCATCAAATTTTCGGAGTTATTAATGATTTTCCCGACAAAATTCATTAATATATATATATATATATATTTGTGTGTATGTATGTATATACGTGTGTGACATCTCACGTCGGTAGGAGAAAAACACTCATTATATAAGAGTGTGAAAATCTCTTCCTAATAGAAGCATTTTAAAAATTTTGAGAGTAAGCTCGAGAGGGAAAGACCAAAGAAGACAATATCTACTAATGGTGGGCTTAGACCGTTACAAATGGTATCAGAGCCAGACACCAGGTGATGTGTCAACGAGGAGGCTGTTCTGCAAAAAGGGAAAACACGGGTGATGTGTCAACGAGGAGGTTGTTCCTCGAAAGGGGTAGACACGGGTTATGTGTCAATGAGGAGGCGGTTCTTCGAAAGGGGTAAACATGATGCGGTGTGCGAACAAGGACACTGGACCACAAAGGGGAGTGGATTTGGTAAGAGTCAGCGAGGATGCTGAACCCTGAAAGAGGGTGGATTGTGATATCCCACAGAGTGTCAACGAGTATGCTGGATCCTGAAAGGAGGTGGATTGTGATATTCCACATCGATTGGAGAGGAGAACGAAACACCATTTATAACCTGGATAAGGGTGTAAAACCTCTCCACCAGACCCTCAAGCCGAAAGTCTAAAGTGGACAAGCATGTATACCTTGCTCTTCTGTTTTGAAACCAAACCTCCACTTGTCTTGGTCGGAGATTTAGCTGCTTGGCCAGTGCTGCCTTCTGCTTCTGTAATTTGGATATGAAATTATTAGGGTTTATATATTACAAATAAATGATTTGCAGTTATAATTAAAAAAAAAATGGGGTTTTGAAATAAAAGGGGGACTTACAGGATTGAGGGTGCTGTGTTGTTTGAAGCTTTGTTCGAGAAAAGCTGATTGTTCTTTAGAAAGTCGGAGCTTTTTTCGAGCAGACGCGTTTTCTTCATCGTCGCTCATTCTTGACGACGATCTTTCCTTCTCCATTTCCATGTCTGATGATCTCTTGCTTCTTGTTCTTCCTCTTCCTCCTCCATTTCTGACCCCAAAATCCATTTGGAAAGATGTTACCGTACTGTTCGGAGACTGGTCTTCTGTCTCCTCCGCCGGTATCATTGCCACGGCTGCCGCCAACGCCGGCGGCCGGTTTACGTCCAATACTTTGTCCGTACAACCCAGTTCCGGCATCACTGCACAAATAGCACCAGAGATTCACTTCAAATTGACCCAATTCCCCAAGTTTTAATTCTTGGATCATCAAAAATCCAATCTTTAACAAAACCCATCAAATAATAACTACAGAAAAATTGCAACCACTCAAGTTCACCGCCAACAAATATTGTTCTTTTTATACTTTCACTTTTAGACATTCTCTCAAAAAATTTAAAACGCGACTACTCGTGACACGTTTCCACATCTTTAGAATGTTTCGTTTCCCTATTCAACCAATTGTGAGATCCCTGGAGAGAGGAATGAATGCGATGGAGGATGTTGGATTTTGAATAGGGTGAATTTTGAGATCCCACAAAACTAGTGCTAGCGAGGAATGTGAGCCTCAAAGGAAGTAAATTGTGAGCTCTCACATACAAATAAGTGGCCATGAAGACGCAGGGTAGAAAGTAAATTGCGAAATCCCACCGATAAGAAAAATAAAACATTTTTATAAAAGGGTTAAAACCTCCGACCCATTTGAAAAACTTTGAAAGAACAAAAAAAAAAAAAAATAATAATACATACTAACGGTGAACTGAACTATTATTATTACTATGCAAAATATATATATATATATATGAAGGAAAAGGAAAGAGGAGAGTGTATTTACAGGGATGAGAGAGGCAGGAAAATGGAAGGGGAGAAGAAGATTGATGAGAAGAACGAGGAACCGGAGCCAAAGGAAGAAGATCCAGCTGAACCGGCGGACCCAAACCGTACCCAGAACCGGGAATAGTTTTTTCATCATCATCCTCATCTTCATCCTTTACATCTCTTCCATCTTCATCATGAACCCGACCGAAACCAGAACCAGAACCAGAACCATGTCCCAATCCAACACAAAACCCTAAGGCCATGAGAGAAGAAGAAGAAGGAATAGAGCGAACCCCAAATGGGTTATTTGAATTGGGAGCATCACCAAGCCTCAAACCCAACTCCATTCCCACAAACAACAACAACAACCTTAAAACAATACTCCAATGGATGTCCCCTTTTAAATACCCATTATAATTAATTATTATTATTATTATTATTATTATTATTTGACCCACAAAGCCATATTCAGAAGTGCACGTGAAAATATTTAATCCTACACGGGACTTTAGAGACGCTGAAAAAATACCCAAATAAACCAAAGTTTGAGATATATATTTATTGAAAATATTAATTTTATTTTTTAAATTATTATTTGCTTCAGTGGCCCATAAAATAATTATCTTAGGGATGCTTGGTTCCTAAGCTACTAAATGTGTATATAATGATGAAATCAATGCTACATAAAACATTATTAAAAACATTATTATTTCATCATTTATTCAATTTAATGAAATATAAATTTTATAGTTTAATTTAACTATAAATGTTTAATTAATTATTACTCTCATTAATTGCTAAGTGTGATTATTAATATTATTGTCTTTCTCACCAACCCAGCCACCCCAATATCATTACATAAATATTTATTTTATTATTTTTCATCCTACGCCCAGGATTGAATTCCCAGATTGTTTTTATTTATTTATATTATTATTATTATTTAAACTCATTATGACGTCGACGAAAAACTCATTAATTGCTGTCTTACCAAACACTCCACTAATTGTGAATTTATATATAGTTTTATAATAAAGTTGTTATTTTCATTATTCACTCAAATATTAATACTTTTAATGGTTGAATTCCTAAGTTTTCAATAAATAATTCAACTATTTATTGAAGGAGATATATATTTTTGTATATTTTCATTTAATAAAATAAATTATTTTATACGTCATAACTTGTGATTTCAGCTTTGAATAAGTTTTTGATAATTATTGAAATATTATTTCCGAATTTATTAGATAGGACGGAATAATTTTGAGCTATAATGTTGACGAAAATAAATAAATTTGAAACGTGAATATTTTGTATTCATTTGATAATTATTCTCGTTGTGTTTAAATAGCCATTTATAGATGATTGAAATTATTAAATCAAAACGTACTCAGATGTAGAATAAAATGATATAGAGCATGCTTTTTTTTGGGGGTAAATGTCACCGTCATCAAAGACGTGGGCGGAGGTGATTAGGGTAAAATAGAAAAAGGACACTTGACAATCTACATAGTGTTTAGAAGTGGCCACAGTCAGAGTAGGGCTAGATCATCTCCATAGTAGACGAGTTAAAAAACTGTGAGGCTGATGACGATACGTAACGGGTCAAAATAGGCAATATATGCTAGCGATGGACTTGAGCTGTTACAAATAATATCATAGCTAGTTATGGAGCGGTGTGCTAGTGAGATTGCGAGATCTCACATCGGTTGAAAAAAATGAAACATTTTTTATAAGGATGTAAAAATCTCTCACTAACAAACACGTTTTAAAATCGTAAAGCTAACAATGATAACCAATTAAAACTGATATTCACAGTTTTTATATTTTATTTATTAATTATAATAATAAAAAAAAGTAGAGAGAGAAAGATTAGCACGAGATTTGACCAAATAATAAGATGTTCGACTTGACGGAGACAAGGCGACCACGTCATCACAGTGTCCAAGGAAAGTAGTTTTTTTTTTTTTTCTTTCTAAATAATATTTTTTTTATGAGAAGGGTATGAATGTCTTTTCACCAAAACCAATTGTGGCTATAATATATATATATATATATACTTATTTTCCCAAATTATTGGTTTCACTATAAAACAATTATTATTTATTTTACCCTTTTAAAATATAATAATACTATTTATCATCTTAAAAAAATAAAGAAATAAATGAAAGGATCCAGAGGATGTGACGAGGTCAGATATGTCATGCTTTTGGGATCATTGCAATAATTGAACTCATGCAGGCTTTAATGATAAGCTTTAGATACAAAAATTAGGAAATTAAAAATAAATAAATAAATAACCTTTAAAATATTAGGTGGTCGAGTCTTAATAATCTTAGCTATTGTCAGTAGATATTGTCTGTTTTGACATGTGCAGTCATCAATTTCACGATTTAAAAATGCAGGTGAAATTTTTATTTAATAAATAAATAATTTATTTTCCCACATTCCCTAATTAACGTTTTGACATCGAATCAATCATAGGGTTATGGGTTTGTCGGAGTGATTTGGTCGGCCCAACTACTCCCCTATGGGCCCTACTTTTTTCTTCATTATTTTTATTTACTTTTTCTTTTTTTAAAAAATAATTATGGAATAAACTTGAGGAAGAATGATTTAATAAATCATCAAAATTAAGGTTATAATAACTAGTACAATAGAGATAAGATATTACCATAAAAATAGATTAATATGGATATTAGCAAAAATCAATGATTATTATCATTAATAAGTTTTAACATTGGATTATAAACTAATGATTATCCTAAGATAAAAACATACTTATTATCATTATAACTTAATCAAGGATTAGAATAATATTGCTGTTATTTTATTAATTAAGACAATATATTATTGTTATTTATTTTATAAAAATACATATTTTTAATTATTTTTTCAAAAGATTTAGTTACCCATTGAAATTATATTTCTTATAACACCCGAGTAAAGAAATAGTAAATGAATGAATCGAGACTACATTCGAATAAGAGTAATCTTAAAGATAGGATGACTAAGAAAGTCTTAAAAGAATTAAAAATTGCTATATATGCCAACAAAATGCACATTCTTTTTGGGTGGCTCGATCATGTATACTAAGTGAGTTAAGGGTAGACTAACTTTCTTAGCCTCGAGTTATACCAAGTATAACTCATGGGCACTAGACATCATGAATAACTTGATTTAGGGTTTAGGGTTTAGGGTTTGATGAACGGGGTATAACGTTTAGTAATCGAGTTCATGTTCGAATATCAAAGCATTCAAAATACTTGATTGTAGTCTATTCACTTAACAACGCTTCTCTAAACGGCTTCACTTTGCTCGTTACCAGATCTCCGTAAGACAATCGGCAAAGACCACTTTATGGGAAAAGTGAATGATTGTGTTTGATTACAAATTTTAATAGTTTAGAAAAAGGATTTAAGAAAAAGGGAAAATGTAGGAATTGTAAAAGACAAGAAAGCATGTAACATAGGAATGGGAGGGATCTTTGTCCCCTTTAATCCTATCAATGTCATTTCTCTTTCACTTCTCCATGTTTTGTACGCTTTGGTATGCTTTACGGATGAATTTAAAGTTGAATAGTGAAGAGACGAACGTGATTATAACTTCTATCAATCTAAAACTAAGAAGATCTTGGATAGATAAGTAAAAGATGATCATCTCTGTATGCACGAGATATTTTTGAAAGAAACCCTAAAAACAAATCAATGGAAACTAAAACTCGAAATAGCTAGGTTTGTATGGTGTCGTTAAGAGCATTTGAAAGTATCGTCCGAGAACATTTTCAAACAACAAAATGGGAAATTTTCAAAACCCTAGAAAAGTAAAAAGTACAAAAGAAAAGGTGTTGTTGGTTGACCCAAGAAGAAGAAGAAAAGAGATAATGGTGTGTAAGGGTTTGGCTTCGCTTGGCTTGAGCACCAAATATAATGGATAAACAATGTCAATCCCAACTTCACCAATTATGGGCGTGCATGCCTTGGGCCATACCCTTTCATTATTGCCCCTCCTCCCCCTCTATCCCAATAATCATATTCATAATTATTACCCGATACTCGTCTTTTTAATCGTCTCGAATACTTTTTTTTTAGTTAGTTTCAACATTTTTTTTCTTTACCTAAATGATTTCGTAGCTAATATCGAGCATATTTATAGTTGGATTTGAACATTTATGTGAGGGGTTGATTTAAGAGGTGTTTGGTTGGATTTTGCGTAATTAAATGGTTGATAAAGAATTATAAGTTAGATCATACAAAAGCATACAAAAGCCTTCCTTTTTTCAACTATATAGAAACCGGGAGCAGAGACAAAATTTTCTCTATAAGCTAAATGAAGATAGGGATGGAGAATATTTTTTTTTTTTTTTTTTTGAAATCCCACATTGGTTAAAGGAGAGGAGAACGAAACATCCAGTATAAAGGTATGGAAACCTCATCCTAATAGACGCGTTTTAAAATCGAGAGGCTGACGGCGATACATAACGAGCCAAATCAGACAATATCTATTAACATTGGGCTTGGATTATTACAAATGATATCAGAGCCAGACATCGGGCGGTGTGCAAGTGATGATGATAGCCCCCAAGGAAGTGGATTGTGAAATCCCACATTGGTTGGGGAGGAACACGAAACATTCCTTATAAGGGTGTAGAAACCTCTCACTAGTAGACACATTATAAAGGCCAAAGCAGACAATATCGGTTAGTAGTGAGCTTCCCACACTCACCTAGTTTAAATTTTTGAGTACACAAAGGTAAGATCTGAACAAAAACATGTCTCAACCAATAAATGCAATCCAAAACAAGGTTTGTGGTAGACAGCTGCAAGGAATTTCACTAAAAAAAGACAAGGAATAACTTTACATCAACTGGTGCAAATTATTAGAAAACATTGCAGAAAAACATTCTGTTATATAGCAGAGTAAATTGCCCTTTCCACTCACCTGAATATTCAAGGGATATACAATAGAGAAACATACATCATTTTATGCAATGAGTTAAGAGCTCTACTTGATGATTTCTCATCATGATTCATCATGTTTAAACAAAAAGCTCAAGCTAGCTACATATTTCAATACTACTGGTAATCATGGCTTGTAGCTTTGAAACAATGGAGATGCTTAGATCTCACTCAATGTGTTCACAAAATGGGAATGGGATGATAGACAATCACAGCAGTCACTCAAAGTATTGTAGTGGAGACAGAAATGGAAATATGGGCAGCCCAACAAGACAAGTGGAGGGAATCCATGAGGATCAAAGTAAATGATCATGATGAGCCTCCTAAAGTCAACAAGCTCCATGGCAGAATAGGCCTGAATGTGTCTCTTTACTTGAAAAAGAGTGAAGAAAGTCGTTCTAATCATAGGTTTCTTTGTGCGAGTGACCTAATGTAACAGCACAAGCCCACAAAAAGTAGATATTGTCCTCTTTAGGCTTTCCTTTCTAGGCCTCCTCTTAAAGTTTTAAAACGCATTTGCTAGGGAGAAGTTTCCACACCCTTATAAAAAATGTTTCGTTCTCCTCTCCAACTGATATGGGATCTCACAATCCACCCCCCTTGGGAGCCCAGTGTCCTCGCTAGCACACTGCCCATTGCCTGCCTCTGATACCATTTGTAACAGCCTAATCTCACTCACCGCTAGCAGATATTGTCCTCTTTGGGCTTTCCCTTCTGGACTTCTCCTCACGGATTTAAAACGCGTATGCTAGAAAGAGGTTTCCACACCCTTAGAAGGGATGCTTCGTTCACACCTAATAACCAACAAACTATTTTTGAACTTCAGGATGTTACTCCATGGGATATTGTGATTTTCATACAGCAGTGCATGTAGTGGAAACCATAACCTTCAAGATTTTTAACTAATTCTGGACAAAGATGAAAGAGAACGCTAATTCGTTACTGATTCGCTATGCTCGTCTCTAAGTGGTGGATTATCTAACTAGCTTTTAGATGATGCTAACAGAATCAGCAGATGAGCCAATGGAGAATAAAGCAAAGCCAAAAGGTGAAAAATCTGCCGGATGATATGCTCATCATTGTTGCAATGATCAGTCTACATAACTCAAGTCAAAATAGAGCAAATTCAACAAGAAATTCCAAATATTTCAAATTGAATTGCTTTGAGGTGAACAGTCAAATCCCATGTTCGTTTAATGGGTAATAATAAAACAAAACCAGAAAAAACTTCCAGTTCAAAGTATGGATGAACTTATGATTGCACTCTTATTAAGCTAAAACTACCAGAGAAAAGCTAAAAAATGAGCATAATATCCTCACAACTAGATGAAATCACCGGGTTTAAAAGTTAGAATTTCATCCTTATGGCTTGCTTCATAAATAGTCTCCATAATTAGATAAAACCCTCACAAATAGCTCGTTCTAATTCTAACATTTAAAACTATAGGGACGAGCTATGTAACCAAATTTTCGATTTAACCTAAAGTAAATTAAACACATCAGATATGGTCGAGGGCTGAAAACACCAAAGTCAAGAAGATGATAGATATAGATTTGTAAGAAAATGTTGAACTGGGTTTTGATGCATGAAAAGATACATATGGAGGAGATAAAGGAAAGTACTCTCTACTTGATTTACTAATTATTTGCTTCCCATATGTTCAAGAAGTATGCCTACATTTCAATTCACGTACAATAAGAGCAGTAAAACGAAGAAAATTGAATATCGACCATGTAATAGTTCGTTGTCGAAGCAAGAGGCAATGCTTTTTTCTTAGTGAAAAAGTAAATAAATGCAAGTAGAACTTACATAGGTGTGGAAATATTAGTCATGATTCATTTTCCAATCTTGGGATTCAGATAGAGGTCCTCCTTTCATGCCAATCTTCTCCGTCTGGGCGCCCGAGAGTTTCCACTGTCTACATCGGAAACCTGCAAAGAATCATTTCTTCTTCTGGATGATGATGTTGAATGGGAGACCATGGAATCAATTTCTACAGCGGTGTCCATTTGACTCTCAGAATTGATAACAGCAGCAATGCTAGAGAAAGAATCTCTATCCTCCACAGGCGGAGGCTGCTCCTGGTGTCTAGGAACGAGCGGATCGGTATACAAAAAGCCCTCTGGAAGCCTATCAGCAGTATTAAACGCAGAGGTAAGAGAAGAAACTCTTGTCCTGTGTAGTAATGATCGAAGCACTGGGAGAGATTGAAGACGGGTATCCCCTGCCTCGGTGCCAGACACATGAGGGAGTTCTAAAACTCCTACATCATCATGGGGGTGCAGTGAAATTTGTTCTCTACGAATTCCCCTGGATGTTAAAATCCTATTCAACAAGGTTGGAGATCGACCAAATGTTTCATGTGAACCATCTGGCTCTGGCGGTTGGTCTAGATCACGATTGAAATCAAATCTGTTCCCCAATCGACGAATCATCTCATCCATAGGGAAATTAAGTGCAGTCCTCTGAATGGTTTGTCTCAAACTTTCAACCTTCCGAGCATGAGGCCTTAGAGGAATCTTAAGTGCAGCATCCTCCTCTGTCATAGGCGTGTTGCTGCCACGACCATAAATTGGCGTCACAGTCTTCATGGTAACCTCTCCTTTACATACAGGGCATTCCTTGGCATCGGAATGTAGATGTAGCCATCGATAAAGGCACGGCCAGCAGTATAGGTGACCACAACAAGTTACAACAGGGTCCCTAGCCAAGTCGAGACATATATTACAATCAAAGAAACTCCCATCAGAGTCACTGCCCTTTTCAACATCACTCTTATTCTCTGCCTTCTCATCTTCCAAAGCTTCATTGTTAATTTCACAAGTTTTCCCTGCTTCATTTTTCCTTTCCTCAGCAGTAATACTACCCTCACCAGCCTGTAATGGCTGTAATGAATTCCCATTGACTGAATTGACCATAATTTCACTCAATTCCAATGAAATATTCTGAGTCCCAGAAGGAATTTGGACTTGACGCCTTCTCCATCGATGTCTCGTCCTAAACCTGATAGCGTCTCCAAATCTATGTACAGGATCCTCAATCAAATTAGCTAAATTCACATCTTCATTTGGAGAGTTTGAAGGCGGCTCTGGAATAGGACCCAGATTCAAGTCAAGGTTCATGGCATCAAAGATTTCGTCACCCATTACAAATTTATTCGAAAAAAAGTAAAAATAAAACCCCCCAATTCAACCTGACACTTAGCGGCCTCTGGTTAGAAGAAACCCCAATGGCACCATGAAATTCAAATTACCTCAAAGCACAAGATCAACTCTGTCCCAGATGAACAATCCACCCTTTTCCAACACAAAATCCCTCACAACACATTACTTAAATTCATCACAAGCTTGAAATCACCGAAGAGTCCGTACAGAAAACCCCAATTCTCTCAAACGAAACTAACCTAGTCGATATACAATAATCAAAAACAATCAATCCTCGATCAATTTCGTTACGCAGGAAGTGAAAAATAACGAAATTCCGTCGAGCTTAGCCTTAACCCCGTCAATCCCAGTTCATCAAACGATAAACTAATCCTAATAATAATAAAAAAGTCGAATTGAAAAAATCCCAATCCTAGACTCGCAAGAAAAACTAGGGTTTAACGCGACTGCAGCCAAACAACAAAATTCTCACGTCGATTCAGAAGAAGAAGAACAACAAGAACAAGAAAGCTGAACACCTGCCTCAGACAACTGCTCTGGATTCCATATCATTCAGTAAACCCGAAATGATCTTCCCCTTAGCTGCGCTCGAGCTGATTCGCCATCAAAGGTCCGCCATCGATCAGCGATCTGGTCCACACACAAGCAACAGAGAGAGAGAGAGAGAGCGAGAGAGAAAGAGGAAAACGGAGCTTAATCGCACAGAGAGACAAACAAAAAAACTAAAAAAATGAAGCATACAAGGATCAGGCGATGGATAGGATCGTGCGGCTGATGAATGAAAATTGGGTATTATTGGATCGAGCGGCTGAGATCTGAAGAAGAAGGCATGTGTGGCGCTGTGGGATTGGCGGCAACAACTGAATTTCTTGTTTAGTGAGGAGTGAATTGAGTGATGACGGCGGGAGAAGAGAGATTAGATTAGAGATTTCCCACTTTTTTGGCAAATTTTTTTACAGAATGTGTAATCGATTTCAACTTGTTGTTTCTAAATTTGAAGAACGCGGCGCATGGATTTTTGGCAATGTAACATAACAACATGTTTCTCAATTTATGCCCAAATAACTCTCCCACTTTTTATATTTATTGCCAACATTTCCTACTCTTAATTACTATATTTATATTTATATTCCTATTTTATTAATAAGGACCTCGGGCTCGGGCTCGGGCTTGGCCCAGACAAAACATAAAAAAAAGATGGTCCACTTAGGCCCAATTCTAGGACCCTTAGGAGGGTTCAAGAGGCACCGGCCAGTTATCCTTTCACTGCAAAGAGAGAGAGGTTACGTTGCTCTGTGAGGCCAGCCTGACGCGTTCCCCTCTTCACTAAGGACCGTGACGTATGGGCTTTCGCTCAAATCAAACGGCCCACTCCTGGCTCGAAATGGGCTGACCTGTATTCAGCCAAGTTAAACCCGGCCCCATCAAATTGAACAGATGTTCCATCTCCTTAATGCCCTCACTCGAGTTACAAGCTTGCGCGACCAAGCTCGGCAGTTGGTTCACTCTATGGCCACAAATTAATAGTGCAAACTGTGTGCAAAACTAGCAATGTGGGACTTACCATTTATGGCCAAGAACACGACAAAATGCATTTCTTTTGAGGTTAATTTGATTTTTTTTTTTGGCTCAATTGACCACAAATGGAATATTTTAGTTAATTTTGAAGTTCTACTATGTATCACTAACATAATAGAACTTATGTATCATTAACATCAGTTACAAACGTCAAATATTCTTAATTTTTTATAACAATCCTAAAAGTAGAGTTGAGTTGAGTAATGCCTCAAATCTATCGCTAGTAGATATTATCTTCTTCAAGCTTGTCCAATTTCCCTTAAGGTTTTTAAAACATGTCTGCTAAACAGAGGTTTCCACATCATTATGACATATGCCCTTCGAAACCCAATGTCCTCGCTAGCACTCGTTCCTTTCTACAATCGATGTGGGACCCCCACAACATCCACCTCGTTCGAGGTTTAGAGTCTTTACTGACACATCACCTCATGTCCACTCCCCTGTAGGACTCAGTCTCTTTACTGACACATCACCTCATGTCCACTCCCCTGTAGGACTCAGTCTCTTTACTGACACATCACTCAGTGTTTGACTTTGATACCATTTTTATGCCCTAAATTCACTGCTAGCAGATATTGTCCTTTATGTGCTTTCCCTTTCAGCTTTCACTCAAAGTTTTTAAAACACTTCTAGAGAAGTTTTCACACTTTTATAAAAAATATTAGATGTAACTCTACTTTTGGGTCGATAACAAACCGAACAAACCTGGTCGCTAAGATTTGGGGAGGTGGATTGAGAGGAAAAGATAGTGGGACCCACCATATTACAAAAAATAAAAAAAAATAAAAGTAATAGAAAAGATAAAATTACCCACTCCCATCATATTGTATTCCATCACCATCACCATCACCATCACCCTCACCCAATAACCTGTCCCCTCCACGCTGTCATCCCTCCTCCGATTCCCTCTCACCGGCTACCTCCTCTTCCGGTTGCCCCTTGAGCAACTGCAATTCATTAAATCCACAGCCAACAAGAAAGATAAGAAAGTTCCTGGTCTTCTTCTTACACTCCTTCCCTCTTTTCCTCTGTGTTTGGTTCCCATAATTACACTCATAATTAGACGCCATGAGAATCAGAAAGCGGCAGCTCCCACTCCCATTAGCCTTCTCCTCTGGCCCTCGCCCTGTCTCGGATCCCCTCCACGCCCACGCTCCTCCAACGGTCAGTAATCCAATACCCATCTCCTCCCTTGGTTTGCTCTTGATTTGGAAGGATTGACCCTCAAATTAAGGCCCACCAGCGCCACAAATGCCTATCTACCACTCATCGCCTCTCTTTCTTTGTGCAGGAGAAGGAACAACAAGAACACATTGAGGATAATACCAGGTAACAAAATTTATTGTTTTTTTTTTTTAAAAGAGGAGCGCAAAGGAAAAACATGGCAAGTGGAACCACTGTTTGGATGTTTTTTTTAATGTGTTTTTCATTGCCTTTTGCCTCTCTATATGTTGTGCGCCCATGGGCTGCATGTTCTTTGCTGGTCCACTGCTCCTCTTTCATCTATTTTCACCTTTTTTTCTTCCTTTTTTGTGCAATTTTTTTGGTTTTTGGTTTGGTTTTAGGGAGAGGTGCGAGTTTGATGCGGAAACTAGCAATGGGGTTGTTCCACAATCCACCTCTTCACCTCAAGGTCTCACCTTTTTCTCATCATCCTACTCTTCTTTGTTCTTGTGTTGTTTGCCTTTCATCATTTGATGCACCAAATCATATCATTATCATTAGTAGATAGTAACTTTAGATCTCATGGAATAATGTAACGAGGGATGGTCTCGACTTATCGTTTAGTAGTGATTTGACTCAGTATCGTGGTGTAAATTCCTACATCTAACTTCGTGGAAACAAGAGCATCTGGGTTATTCTCGACTTATCGTTTAGTAGTGATTTGACATAGTATCGTGGTGTAAAATCCTATCTAACCTCGTGGAATGTTGTCGTCTTCTCCGCAATTGATGTTAAGAGTAACTAGCTTGTTTCCATTATTTCTCCGCAAAGGCTCGACTTGTAGAGAGTAGTATTTCAAATCTATGTCGGAATTAGCCAATGCAAAGATGATCATTGATACTGGGTGTTCGGATAACACAGAGTCTACGGAGATGGTGGATCAGTTAGGGTAAACTATGCAAAAAAAACCCATTGATTTTTATCGGTTTTGTAACAGCTTGGACGAACTGGGGTTCTACAAAAAGTGGTCTAGTATTTCGGGACTTGAGTTATATCGTGATAACTTATAACATTACTCGTTGGAGTACGTTTACTCATCTGGATTTTGTGTTGGCTTATCAAAGTTCTAACTTTTTTAAAAGATTTGTAGTGTCCGTTTTGGTCCGTTCTCGTGAGATCTTATGGGAGACTTCCTCTGATCATGATACATCATCACTTAGCTCATTTGAACATGTGATCGAAAAAATTTATTCGTTCGAACTTGACAATTAAAGCGAACATATCATGAGCTATGAACTTGAGTGATAGCTGAATTGGTTGTTTGTTGTAGTGGTGGGGCGGTGGGGCGAAAGGGAGAGGGAATTTCCATTAAAGAAGAGAAGAAGTGATGATCACAACAACAATGGAAACAAGAAGATGAAGAAGAAACAAGAAGAACATCAATCCAAAATGGGTCTCAACCTCGCCGGAAAAAGGAAATCGAGAGGCGGCGCTTTAATGGAGGGATCTCGGTGCAGCCGCGTCAATGGAAGAGGGTGGCGCTGCTGCCAACAGACCCTCGTTGGTTACTCTCTCTGTGAACATCACTTGGGAAAAGGTCGCCTCCGCAGCATGAACAGCGTCCGCAGCCGATCCTCGGCCGCCACCGTCGTCGAGAAAGAAGATAACAAAAAGCCTTCTCCATCACCATCCCCACGGCCACCATTGACATTGACTAGTAAGAAGAGAACGAAGCTCGGTGTAGTGAAAGCAAGGTCGATAAGCAGCTTGCTCGGCCAACCCGACAGCGTGATGGCGCTGGCACCACCTCCGCCTCTACCTCCTACACCGCCGGATGACAACATTGACGGTAAGAAATTATAATTTACTATTTAATCGATCCTTAATCTTTTAGGTAATTTCGGTTTCGGTCTTTGTTGTATTTTTAAAATTTTCAATTTTTACACGTTGAAAATTTTCAATTAGATTTTTCTTTTTTTAATTTGTTGAGGAAAAGTTGATAATTATTAAATTATGATTTTATTAATATATCTAAAATTTAAGCTCTATTTAATTTTTATTTCTGATTATTTAAAATTTTATTTGTTTTCTCGTTATTTCTTTACAATTAATTTCATCTTTTTGTAATAAAATATTAGAATTCTTGTAAACGACACTAAAATGTCAGTGTCGTGGTCGGACCCACTGATTAAATCCTCGTGATTAAGAAGCTTATTATATATAATTAGTAATTAATGTAGTCAATTAACTCTAACAAAATTAGTTAGTTAATTAATTAACTGAGTTTTGAACATTAATCCCAACCTAAGCATGCGTGGAGTAAAAGCCAAGAACATTCGTTCTATATTATTTAACGCTTCTTTTAAGGATGTTTTTTTTTCCTCCCCCTAATTCAACCCTTAATTCCCATTCAAAAATTTGTATTATTGGATAATGAAGTTGTGAGCCTCACGATTTTAAAACGCGTTGGTTAGAGAAGTTCTACATTCTATAAGAAATGTTTCGTTCTTCTCTCCAACTGATCTAAGATCTCACAATCCACCCTATCGGGGACCTAGTGTCCTCGCTGACACACCACCCCGTGCCTTGTTCTCAACCTACTTGTAATAGTCCAAACTCAACGTTAGTAGATATTGTCGGTTTTGACTCATTACGTATCGCTGTCAGCCTCACGATTTTAAAGGGTATCTAGGAGAGGTTTCCCACACCCCTCAAATGAGTGTTTGTTCCCCTATCCAACCGATATGGGACCTAACAATCCACCCCCTAGAGGGCCAACATCCTTGATGGCACACCGCCTGAAACTTGGCTCGGATATCATTTGTAACAACCCAAACCCCATTGTTAGTAGATATTGTCTGTTTTGGCCCATTACATATTGTTGTCAGCCTCACGATCTTAAAGCGCATTTGCTATGCTATGGAGAGGTTTCCACACCCCTTCTAAGGAATGTTTGTTCTCTTGTCCAACCGATGTGGGACCTAATAATTCACCCCTTAGGGGGCTAACATCCTCGGTGGCACACCGCTCGAAACTTGGCTCGGATATTATTTGTAACAGCCAAAGCCCACTGTTAGTAGACATGGTCTGTTTTGATCCGCTCTCTCTCACCCTTCCCACCATCTCACCCTCCTCCCCTTTCCGACCTACCCTGATGGCTCTTTCCTTTGTAATGCCTGCCGTGTCATTAGCACCGCCTTCTGTTTCTCCTGCATCCTCTACGACATTAACTTTCATGGTGATTGCACCATGTTACCGCAACAACTCAACTCGAGTCTCAATATTGGGGTTACAGTTGCTCATCTTGTAACTGTCATGTTCATACCTATTACGCCACAGCCGAGGCTGAGCCGCCGGTTGGTGGCGTGAGAAATGATTCGTACGTGTAGTTTGCGACGGTTGGGTAGGAGGGTACCGGTGGAGCACCGGCAGCCGTAGAAGAGAGTCCAACGGTGGTGTTGGTGGATCCGATTCTGAAGGCGCAGGCGGAGCTGCATGAGATGGCCAAGATGATGGCGTCCGTTAACTTGAGTTCTCTTGTGTGAATATAATTAATGCATGCTTTATTTATATGATTTCTTTATATATTGTATGCATTATGTCGTTCAATTATTTCAATTCAAATATGCTTATTTTCAAGCATATATATTAAAAAAATAATAGTATGTATAGTAATTATCGATTATTTTAAGCTTTCATAACAATATTTTTCTTTAACAAATTTTAAAGAGGGTCACGACACGTTTATTATAGAGAAGGTCTAGCCCTACTCCAACCAGTATCTAACGTTTCATAACAATATTTACTAACGATGAGCTTGAGCTGTAACAAGTAGTAACTTTTGATTGGTTGATCTTATTCTGCGACTTAACTTTATGGAATAGGTTTAAAAAATAAATCACGTTTAAAATATCATTATAATCGATATTTTGGTATGTTTTATTTTTGTGGTACGGTTTTTCATTTAATTTTAAGGAGGTGGTAATTTTATTATTGATTCAAATATTAGATAAATATTTTCCTTAAAATTATAAAGTAATGAGAGATAGAAATGAATTAATATATGAGCATTACAAATACAATAAATAAATTGTCAATTGCATATGTTGAAATTAACAATTAGCATATAGTTGATTAATAATCATCAAATTGGTGTTTAATTACTATGGTCAATTATGATGATGTGCTAAAAATTTGAATAGTCTAAGAAATAATATGGTCTTATTCATTGCTTCATGTAGATAACCCCTAAATTAACGTATTTGACAAGTTTTGAAGAACGATTCTTCTTCCCCTTATTTTATATTCTTTTTTTTTCTTTTGAGATTTAGACGTTTTCATAAAGTTGACAATTAAAAGTAATGCTTGTCAGGAAACTACCGTACGTAAAAGTGATGTACGTAGGGCCGAAGTATACAAAGTTATGCACATTTAGAGAGAACTAGAGTGCATGAAAGTGATTTTTCTGAGCTCGTCCGGTGGGTTTGGAATGCATGAAAGTGATGCACATCTTGAGGAAAGAAAAGAAGCGAGAACTCAAGTGTTGAGTTTAGGTCCCACCAGAGACATGTTAGTGTAAGTCGTAATTGATGAGCTCTAACAATAGGGTCACTTATTATGTAATTTTTTTTTTAAGATAAAGACTAAATTTTAGACATTTGACGACTTCTACTATTGAGACGGTGGAAAAATTAGGATAGAATTTTGTTTTTGTATGAATTTTCCATTCTTTAAATAATTCATGCTAGTATATTTTTTTTATTTATCACGTAAATTATTTTTCCAATTTGGCGTGTCGATTTCGTGAGAGAACGATACAATATAAAACTTCATTATCAATAATAAATGGGAAGGGAAAGGACTTGGAATATAAAATCATAAGTATCCAAAGACCCAATTGTAAATTACATATTTAATTTCTATCAATAATTTTCCAAATACAAAAAAAAAAAAAAAAAAAAAAAAAAA
>NW_019268517.1:10687780-10705540 GCF_002738365.1 Cucurbita moschata
AAAAAAAAAAAAAAAAAAAAAAAAAAAAAAAAAAAAAAAAAAAAAAAAAAAAAAAAAAAAAAGTTTTGACTTTGAATTGAGGTTTTCATTTTTATTTTTATTTTTATTTTTTTTCCACGATGAAATTTTGTAGCAATCCTTTTCCCGAAGTCGGAATAAAAAATGGAATTTTTGTCGTAATTCCTCAAACATCATTGTTTCAATTCTTCTTCTTGTTTGACCCTTCAAATCCAAACCCAATGGGTTCTCTGTAAAAAGCCACCACCCATTGTTTCGAACACTACCACGGACCAACAATGAGTTCTTCTCTAGCAAAGATCAGAATCCTACTGCTCGTCGCCGCCGTCTTCTTTGGTGGCGCCGTCGTCCCCACACGGTGCCTCTATTTCAACTTCCCAAGTTTCCCCAATAACAGTACCGAGGACCTCAATCTGTACAACAATGCTCGAATCTTCAAAGACGCCATTCAAGTCACGCCGGACGTTAGAGGAGCTTCGATCGCCAATGAATCCGGCAGGGCCGTTTACAAAGTCCCATTTCTGATAAGAAACAACGGCAAAATCGCGTCATTCAACACGACATTCGAGCTCAACATCAGCCCAGTGTCTACGCCAGTCGGCGGCGAGGGGTTGGCCTTCATTCTCGCTGCCGATGGTTCTCCTCCCGCTGACAGCGACGGTCAGTGGCTGGGGATTGTTAATGCCTCGACAAATGGAACTCCAGAGGCGCAAATTGTGGCGGTTGAATTCGACACCAGGAAAAGTTTCCCACAGGACATCGATAGCAACCATGTGGGTTTGAATTTGAACAGTGTTTTTTCGATCATTGAACAGCCATTATCGGAATTTGGGGTTAATCTTTCATCTGGGATCTCTGTTTTCGCGATGATTCGGTACGATGGAGAGAATATTTCTGTGTTCGTTTCCATGTCGAACAAAACAGAGGATCTGTTGAAAAACAACGTCATTTTCCAGGTATTGAACCTCTCAATTCTTCCGGATAATGTTTACGTGGGATTTTCAGGCTCGACGAGCGATTTCACGCAGTTGAACTGTGTGAAATCATGGCAATTCAATGGAACTGATGTTAGTGATGGAAGACATAAACGCCTCTGGATTTGGCTCACAGTGGGTGTAGTTGGAGGTGTGGTGATTTGTGGGGCTGTTATTGGCCTTGTCTACCATTTCTGGATGAGGAAAAGAGTATTGAATTATCCAGAAGAGCCATATGAAGGGATAGAGCATCAGCTTCAACACATCTCCATAGCCCCACGAGCTCAAAAGTTTGGATTGAGAGAACTAACGAAGGCCACTGGCAATTTCAACCCAAAGAACAGCCTTGGGAAAGGTGGTTTTGGAACGGTTTACAAAGGAAATTTGATGAACAGAGACGTCGCTGTGAAGAAAATCTCAGAGGACTCGCGTCAAGGGAAGCAAGAGTTCATTGCAGAAGTTGCTACCATTGGTAGCCTTCATCACAAGAATCTTGTAAAGCTAATTGGATGGTGCTACGAAAAGAGGGATCTTCTTCTGGTATATGAGTACATGCCCAACGGCAGCTTGGACAAGCTGATATTTGGGTGTGACAAGATGGGTGTGTCCAGCTGGGAAACAAGACAGAACATAATCTGTGGGGTGGCTGAGGCTTTGGATTATCTTCATAATGGGTGCGAGAAGACAGTGCTGCACAGAGATGTGAAATCTTCAAACATCATGTTGGATTCCAAGTTCGAAGCTAAGTTGGGAGATTTCGGATTGGCTCGAACTATGCGTCGAACCGACCAAACGCATCACTCAACAAGAGAGATAGCAGGGACACCAGGGTACATGGCTCCAGAGATTTTCCTAACCAGTAGAGCTACAGCAGAAACAGACGTGTATGCGTTTGGAGTTCTAGTCTTAGAAGTTATTTGTGGAAGAAGGCCTGGAAATCCATTGGACCTTGGGAGCTATGATGGCAGTATAGCGCACTGGGTATGGGAGTTTCACAAGGAACAAAGGCTCGTCGAAGCTGTGGATGAAGGGCTTGAAGGGCAGTTCGTTAGAGAAGAAATAGAGTATCTATTGATTCTGGGTTTGGCTTGTTGCCATCCCAATCCTCTTCAAAGGCCAACCATGAGAAATGTTCTACAAGTGCTTAAAGGGGAAGCAAATCCACCCATTTTGCCTGATGAGAGGCCTTCATTTGTGTGGCCTCCCATGCCTCCTTCCTTCAAGGATGACACAGACAGCTCTCTCAAAGACAGCCAGCTCACTCCATTTACAGAGCTTTCTGGAAGATGATCATAATTATTGTTTATAGTATATAGACAGTGTTTAGATCCAATAGATCGTGTTTGTTTAGCCTAGTATCTGGAACTCTCACCCTTCATGTAATCTGAGAGATTCTATCCCTTCCTAATATCTTTCCAATCAAAGTAACAAATAATTTAAAGTAAACAAAATGTAATCTAAAATTTACTAAATACTAATTTATTTCATATGAGAGTTCGATTTTCTTCAAAGCAAAACTAACATCAATTATTTCAAAAGTTATTGCAGTTTGATATGAAACATGAATCCATGCTTAGCAAGTAGGCATTATATCATTGCCTTGAGCAGCCCAATGTAATGGTACATGAAACCTAGAACTACAAGTTTATGGATCCCTTGCATCACAACATTCTTCTATGATTTCTAAACTCATCAAACAGTCATAGCATAAAGGAATCAATGAGTAGTGATACTCTTACTATGCTTTAATACAAGCCATTGTGTTGTTGATGAATGAATGTATAGTTTGTATACCTGGGACCTTCCTCTGCCCATAAACACCTCACCATAGCTTTTGATGTCACCCTTCCCTTGAAACCTATGAAAGTATTAGCCACATCATATGAAAATCAGAAGATAAAATTACTCTGGCAACTAAATGTGAAAAGGTGAGGCGGTTGTCCTAGGAAAATAATCAAGGTACATGGAAGCTACTCCAAATTCTCGAGGATACTAAAAAACATTCAAACAAAGAATTGTATTTAGTTTTCTTTGTGGTAGCAATGGCAACAATCTTTATCCCTATATTTGTCCCAGCAGATACTACAAAATGACTAGCATGTTCTTGAGGATCTGAAGACGTGCCGAACTATAAATTCAGAGACTACCGAACTATAAATTCAAGAAATTACATCAGAAAGTAAGAAAACAACTAATCATAATCCTGTAATCAATTTTCATAATACTAAACAAAATTTCACTATAATTATCAATAAAGTTACAATTACTTTACATAAATTCTATTATGATGCAAGATGTGGGATGTGCTGAGGGAGAGAGGAGAAAGAAGAGAAATTATTTATCAACTACCATCAACACTGAGGAACATGTTTGAGATAATTGGTATTTATCATAAGCCTAATGTAGATTCTCGAAAATTTGAGGTAGAATGTGTAAGCTAAAGATATGACCATCATTGACGATATGGGGGACTGAAAAGAACTATGGAGCAGCAGAAACTCAAGCATCTTCTATTTGCACTGTTAACTCCAGAATGCCCAATTCATGATACACACCATGCACAAATTCAAGTGTTTGGCGATTGTCCGTTCCTTTCTTTATCTGTAAACAGTGATTTCACCAATATCAGAACTGAAAATTCAGATAGACAGAAAGGAACTACCAGTTACATCACAACATAACAAAAAGGATTACTAACAGTACAGATGCATGACAATGTTAACAATGACAGAAGTATGCTTAACAATACCGTTAGAGAGAGTGAGCCAACAACTTGACCGGGTACTAATTCCCAAAATCGCGCTTGAGTGACTTCTAATACGTCTTCCAAGGATGTAATCTGATAAAATATAAAAATGTGAACATTCTTGCAACATCATGTAGAGTAGATAACAAGTGTAGTCAATTTCATAACTTTCATTTGATCATTTCTTTTGCATATGTGTCTTACCATTCCCATTTATGGTTCGTCTATTTGAAAATCATACCCATGTTTTAAAAAAGGTTCCAAACATTTAGTGGTTTATGAAAATGTAAGCATATCTTTCTGTCCCTAAGGTTTCATGAACTTGACACCCGCAGAATAAGCCAGATATATCAACTCCATTAGATATTTGATTAATTCATATGGTAAGTCATCAACCTTTTTTAAGACATGAGAATATAGTTTGCAAAATAGACAAACTATACGGGTTTAAATCTTAATTACCCGTATATTGAATATAGTTCAGATTCAACATTTCTTTTCTAGGAACAAGTAAGTAGAAACTTCAATTAGAAAAGACAACACAAATACATAGGAAAACATAGTACAAAAATGTTGAGAGAATCCCGTGGGTTGATCTAGGTTCTAGACTCCAAGTGGCAAAAAGTATGTGATGGGAGAAAAGAATTTTTAAAAGAATTAGCGAGCACAGAGAAAGGTTAATGGAAAAAGGTTTGAAGAACAAAAAAGAAATTATGGAACTCACGGTTTAATGAAAAAGTATGAAAAAGATCTCAAATAAGTCTTCATGGTCCAATTTACTTCACAACTTCCGGAGCAAATGATAAAATGCATGCTTATCACAAACCTGTCTCAAACATTTGCTTAATGCCGAAGTTGGAATGCTAGGTGGTACCATTTGAAGTAAAACACCACCGGTTGCTCTAAAGAGCGGCATGACAATCATAAAGACTGCAACCGAAACCAGTCCTAGGCACAAGACTTCAGCATTTTGAACCCTGCAAAGAAGGTCCCAAATAAGATTAGAGTTGAAGCAACTAACTTGAAAGAAAGGATCAGTTTGTGTATGGTAGTTTACCCAAGAGACAAAAACCATGACGCCAATATCAGACCTGCACTGAGAACCAATGACAAACATTGTTTAAAGATAAACATCGCTAAAATAAGATTAATATTCAGAAAAAGCAAGCATATTCACACATGGTTATTAAAAGAGAAAGCAGGCATGTAGAAATGAAGGAAGAAAGAGAGCGGAGGAGAATAGAATTTACCTGCGGATAGAATCTGCAAGAACATGCAAGCAAATTGAATGGTAGTTCATATCTTCAGCTTTTCTGTACACTAAAAGCAATAATCCAGGGATGAGAAAATCATCATAATCACAGACCTGACAGCTTGGATGATAAGCCAATAAATATTAAGATCATCTTGGATATGACATAGATGAACTTGAGAAACCATTGATGTTTGGTAAGAAGATACTAAGAAGGGAAATGTCGAATACAATATAGTTATCGAATATATAATGGACATGTTATATAAAAAAATCCTGTTGATAGATGTATAACTTGAGATTTAAAGATATAATTGCATTTAATATTTCCTCTTGAAAATGAGGTAATATGCTAATTTAGTTCTTTATTGCAAGTATGAGAACAATATTGTTTAGAAAATATAATTGCAAAATCACGCTAAAATAAATACTTTTTTACGAACACTTGAATAAATGTTATCGATATAAAATTAAGGGAGACTAGGAGAGTACATAACTGATCAAGTACTTCAAAAACAATGGATGGAAGTTAGAGAGGGGAAAAAAACCATTATAACTAATCAGATGATGTCAACACAGGAGACTGACCAAGATTAATGCGAGCATAGTTCCTGAAGAACCAAACACCTATAAGATTAACTGTTAAATTTGTTACGGCTGAGACAATTAAGTAGTGCCTGCAAGGTAAAAATAATTATCAGATATGCAGAGTACTAATACCACAAAACATAACCACATAAACTCATTTAATAAGTCCACCTTTATGTTTTTACAGAATGCTATGCTATAAATCTGGATATGATAAACAATAGCCTATAAATTTGACATTCTACAAATTTATAGGCTTAGGTTATGAGATAATCAACTTTCAAGTGTTTCTTTAAAAAATATTTTAAAATCAGTTTGGCTTTCTTACAAGTGATTTTTATTGGTTACCAAACATTGCAACTTTTAGAAAAAACACTTTGTCATCCAAAATCACTTGGGAAATTCTGCCAAACATATGCAAGTATAAGTGTTGATTATTCGATAAGTTATATGAAACCCCTTTGGATCAATAAATGCATGACTTAATTTAAGCTGTTTTCTTGCTCGTACAGCCAAATGGTGAAGAATAAATAGATATACTAAGAGTATCTGAATCTAAGAGTCTAGGATACCAGCATATCTTAACGCACTGAACACAAACAAGCAACAAAAATGCAAAACATTTTCATAATAAACTTAACAGGCATGTCCTGTGGGCATGAATCCTGGCAGCTAAAAATTACAATCAACTGAAAAGTTCAAAAACTTTGCAAAACAGAAACACCTACAAAGCACGACATCGAGGTCAAGGCATCCAAGGTACAAAAGCGAAAATTAGGAACCAGCAAAATAGACTACAACCAAAGAATTTACATGAGAAAAACTTCTAGATTGCATTCCACAATTATATTACATCTCCAAATCAATGTTTATGGGAAGTACTTACTTGTGCTCAGATTCATCTTGTATATATGCATGGAGCGCTTCCACTGCTAACGAGAAAGACAGAAACAGAAGAAATAGCTGTCTACACGGCAACAGAGTAGTAAATGTCCAGATAGCAAAAAGAGTGAATTAAAATTACATAATTTGTAAGATGTATGCAAACAAATAAAATCACTTCAAGAGGTTAGGAAACTAGAAAAATCAGAAGAACAGCTAGAATAAACTGTGACCATGAATGGAAATTAGCATCAAAAAGACTAAAACTGAAGTTCAAAGTGAAACATCACTCTGCTCCTTCGAGGTGTTGTCCATTTAAGAATCAGGTTACTGCTTCGGTTCCATTGAAATATCCGGTTATGAATAGTGAAAAGCACAGAAATACTTCTTATTGAAAACAAAAGAACAAAGAAATAACTTTCGAGGTAATTAACTCATAAGACTTGAGAGTGCTACAAATACATAAACTTGAAAGATCAAAAGAACATGAACCTCAATCATCACTCAGAAAAGGAGAGCTTCAAACAGAAGAGTGGTATGAACAATAAAAATGCATACACGTATAAAATTTTGAATACTTACAGCATTCGTAAAGGCAGCCAAAACCTCTAGTCTCTTGTACCTGGAAAGAGAAATCACAACAATTAACCATCTCTATTAATCAAATAAAGTTCGACAAACTGGTAAAAAAGTATGTGAGATATCCAAAACAAAACAAAATTGCAAACAAACAAACTCACCCGTAAGTGTAAACATGATCAGGCTTACTCCGAGAGGCAGCAATGGAAAACAATGAAAATGTCAAAAGACCACAGCCAAAAGTCAAATGAAATGCATCAGAAACCAGGCCTGAAGACACAAGAAAACAAGATAAATTACTCACATAAACGAGTAAATTTCAACATACAGAATGAGAATTTAAAAGGGGTAAAAGGATAGTGACGTCCGTAGACTCCATACCAATACGGCCACTAAGGAGACCAGTAGCTAACTCGGCAGTCGAATACAGGACATTGAGAAAAATCATAATAAACAACCTCTTCATATACAAATTCCCAGATCTCACATTCTCTAAAATCGAAAATGCGAGTGATAAAACCGATAATTTATCACCTGAATTATCCTTTACACCAAAGAAGTTATTACTTTCGGAAGAAAAGTATCTCCCAGGCGGAATGTTTATGCTCGACATACTCCGCGAAAGCAAAGGCTTGGCCAACTCATCGGAGTTGGTAGAAATCGGTGGATGGGACGGCTCTTGCCATTGCATAGACGAAGCTTGACGTGAGAAAGCGAACCTCCTATCATTGGCGCCAAATTCGGTATCCCTATTACAAGAATTCTGGAAACCATTTGATGCAGTATGGTGATTGAAGGATCCAATCCTATCCATAGTTTACAAGGGAAATTTGATTCTCCCTACACAAAACTTCAAAGCTACGAAATCAAATCCCTGAAAACCATTAAACCTTCCAATTGCACACAGAAACTTGGGGATTAAAATGTGAGAGATCCGAAAGAGAACCGAGAAAATCTCTGAGTTCCAAACTCGGATTGGAATAGTGAAATAGAATGAAAGAACACAAAATTGGTGGGAAACAAAGAGACAGTGGCGATGGCTGAAGACTAGCAAGTAAACGAATAAGAACTTGGATTAGGATAAAAGCCAAAATGGAATGTTTTGCACGGCGCCTTCAAATAATTATTAAAAAAAAAAAAAACGAAATGATATATTTATTTAGTTGAAAAATGGTTTTAAATTGGTCCCGTAAATGAATGATGCAGTTAATATATATTAATTAGAATTTGATGACATTTATTTTCTAAATGAGTTGAAATTTTTTATTTTTTTATACTTATAAATTAATTATCAACCAATTTCAAAATTTTATCATTAATTTTTCAATATCTATCGTAATTATTTTTTCGTGACACGAGAGACTTGTTGCTATAGATGATAGTCCACACATTTCATTTTTTTTTCACGTTTTCTGTGAAAGTCATGCTTGTTTTTATCTTCCACTTTCAATGACATAAGCATGCATATGATAACGAGCTATAGTCGATCTAGAGTTTTAGAAAGTCGGTTATTATATACTATGATATCCTCAGGAAAAATTACTCAAACTACCCATGATCTATGTGGTTTGTTACCATCACGCCCTTAAACTATTATTAATCTGATCATACAACCCCTCGAACTTTGTTAAGGATGATTGATCAAATTAAAAGGACAGAAACGTAATTGCAACAAACGTCAAAGTTCAAGGGTAGTTTTTGCAATTGTCCTATTAACATTTTTCCTCGTCTTTTCAGCAAATTGACAGTTGAAATTGTACAAGCTCGTCAAAAGGAATTGAAAAATCAAATACTCAGACATGAATGTTAGATTACAAAAGTCAAGGTTGAATTGCTATGAACGTTCACAATCTGCAGATGGTTAAGTTGAGATGTGACCTGAAGATAGATCAATCATACCTTCATCTGCTTTAGGGGTAAATCACTACATAGAGATGCCATTCTGGTTAAACCTATCTCGGTCAGCCGTTTTGGCCAGCCTCCTTGTTTGGATCCGCAAAGGCAATCGCTCGGATGTTCTCCTAACCCAGATTGTCAAGGGAATGATATCTAATGTCTAAATGTTCTTATTTCTTACTACTTTATAGATGCTCTTAAACAAAAACTCGATACAATGGTATTGTTGTCGTTCAAAACAGTCGGCACTCGATGCCCCCAACAATAATATAGAGATATAACCAACACTACAGACATGAAAATTCTCATATCATATATGAAGAAAAAGGGTCTAATTGTGTGACAACATCCTATGAACTGCAATATGTTGGCATGTTGGATGCATATGGGGGTTATTAAGATTATCATCCTTAATTTACCGCTAACTTGTCGCACAGGGATTGATATGCCACGCTGCAAAGTTTGAACTTCTCCTCCGCCATCACCTAAATTTAAGTACATTGATCAGATTTATGAACACAAAAAGATTTAAGCTTAGCTCAACTAGTTCCAAGTAACCAATGCATTGATGTTATTCGATTGATATTACAGGTAGTTATTGTTGAAACCAATGTTATTTCGACTTTCTAATCGGGGGAGGGGTTGAGGTGGAACATGATACTACCTTGGAGGAACCTTGGTGACGATCTGGGTGCCATTTCAGTGCACATGCTCGATACCTGAAATTGAAGGACAAAAATTTATGAATTGGAAAAGGTAAAAAATAAGAAGAGATTCAAGAGAAATCCTGCAAGCAGCTCGAGTCTCGATCACAAGATAAGACAGAATGCTACATCCGTACGAAACAAAAGTCTAAGCGATCAAAACGAAAGCTCACGCATTTTTAACATCTTGAAGTTTGAGTGGACCAGACGCTTTTAGTCCAAGAACACGCCTATGCGATGCCAAATTAGCATCAGAGTCCTCATATTCGTTCGAGGAGTCGTCATAATCTTCATCGACCCTATAACGCCAGTTCCAAGATCTTCCATAGTTACTTGAGTAATTTGTTGAGCTCCTCCATTGAGGGTTTTCTTCATTAATAAACGACCAATAGTAAGACCGGTTTCCACCAAATGCAGATCGGAAAACAGTCTCAATGTCAGGATCATCTTCAGTAAACTCAAAACCTGATGAAGAAGAATTAGGACATAAGTTCAGTGAAAATTGTTTATCAAAAGTTGCTTAAAAACAATTATTGGAGTCAACAACATTAAACTTAGAACTTTAAAAGAAATATAACTTTTTTAAAGAAAAAAAATTGTAAATGAGAGTGTTGCGATTCATGCCTCACTAATCCTTTTACTTTCACTTGCAAACAATTATGGTTTCCAACTCTGACTTCAGCTTCTTGATGGTAAAAACGAATAAACAATTTGAATATATACATTAATACCGTTGAAGATATGTAATAAAGAGGTTACTAACTTCTGCCCCAACACCGTGGTTTCTGGTTGGTCCTTTCTCGTTTAGAGCCCCCTTGTGAGTACTGCCTTTTAAACCAAGAAGTGCCTCTGCTTGAGGAAGGGTCATTCGTCTCACCCTCATCCTGCCAACTCTGAAACTCCAAAAGCAATAATATACGGATGATGCGAAAATTCTTTTGAAAAACGGGAGTAAACTTAAATTCAAGATAATGAGTAGCCAACCATTATGCCACAAAGTTCAATCATTCAAGCTAAAAGACTAAAAGAAGCATTGAATGTTTACTTCCAAGCTTGAGAGAGACTAAAACTGATATGAAATTTCATTCACCTTGTTCTTCAAATGAAAAAAATTACATCTCTATTTATACTAATTGAAAGACGCAACGAAAGGACACAACTCTTGGTCCATCTAATCTAAATTCAGCCAACCTCCTTTGAAGTCCATTAACGAACCTTCTTACGTGAAAATGCATGATTTGAAAGGTACATATGCATAAGAAAAATGAGAACGAATCTGGAATTAGATTCATTAAGCCTCTTTGACGAAAAGGTGCCTTATCAAGTTTGAACGAAAGTAAGTCTTCACAATGAGTAGACGACACCTTAGCTTGGATGTAAATATTCCATGTTTCTAGTAGTCTTTTAGCTCTAATGATTTGACTTCTTGGCATGTTATTGGTTTGAATTTGAGTTTACTTCCGTTAACTTTGAGAATAAGTTTCTTTTGAAGCTTGATTGAGCCAGTTGGTCACTTATATCCTTATCATGAATTAATAGAATTTTATGAACTCTACATAAAGGAAAATGTCGTTTTCCTCCCGGTAATTGTAAATGGGACCCTATCTCCTATGAACAAATTATTGAAAGCTGATTTCAATGAAGAAGTAGATAATGGAAAAGAATTGAAAAGTGAAGTTAACAGGCAACTAATGCAACCTGAAAGAGGAATTCAGCATAGGCACTGACATTGCGCAGCAACGTCTGTTTTGCATTAATCCTTCTAAAACTCTTCGTGTAATGGTTGCATCTCTGCGGAAAAGTGTACACATATTAGTACAAAGTATAAAATTAAGAGGTTTATTGCAAGAAGTATTCATTTTGATTAACTAGTTAGCAGCCAGGTTACTATATCACAAGAATAAAGGGAAAAGAATATGAAAATGTTGATCCACAGCTATAGGAGTTAAGAGTGCAAAGCCTCAATCAAAGAATGTACAAAGGCATACAAAAAACCCCAAAATTAATTACAAAAAAAAGGGCATCATTCTAAGAGAATGACACCAAGCTGGTAATTACAAAAACTCAATTAACTGATGTCTAGAAAGATAAATTAAATCTAACCATTGAAAGATTGACAGTGATGCAGTGCTAACCCCAAAGAAAATTTGGGATTCGCTTTCAGTGAGAAAAAGAAACAAAACGAAACGACAATTTACAAAAAAAAACAGGCATTCTAAGTTCTGTTGCAAATGTTCGGTCTTTCTTTAGAACTCTGTTTTCTTACCTTTGAAACCCTTTCCTTCATAACTGAATGAGAATTTTTTTTTTCTCATTTTGTAAAGGAGACGAGCTTTCATTACGAATGACGAAGTTACAGAGAAGAACCCAATTAGGGAGCAAACCAAAAAAACTGATAAAAATTGCAAGAAGTTGCTCTAGGACGAGAAAACCTAAAATGAGGCGTTGTGTTGAAATGAGCCCCACACCACGCCTCCTCGAAGGCCCTCTGAACAACATATCATCTTGTCTACTAATGAAAAGGGAATTTTACAGAAATCTACCTAAAGAGTGTTCGTGAGCTAGTTATGGCTTACAGAAATCTAACTAATAAGTCCTTACATTCAACTCGTTCATAAAGTGTTCGTGGGCTAGAATTGGGAGTTGGTGATTGAATGCTACGGGGAGCTGGAGGCCGTATAGAGGTATTTCTGATTAATTATGTAATCTGACTTTTCAAGCGTTTGTGTTGCTCAAAGATTTAGAAATGGTTCTAGCAAACCAATTGTTGCAGCTTCTGAAAGCCTCCTACCCAACTAAAACTAAAACCATTTCGACCTAGATTCTCCAAGTTCTCCATAAAACAAAAACAAAAGATTCCAGCTCAGTATATGCAAAATCTGCAGTTTCGCATCAGAAAAGAGATACAAAAGACCAAAATATACTAATTTGAACAACGTAACATACGTAATCCTTGCAAAAAATTGGTCTCCTCCGCACTATTGTTATGCACATAAAGCAATCATCAATGACCATGCGAGATTAAGAATCGCATACATGCATCAGAAAAGAAACTCACAGAGTCCCAATGATTGCGTCTTTTGCGATCGAGGACAGGCGTAGAGTGAAAGAAAGCAGTTCTCAACCCAAAACAATCGGATTTGGGATTGAGAAGCACCGTTTTGATGCCGCCGCTGTTCATCATGTGGAAACCGATCGATTAAAACCCGAAAATGAGGCTCCACAAAGCAGGAAGAACAGTGATGGAGGCTGGTGCCGAATGAATTGAACTTTTTTTTCTCCGACCAACAACAGCGACTGCGGGCATGGGGAAGGGGTGGGTTCGAGCTCAAAGTTAAATCCCAAAATATTTACCGCACTTCAAAAATAGTGTAATTTTTACGTTATTGAAAAATTACATTTAACATATTTTTTTAATATGGATTAAGGAACAAAATTTTTAGGAAGTCGCCTGACATCAAATTATTAGATACACAATGGACTTTTGAGCAAGTTCTCATGACTTTGTTTATGGTTAAGCGACTGAAAATAAAGATTTACCTTGTTGTTATAAATACTAACTTTCAATTTTTTTGAAGTGTTCTTAGTCCTTCCATTTTTAAGATTGCTCTCATTTAAATATAGTGTCTGTTCTTATTTATATAAATATTTTTAAAAAATAAATTTTAGTAGGGCCTCTTGTTTTTGAAAGAAAATAATAATAATAATAATAATAATAATAATAATAATAAAAAGATAACTTCTCCTTCTTAGCAATGACAAGTTATTGGTTTTTAGCTTTGTTAATTAACAAATAAGAGCATATATGAATTTACTAAAAAAACAACGACAATATAGGAGTTCGTTTGAGTGTATTTTTAAATATTAAATTCAATTTTTTAAGGTAAAAGAATTAAAAAAAAATTTATACTAAAAAAAATTTGAAAGAAATAAAAAACAAGATTAAGTTGAGTTATAAACATTAGTGTATAATACATTTCGCTTTAATAATAATTGTTAATTATAAAAAGATTATATTTTAATGTTGAATTAATTTGTAAAAGTGAGCCATTTTTCGAAAAATAAATGAAAATTTAGAATTAATTATTGAAAGAATATTAAGAAATGTAATTAAAAGTGTAAATTCCGAATTTAGCCCTGGTCAACGAAAGGTGGGGATCGTCGGGTTAGAAGGGCATAACGGTCCAGGGGAAGGCGAAGACCGAAAAGTTAGACAGCTGGATCCAAGAGAAAGTGACGCGTGCAAAGAGACCGTAGATCAGAGATTCCAAATAGACGGTCAGGATTTGCGGAAAGGTAATGATGGGAGTTCGTTTGCTTTTTTGAATTCCTTTTTAAAAACAAGAAAGCGAGGGAGAGGGGCGGGTAGTTTCTTTCTTTCTCGAGACTCAGTCCATTGCCATTGCCATTGCCATTGCCATTGCCATTGCCACCACCCTTCTACAGTTTCAAGAGCTCGAAGCTTTCCTGATTTCAAAGGTATCATCTATCGATCATTTCTTACATTTTTTTTTGGTTTTTGATTTTCTCCGAGGAGGATATTGTCTGAATCCCGAGACGCAACTGTTTCATCTTGTCTTCGTGTTATTGTATGTTGTTTTGCTTTGATGGTCACGCTTGTTTTTTTTCTTTGTGCGTTGTGTTTGGATTGGAATTTCTCTCTGTTGTTTTGGAAATGCCGGTGGATTCTCTGATTAATACCAGCTCTAAAATGATGATTGAGCCCAAACTTTGCGGTGATTCGTATATTGTCTTGTCTGTTTTTATTTTTATTTTTCATTGGATTTAGATTGGATTTATCTTTTTTATTTCGGAAATGTCGATGGATCTGTGCTTAATGTCAGCTCAGAAATGATGATCGAGCAAAATATTTGCGGTGATACGTTTGTTGTATGTTGTTTTGTGACGATCATGTCTGTTTTTACATCCGCATTGTGTTTAGATCGGATTCATTTATTTATTAATTTGGGAAACGCTGATTCCGTGGTTCATATCAGCTCAGATATGAGTATCGAGCAAATTTTGTGTCGTTATCGTTTATTATACGTTGAATTGTATTAATCACGTCTGCTTTTATTTTTCTTCTCGTTATTGGTAAATGCTGGTGGATTCTGTGATTAATATCAGCTCAGATATGATGATCGTGCAAAATTTCTGCGGTGATTCATTTATTGTATGTTGAATTGTATGGATCACGTCTATTTTTATTCTCATTTTGTTCAGTTAGATTGAATTTTCTTTTTGTTATTTGGAAATGATGATCGAGCAAGTTTTTTGCGGTGACTCGTTCATTATATGTTGAATTGTATTAATCATGTCCTTTTTATTTCCGTATTGTGTTTAGATTTGATTGTTAGTTATTTAGAAAATGCTGTTGGGATTATTTGATTAATAGCAGCTCACGAACGACGATGTGTCATGGTTTACATTTCTTTGGTTTATTTTTTTCTTGTGCGGTTGTCTAGAATTGGATCGGGCGTTGAAAATTTGCAACCAAAATTTCGTGTTTGTTTTAGCATTTTATTGTGTTTTTCTTATTTATCTGAGCAGTAGCGATGTAGTGTTCGTTAACATGTTATACAATATAGTATTTTCTACGTGCAGAAGACTTTTATTGTGGGAAGTCTCGTTTGGAAATGAATCTTTATTTTCATGTAGGAGTTTGATCTGGCTGATGATCAGTAATTTTTATCTGAATTATAGCAATAACTTGTGATTTTCTTGTGCAGATTATAGACAATGGCAGATTCCGAGGATATTCAGCCTCTCGTCTGTGATAACGGAACAGGGATGGTCAAGGTATTGATACGAAGTCCATGAACCTCCCGTTGCAGTTTCACCATGTTTTAGACTTTTTGTTCTGTAATGGGTTCTTCCATTACCAATCAATCGCCTTTTCTTACTATTGTTACAATGTAAAGCTTAAAATTGTTGATACTATCTGTAGGCTGGATTTGCTGGAGATGATGCTCCAAGGGCTGTATTCCCTAGCATCGTCGGTCGACCCAGGCACACGGGTGTTATGGTTGGTATGGGCCAAAAGGATGCCTATGTTGGAGATGAGGCTCAATCGAAGAGGGGTATTTTGACTTTAAAATACCCAATTGAGCATGGTATTGTTAGCAATTGGGATGATATGGAGAAAATTTGGCATCACACTTTCTACAACGAGCTTCGAGTTGCTCCAGAAGAACATCCAGTTCTGCTCACAGAAGCACCCTTGAATCCCAAGGCCAATAGAGAGAAAATGACCCAAATAATGTTTGAGACCTTCAACACCCCCGCTATGTATGTTGCTATCCAGGCCGTCCTTTCCCTTTATGCCAGTGGTCGCACAACCGGTAAGTAGATCTATTACCTTTTTCTTATCTGTTTTGTATTTTTGTTTCTCTTTTATTAAGGAAATGGATGGAAACTAAAGATGTTTATAAAAAAGAAACGACTTTGTATAGTTTTCTGATTCAGTTTACGGTTTACCTTCTTAACATGTTCAATTGATGTAAAAGGCTCCTTCTATCAAAATATATGTATTCTTGATATCTTCTATAGTTTAGCAATTATGTTACTTTTTCTGCTCATGTATGTATATTGTGGGTTGTTTTGAAGGGATCGTTATGGATTCTGGTGATGGTGTCAGCCACACAGTTCCAATCTACGAAGGGTATGCTCTCCCACATGCCATCCTCCGTCTAGACTTAGCTGGCCGTGATCTCACAGATGCTCTAATGAAAATCTTAACTGAACGTGGTTACTCTTTCACCACATCGGCGGAGCGTGAAATTGTGAGAGATATGAAGGAGAAATTAGCTTACATAGCCCTGGACTACGAGCAAGAGCTGGAGACATCAAAAACCAGCTCGTCTGTGGAGAAGAGCTATGAACTACCAGATGGACAGGTGATCACCATTGGTGCTGAAAGATTCCGATGCCCTGAAGTCCTCTTCCAGCCATCCATGATTGGGATGGAAGCAGCCGGTATTCATGAAACCACGTACAATTCTATCATGAAGTGCGATGTCGATATCAGAAAGGATCTCTATGGCAATATCGTCCTCAGTGGTGGTTCCACCATGTTCACTGGCATTGCTGACAGGATGAGCAAGGAGATCACTGCATTGGCTCCTAGTAGCATGAAGATCAAAGTGGTAGCACCACCTGAAAGAAAGTACAGTGTCTGGATTGGAGGCTCCATTTTAGCTTCCCTCAGCACTTTCCAACAGGTAAAACATTATTTATATATCTAAAATGTGTTCATATCTACTTGGAGACTCAAACATTAGATGATCATCGATCGAAACTCGACTTAACACAATCTTTCCTCATCCAATGCAGATGTGGATCGCTAAGGCGGAGTATGATGAATCCGGGCCATCGATTGTCCACAGGAAATGCTTCTGATTTATTGAAGCTGAAGGTGGAAAGGGTACTTATACTATACTACACGTTATTCAACTGATGGAAGAGCTTTCTATCAAGTGGTTGCTTATTTCCCTTTTTTGAAATTTTGTTTTTCTTTTTTTGGTTCTCACCATTCTTTGTTCTTATGGTTATTTCATTCTGCGTTTCCCCCTCTTTTGTTTCGCTGCTGGAACATTGAATATGGAAGCAAGCCAATAGCATCCAAGGTTCGATTTTTTTACGGGTACTGTTTTCTTGTAGATTTGGATTCTGATTGATGGTCGAATATTAAACATTGTCTTTATAAATCCGCTTTGGCCTGTTACGTATCGTCGTCAACTTCTGGTTTCCACACCGTCGTAACGGAAACCTCTCCACCATATTCTTATAAGGAAACCTCTCCCTAGTGAGTTTAAAAATCTTGAAGAGGAGCTCGAATTAAGAACTTGAAAGGAAAAGTTGAAAGAGAACAATATGTACTAGTGGATTTGAGCTGTTACAGTGTTTTAACCAACTATAAATCGAACCGTCAGATATTTATTCAAAGCTTATCCCGAAAGCCAATAAATTTATTCAAACTTCTGAAGCAGAAAAGCTCCAGATTCAATTCAAAATGAATCCCCAGCCATTTGTTATGATAGTTATGGTCATAGAATGTGCAGAAAGCAATGAAAAAAAAAAAAAAAAAAAAAAAAAAAAAAAAAAAAAAAAAAAAAAAAAAAA
>NW_019268517.1:10705936-10724840 GCF_002738365.1 Cucurbita moschata
AAAAAAAAAAAAAAAAAAAAAAAAAAAAAAAAAAAAAAAAAAAAAAAAAAAAAAAAAAAACCTCAAATTTTCTGCATAAAAGGAATTTGAGCAATATAAGACAGAAAGATGCTTGATAAAACGAACCAAATGTTTCAAAAACTCCCAAATCCAAATCCAATGCAACTAATAGCAGCTGCTAAACGAGTGTTCTATAATCAGACTCATCATCCTTTTAACTTCACCCAACAGATCTTCCATTCTCATCGATGCCTTGAAGAACGTTGAAATTCGATGGTCCAACCGTGTCGGTGAACCCACGAATGGATAATTCTGGTACATGTGCCTTCTTCCCTTGCAATTCGTTGTCCAGAAATATGACAACAACTGTGATATCGTCGTGAAAGAATCGTCGTATCCCTTTTTCGAGCTTCTTCAGATCATCATATCTCATCTCCCTCTTCCTTGCAGCCTCGGTTAATGCTGTTTTGACAAGTCTTTTTGCGATTCCCTGATTTTGTAGAAAACGAAAAATGCGATTCGATTATTGCTATGAACATATACAGATGAATGTTATGTACTAGAGAACGTAACGTACCGCTCGTGGGTTTTTATACACAATCTCGACAGCTTGTTGATTCGATAGTTGCTCCCAAAGACCATCAGATGCAAATATGAGAAACTTGTCATGAGGTTGTAGAACTCTTGTGCTTAACGATGGTTCGGCAGTAAGAACAGGTCGTCGAAGAGGCTCGGCAAGGTGGAACCGTGGAAAGGATGGATCGAGAGAGAATTCCGACCTTTTCAAATACGCATCACCTATCGATCTGGAAACCTGATACGCCCATCGACGTGAGAGCATGATATTAACTCAATTTTCAAAACATTGGTTCACACAATGATTGAAAACCAAATCAAGAACACAAACACATGAAGGGACACAACAGAAATCCACTCCTATGTTGTCCTGTTTTAGCAACAACTGGTTTGTAAATTTTAAGGTACTCCTAAAACCTTTTTACATGTTCAACAATATACAGAGAAAAGCCAGGACAGACATGTAAGTTCAGACCATATAGAAGCGTTTGTAGCGTTTATATTATGTACGTTTTTGGTAACGTGATACCTGAATTATGCCTTTTATACGCCAGACTCCGTGCTTCATAACGACGATATGTGAGTCATCGGGATGCAAGGACCGGAGTTCTTGTCGAACCTCCTCAATACTTGCATTGTGATCCTTTGTCAACTGTTCTGCAACTATCTTATTAGCTTTACCTAAAGAACCGATGACAGCCCGGGAATCGCCAACGTTACCGATGAACAATGTACCTCTCCAGATAACTCCGACCAGGCAACAAGATCCCATTGCTGCAATTGTCGGTTTGATACCCCAAGACCGACGAACAAGGGTAAGAAACCCTTCCTCCGTAGCAGAAAATGCATTCCGGACGGTGTCTTCGGTTATGGTTCCATGTTCTTGAGCAAGCCCTATGGTCCAAAGCATGAAATACTATTATTAGTACAACAAAAAAATTATACAAGCACTTAGAACAGAGCTAATCCAATGCAAAGATATGGAGAGACAGTTTTGAGTTCTAACAATTGACTAAACAATCCCGCTAGCAAATACTGTCCTCTTTAGGCTTTCCCTTTCGAGCTTCCCCTCAAGGTTTTTAAAACGTTTTAAAACGTGTCTGCTAAGAGAGGTTTCCACACCCTTATAAAGAATGTTTCGTTCTTCTCTCCAACCGATGTGGGATCTCATAGTCTAGAGGTTTCCACACCCTTATAAAGAATGTTTCATTCTCCTCTCCAACTGATGTGGGATCTCATAGTCCATCCCCCTTCAGGACCCATCGTCCTTGTTGGCACGCCGCTTCGTGTCCACCCCCTAGGCTTAACCTCTTCACAGGCACATCGCCCGGTGCTTGACTCTGATACCTTTGTTCACAGGCACATCACCCAAAGCCTGACTCTGATTCCATTTGTAACAGCCAAAGCCCCACCCCTAGCAGATATTGTTCTTTTTTGGCTTCCCTTTTCAGGCTTCTCCTTAAAGTTTTTAAAACGCGTCTTCTACGGAGAGGTTTCCACACCCTTATAAACGATGTTTCGTTTTCCTCCCCAACCGATGTGGGATCTCACAATCTACCCCCCTTCAAGGCCCAACGTCCTTGTTGGCACACAGTCTCATATCCACCCCCTTCAGGGCTCAGCTTCTTCACTGATACATCACCCTGACCTACCTTTGATACCATTTATAATAGCTCAAACCCAAGCCCACCGCTAGCAGATATTGTCCTCTTGGGGTTTTCCCTTTCGGGCTTCCCCTCAAAGTTTTAAAACGCGTCTTCTACGGAGAGGTTTCCACACCCTTATAAACAATGTTTCATTTTCCTTCCCAACCGATATGGGATCTCACAATCTACCCCCTTCAGAACTCAGTGTCCTTGTTGACACATCATCTCGTATCTACCCCCTTCAGGGCTCAGCTTCTTCACTGACACATCACCCTGACCTACCTCTGATACCATTTGTAACATCTCAAACCCAAGCCCACCGCTAGCAGATATTGTCCTCTTTGGACTTCCCCTCAAAGTTTTTAAAACGCATCTAATAGGGAGCGGTTTCCACATCCTTACAAAGAATGTTTCTGTCTCCTACCCAACCGAGGTAGGATCTCACATAAATAGTGGAGCTCAAATCATCAACATATTACACAAAGTCAATCTCCAATGAAACAGGAATCCCAAACAACAATCCATGGAAAAAGAAACTGCATGTCACAGACTACAGATTTCAGAATCAAACACAAGAATCCAAAAAAATTCAGAACAAGTTCAAGAAGATCAAAAGGAAGAAGAAGAACAAGAAGAGGATCAACCCTTGAACACTCACTCATTAAATTCCTGAAAAGATGATCACAGATAAAGCGAGAAGCATCAGCGCCACCATGGCCATCATAAACGCCGACAAAAGTGGCATCACGGCCAGCCTCAACCTGACTATTATCCTCAATTACCTCATTCGCTTGAACCACAGCAAAAGAAAACTCCCCATAAGAATGCTTTTCAAGCTCTCTGCTCCACAACAAAGAGTCCTCTAACGAACAATCTTCATCATCATCCTTGTTCATACGGGCATACCGCCTCACTGGTTTCCAACAAGCCGACGCCATCCTTGCCAGCCACGAAAACATCCCTCATTTCCCTCTGCAACAAAGCCCCAATACCCACTTTCTCACAGAGGGATCGATTAAACAACAACGATTTCAATTGGGTATTTCAGAAAACAGAAATTGAGGGAAACCCCTGCAGAATCGAAGACAAAAGTGCGAAGAAATTGAGAAATGGCGATGACCCAGATTAGTAAATTGCGGTTTGAAGTAGGAGAGTGAAAAGATTTAGAGAAATTTGAAGCAATGCTTGAAGAAAGAACTAAAATGGAAGAAGAACAGTAAAGGAAAATCAATTAAATGGGTTGTTGAGAAACATACCAAGAGATGACTTGCAATTGAACAGTGGCTCTCTGGTTTTTCTAGAGAGAGAGAGAGCAGAAGACTGCCTTGTTTCCAGAGAGAGAAAGTGAAACAGAGAGGCAAATGAAGAAAAGAGAGCATTTTGCACTGAACGGCCTCTGTAACAACAAAAGAAGGGAAGGGGAAAGTTGACGAAGCACGTGTAAGCGAGTAGCGACAAAAAATAAAATAAAATAAAATAAAATAAAAAAATTATATATAATAATTTCTCTCATATTTGGTTTAGAATTTAAATGAAGTTTCTATTATTAACTTACAAATTTTTACTCTCGTTACCCATTTAGAGCGGGTTAAAATGACAAATTTACCCCTCGGGTTGACCTCGGACTATTTTTTGAGTTCGTGAGATTTTTTTCCTCCTATATTTCATCTTAAAATTTGACGTCTACGACACTTAATAAAATCTTAGAAGTTCGATTTTAAAAAGAAAAATTGGGTATTTAATTTGTGGGACTCAATGTTACATTACAGTATATCAGTGTATCATTGACCAAGAGATTAAAGTTCGATTTTTTTTTATCCTTAACGGTAAAAAAAATGAGTTGAAAATGTATATTTAATCTATAAATTTTAAAATATAATTATTTAATTATTTTCATTATTTTATTTATAATAAATAAATCCAAGCTCACGTATGCATGTATTTAAGGAGATGAATATTAATGTCAAAATAATAACAAAAATAAAAACAATAATTTGGTTTAGAATTAAAAACTAAAATGAGTCATTAAACAAAACAGTTTAGTATTAAAAATATGTTTTAAAATTAGTTTTGTGATAAGAAAAAGAAATATAATTAAAAATTTAAATAAATCATTACACGTCGGCCACTGAAAACCCCTTCGCAGCGGACAGTCTAGGAGTTGACTATTTGTAACACTGCTTTAATTTTTTATTTTATTTTTAAAAAAATCATTAAAAAATGCTTATTAGGTATACATAAAATATGTGACATTATATTATATTATCTTTCCTAATATCATATTAACTAAATTAAATCTTTTATAAAAAGAAAAATAAATTAAATTATCAAATTTTCCCTTTTTTAAATGCATGTCCTTTTCTAATTTTTTACGCTATCTCATTGAAATCATCCAAATGTCACAATTTCACGACTTGTTTCTCTAGGTTATTAAATAGTATAATCTCGTTTATGACATCATATACAACTGAATCAACAACGACATGTGGTGATTTATTCCTTTTATTTGTTTTATATAAAATTCGACTTGTTTATCTGAATTGAAAGTTTTCGTGATTGAGACACCGAAAAAAAATTACATCTTATTGGTATAAATAATAACTTTCAATTCTTTTAAGCTCTTTTTAACTATGGTCTCGTCTTATTAAGATCACTCTCATTTAGATGTGGGATCGATTTATTCGTGTACCTCTCCTTTAGTTGAGTGTCACTCCCTAACATACCGTTTATTGAACGGGTCAGTGGGTTTTGGTTACAAAGACGGTGAGAAATGAGAGAGGGACATGTGGAAGGTAAAGAGTGAGAAAGTTCAGAAATATGGGTGGATGTAGTTTTCTTGAATTTAGTAGAAAGAAAAAGGGGAGAAGGAGCATGTGACTTGTGAAGAAGAAGAGGAAGAAGAGATTGCTTTTTGCCTTTATGGGTTTGGGGTCACAAGCCTGTGATTTTAGCTCACCACTTCATCTGCCCTTATCTATTCTCTTTATCTCTCAATCTAATTCAAATTATTGCATGTTTAGGTGAGCCGTGTTAGTTTATGGAAACTACGACCCAGTTATACATCGTAAGGTTATATATGGTAAATGACATGTATAGTAAACATGTATATATGTAGATTGAATTAGAAGTCATTAATATAAATCTTTAGTCAATAGTTCTATCTACTGTTCTTTGTGTACATCTAGCTCTAGTGTGTGAGGTGAAAATAGGGTAAAAAGGCTCGACAAAGCACAAACTCACCTAGTCGGCCTGATGAAGGGTGCCCCCAGTTCGTGAAATTCGAATGCTGTTCGGTTTCGTCCATGCTCCACCCATATCACACCTAAAAACGTCAGGATCCTTTAAATTTAATGTAAGATCCAACAAGACTAATAATTATTTATATCAGGAAGTTTTCAGCGCAAAAATAGGAAGTATGTGAAGTTTTATGGCACATACAAATCTGAGCCCAACAATGCCAGCCAAATTCAGACACTCGTCATTCTAGAATTCCTATACTGTTGGGGAGGGCCTACCAAAGCCAGCTAGTATGTTTGGAGCATGGCCATTCTCACTCACCCATCACCACTTTCTCTTGATTTGCTCTCTCCAAGGTGATTCTCCCCCAAAAAATGTTTACCGTAGAGAAAATGGAGATGATCCTGCAGCACATTACTTTTTGAATCCTCATTTTCTTAGAAGCAGGTAAATTTTTGATTCTCAGCCCCCTGCAGAAGCGACTTAAAAAGGTGAAACTCGATTCTTCACCTCTTTAACGTTTCTTTGTCATAACGATACGTAACAACCCAAGCTCAAGTCCAAGCCCACTAGCAGATATTATCCTTTTTGACGTTGCCTTTCAAGATTTCTCTCGAGATTTTTAAAACGCGTCTGCTTGGGAGAAATGTTTTGTTCTCCTCCCCAACCAATATGGGATCTCACAATCCACCTCACTTCAGGGCCTAGCGTCCTCGTTGACACTCATTCCCTTCTCCAATCGATGTGGAACCCTCCAATCTACCCCCTTTGAAACCCAGCGTCCTTGCTGGCACACCGACTCGTGTCCACCTCCATTCGGAGCTCAGCCTTCTTTCTGGCAAATCGCCCCGTGTCTGGCTCTAATACCATTTGTAACCGCCCAAGCCTACCATACTTTCATGCTTTCTCTCAAGGTTTTTAAAACATGTCTACTGGGGAGAAGTTCCGACACCCTTATAAAGAATGTTTCATTCTCCCCCAACCGATGTGGGATCGCACGTCATCATATGAATTCAGTCCCAAAACTCAAGAGCGTGGCATTCAAGATTTCTCAAGTTAAGCTGCAAAAGGGAGGAGGAGAACGTTATCTTTAGAATGAATCGCAGTTGAGATCAGTAAACCACATTGCTATGGAAGATATGGGGCCATAGATTAAAACCAAAAAAGAAAAAACCATAGCCTTTCTCTACTTCAATGAAGTTGCCAAGAGATTTGATTGCATGAACATTAAAAGTTCAACAAACAAATGGATACCACTTTTTTTAGTACAGCAACTTAGTGCCACAGCTATGTCATTAATGAGATTAATGTACATCAATCTTACCACTGCTTCAGACAACTAATGTATGAGCAAAGAATTGTTTTGAAAACAAAAGATTCTGCCACCACCAAAATAGGATTTAAACCAAAATAATAGCATAGTCTCAGTCTCTCTAATTCTACGTCTAAGAGGCTTGTGTTAGATTTCATGTATTTTCCCCCTCAGCTTTTACAAGTAAACCATTGGGAAAGATCAATAGTAATTCTCTTCACAATCAACATGCTTTTTTTGACAGCTGATAAAATATTGATATAAAATGTTCCAAGTCAATAGCAATGTAACGACCCAGATCCGATCCACCGTTAGCAGATATTGTTCTCTTTGGACTTTCCCTTTCGGGCTTCCCCTCAAGGTTTTAAAACGCGTCTGATAGGGGAAGGTTTCCACACCCTTATAAAGGGTGATTTGTTCTCCCCCAACCAATGTGGGACATCACAAGCAATGACAAGGGAGAGCGGTTAAAAAGAATAAATATTGGGTAAAGTTGATATCTGTACAATCCCAGAGCACCAAAATAAAAACAAATGAACAAATAAAGAGTCATGTAAATGGTGGTTCACATATTTGTTTGAAGTATTACCTCCTATGGATACTCATCCAGAATGGTAGGTTTAAGTTTCAGGTTCCAACAATGACACATTCCTTGCCTTCCTCCAATCCCAGTACAGTACAAACTTCAAGACATTGTTTTCAAGACAAACTTTCACCTAATCCATAAAACACATTCTTCATGAACTTGCTTCTAAGTTCTACTTGGATAATGATTAAAAGCACGATGCTTAAACAGTTGCAACTTGCATGCAAGATGAATAACTGAAAAGCTATTCAAAGTAAGGATTGGTCCAATTACATCCTAAATTGAGTTCAACCACAACAATAAACACTAAACTTTTGAATCAACTGGGTGGAGATTTGAACCTCTGATATTTTGGTCAAGTATATATGTTATAACTAGTGGAGTGATGCTCAAGTTTGCAAGTTCTGAATATTCTAAGATACCAACACTCACCAAAAGGAAAAAGGAAATAAACAGATTAAAGGACTATAAAGCCAAGAATTATGATGTATCCATGCGTCACAGAACAAAATCAACTTCCACCCAAACTTCTCATGGTATCAAACAGCTAATGAAATGAAAAGGGAAAACAAATACCAGGTAAATGAGGTTTCCAGTTAGAGACAAGTGAACTGAGTATCGTTTTCATCAAGTGGAGTCGAGCAAAGTAAATGTGACTGTATTGCTGGCCCTTGGACATCTCCTTCTGATCTTGTACGGTTCATCCTACATCAAACAACACCATTTAACCCCACAAAACACAAATATCGGGGAGATTTCTCCCAATTCCGCCATTTTTCCAGCCTTTCCGATCAACGTTTACTCAAAACGTGAAGCAAATGAAATGAGCAAATAGCGAAGGAAAATTCTTCGCAGTTCCAAAGTAGCCAAGCTGGGCGAAGAAAAATGGCGGGAAATCCAAAATCCTTTTGAGGAAATGAACAGCGATCTAAGAAATAGAAGAGGCAAAGAGGTACCGATAGATCATAGGGACATTGCTTGCGCTGGAGAATCTTCTGTGAGTCGATTTCCATGGCGAGGAAGAGAACGAACAGAGCACAAGAATTTTACTCTTCGAATCTCAATTGGTGAGGAGGTTATTGTTCTGCTGCTTATAAATTGGCGCAATTTTCAGCCATTTTAATTGTCTAATAAAATTAATTAGAAAATTAATATTACAAAAATTAATTAGAAAATTCTTTGTTTTAATTCCTTTTTCCTTCTCTGAGAAAAGAAACAAATAAACTATTTTAATATATATATATAATCTGCAGAGAGACGCGCGTTCGGCAATTCATTGGCCCAGGCGACACTCTCCGTTGGAGAAATAAGGCCGCAGATTTCTCTCCCATCGCCTCTACACTCTTCTCTTCCTTCAGTCTCTTCGATTCGTCCCGTCCTTCACCGTCGGTTTCTCCCAACTGCGCAGCTTCCTTGGTTTCTGACTCCGGACTGCATTCCACTGGACGCAGACGGATTTGTATAGCTATGGTTCAGCAGGCAGCCCAAGGAGCTCCGGCGATTTATGCTAAGGAGATGGAGAGACTCTCTGCTAAGGAATCGCTGCTGTTGGCTGTGAGTATCGGTGTTTGAGTTTCTTAATGTTTTAAAGTATTGTTGATTTGTTTCGCTTCAACGATCGCGATGATAGTAGAGCATAGTATAGACCGAGAATTATGTATGTATATCGATGATTTTTGTGTTTTGATGTTCATGTTCCTTTACTCCGTGAATTATACGTTTCGTAGTGAAAATTGAAAACATGCTTGATTTAATCGTGTTTTGTTGTCGACAAGCTACTTCGTGTCAATTTGAATCTAAAGTAGTATGTAGTTTGACCTTTTCCGCTTAATATTTGTAAGAACTTGCAACATTTTTCCTGGAACTGAGAAAGTTAGTTGAAAATCTGAATTAAGAATGGCTCCGATATCAATTTGAGATGGTTGGCCGCGAAGAGATTTAATCTCAAGTTAAAAGAGAAAAAGAGAAATCAAATAACTCACTCATAACCAAGGTTTTGCAACAATAGAAAATAGAGAGACAGAAAATTTAATTGGTATGCATTCCGGTGAGGATATCCCACACACAATAAGAACAAAAGCAATTTTGTTTATTTCCCGAAGAGAAATTAGCAGAGGGAAGAGCAAGAAGATGATCCCCCCTTACATCCTTCTTATAAATAATGAAGATATCGTAAACTGACGCAAAATTGTTTCAACAAAAAATAGTTAGTAGTCTGTTTAAACGGAGGGGAAAAGAACGAGGGAAACTATCACATTTCTAAACGAGATAGTTGGAAGAAACGCATCCTCTCTGCAGAAAAATACAAAAATGATGTTGAAAAATACAAATATAATTTATAGATGTTAAATAATTATCCAATGAAATTCTAAACATTTTGTTTTTATTTTTTCAATTCAAAAGCAAAAGTGTAGGATGAGATGTGATGATAGTAAATAGTAAATGTGAAGCACATGGGTATGGGATCCACATATGGTTGAATATTCATTTCATTCTGCAAATTATTTATTCCCAACTAACATTTAAATTTAGACTATTCTTAGCTGCCGACAAAAGTCTGGCAGTCAACACAATATATTTAAATATTTATTTATTTATAATGTGTGGATAATTTGTTTGTGGTTGATGTTGAGGATTATTGGGATTGGGAGTGTCCCACATTGGTTAATTTAGTGGAAGATCATGGGTTTATAAGTGAGGAATACTATCTTCATTGGTATGAGGCCTTTTGGGGAAGCCCAAAGCAAAGCCATGAGAGCTTATGCTCAAAGTGGACAATATCATACCATTGTGGAGAGTCGTGATTCCTAACATGGTATCAGAGCCATGCCCTAAAACTAACCATGCCAATAGAATCCTCAAATATCGAACAAAGAATGGCGAGCCTCGAAGGTGTAGTCAAAAGTGACTAAAGTGTCGAACAAATGGTGTACTTTGTTCGAGGGCTCCAGAGAAGGAGTCGAGCCTCAATTAAGGGGAGGCTATTCGAGAGCTCCATAAGCCTCAGGGGAGGCTTATAGTGTGCTTTGTTCGAGGGGAGGATTGTTGAGGATTATTGGGATTGGGAGTGTCCCACATTGGTTAATTTAGTGGAAGATCATGGGTTTATAAGTGAGGAATACTATCTTCATTGGTATGAGGCCTTTTGGGGAAGCCCAAAGCAAAGCCATGAGAGCTTATGCTCAAAGTGGACAATATCATACCATTGTGGAGAGTCGTGATTCCTAACATGGTATCAGAGCCATGCCCTAAAACTAACCATGCCAATAGAATCCTCAAATATCGAACAAAGAATGGCGAGCCTCGAAGGTGTAGTCAAAAGTGACTAAAGTGTCGAACAAATGGTGTACTTTGTTCGAGGGCTCCAGAGAAGGAGTCGAGCCTCAATTAAGGGGAGGCTATTCGAGAGCTCCATAAGCCTCAGGGGAGGCTTATAGTGTGCTTTGTTCGAGGGGAGGATTGTTGAGGATTATTGGGATTGGGAGTGTCCCACATTGGTTAATTTAGTGGAAGATCATGGGTTTATAAGTGAGGAATACTATCTTCATTGGTATGAGGCCTTTTGGGGAAGCCCAAAGCAAAGCCATGAGAGCTTATGCTCAAAGTGGACAATATCATACCATTGTGGAGAGTCGTGATTCCTAACAGTTGAAATATTAAAAGAAAAGAAAAAAGAAAAAAAGGATTACGCTTCAGTCCACTATAAGAAAAGAAGAAGAAGAAGAAATCTCACTCAATCTTGTTGGAATCATTGCAATGGCGGAATCAATTCTATTCAATGTTGCAGCCTCCCTTGTTACCAAATTGGGCTCTCCTGCTATCACTGAGTTTCAATTGTTTTGGAGTTTTCATGATGATCTTGACAAACTCAAGCAAACTATTTTAGCTATGGAAGCTGTGCTTCATGATGCAGAGAAGCAACAGTCCAATAGTCATGCAGTGAAGAATTGGATTTCAAGGGTCAAAGAGGCTTTCTACGATGTCGATGACTTGATTGACGAGTATACTTATGAAACCTTGAGGCTGCAAGTTATGGCCGATGGCAAAAGATGGACCAAAGAGGTACGTAAAGTTTTCTCTTTACCTCGTCAGATTGAATTCCGATTTCAAATGAGTCACAAAATTAAAGACATTAGAGAGAAACTGAAAGCTATTGACGATGATAAAAATCAATTTCATTTATCTGAGTGTATGATAAATACTCGAGATGATGAGTTGAGGAAGCGTCGAGAAACTTCGTCTTTTATATGTGATGATGATGTAGTGGGTAGAGATGGCGACAAGAAAGCAATTATAGACTATCTCCTAAATACATATCCTAATGTCAAGGAGAATGTTGCAGTGATTGCTATTGTTGGAATGGGAGGATTAGGAAAGACTGCACTTGCTCAATCTGTCTACAATAATGAAGGCATAAGGAAACATTTTGAGTTGACACTATGGGTATGTATTTCTGACGATTTTGATGTAAAAGTTATTGTTGAAAAGATTCTAGAGTCTGCAACAAAACATAAATCGGAGATCCTTCAAATGGATTTGTTGCAAAGTGAACTACGAAAGAATATTGATGGGAAAAAGTACTTGCTCATCATGGATGATGTGTGGAATGAAGATTATGAGAAATGGGTTACTCTCAAAAGATTATTGATGGGTGGTGCATCAGGCAGTAGAATTTTGATCACAACACGACATCGGCGAGTTGCAGAGACTTTTGACACAACTTCATATTATGCTTTAGGAGAGTTAGATGACAAAAATGCTTGGCTATTGTTTAAAAAAATGGCTTTTGGAGGAGAGGAACCGAAAAAAGAACTAGTCGACATTGGGAAGGAGATTGTGGTGAAGTTAAAAGGCCTTCCTCTTGCAATAAGAACAATAGGACGTCTTTTATACGCCAAAAAACCAGAACATCATCTTTGGTCAACTTTTAAGGAAAATGAGCTTTCTCGAGTTTTGGAGCAAAGAGAAGAGACACAATTCATGCTATCAATACTGGAGCTCAGTTATAACCATCTACCCTCCAATTTGAAGCAATGTTTTTTGTATTGTGCTTTGTTTCCCAAAGATTATGATATTCAAAAGGATGAAGTGATACGGCAATGGATGGCGCACGGTTTTGTTCAATCAACTGGCACAATCAAGCCAAATGATATTGGTGAAGATTATTTCATGGAATTATTATCAAGGTCATTCTTTCAAGACGTCACAAGAAATGAAATGGGTATCATAATATATTGTAAAATGCATGATTTGATACATGATCTTGCTTGTTCAATAGTAGAAGATGAATACGTTTCCATGGATGTGAAAGATAAGCTTGTCACTGAAAGAACAAGACACATCTTAATTTTGAAAGAATTTGGTATAAAATTGGAATCCTTGAAATTATTGTTTAAAGCAAAAAATTTGAAGACATTAATTATTGATGCGGTAAATGAGGATTGCCAAAAAGTTGTGAACCTAATCTCTACTCAGTTTTTGTGCTTGAGGACATTGAAGGTGGAGTTCTGCTATACTAATACTTCAAAAGTATTGCCAAGTTCTATTGGTAAGTTGAAACATTTAAGATATCTGAGGATATGTCAAAGGAAACTTGAGTTCCTTCCGAATTCTATAACTAAGTTGTATAATTTGGAAATACTTATCCTTGATTGGTGTGAGTGTTTACAAGAGTTACCGAGAGATGCAAAAAATTGGATGAAGCTGAGGTATCTAAGCCTTGATAGAAATGTGAATATAAAATTCCTTCCGGATTCTATTGCTGCTTTGCACAATTTGGAAACACTTATCCTTGATGGGTGTCAGTGTTTACAAGAGTTGCCGAGAGATGCAAAAAATTGGAAGAAGCTGAGGTATCTAAGCCTTGTTGGAAATAAGAATATAAAATTCCTTCCAGATTCTATTGGTGCATTGCACAATTTGGAAACACTTATCCTTGATGGGTGTCAGTGTTTACAAGAGTTGCCGAGAGAAGCAAAAAATTGGATGAAGCTGAGATATCTAAGCCTTGTTAGAAATGAGAACATAAAATTCCTTCCGGATTTTATTGCTGCATTGCACAATTTGGAAACACTTATCCTTCAAGATTGTTCTGAATTAAGAGAATTGCCGAAAGATATTAAAAAATGTGTCAACCTTAAGCATCTTAATTTAAGTGGTTGCACTAATTTGACTCATATGCCTAAAGGACTAGGTGAGCTTACAAGTCTTCAAACAATGAATTTGTTTGTACTAAAGAAAGATATTGGTTGTGATTTAAGCGAGTTGAATAGACTTGACAAGTTGGAGGGCTCATTAACTATTGAAGGATTGGAAGTTTGTACGTTTGATGTTTTGGAAAAGAGCTTGCCACTAAAGTTGGGTGTTCAAGAATTAGAGTTAGTTTGGAACTATTCCGAAGATCAGGATATGAACATTGTCTTGGACAATGAGTGCAAAGGGGGTTTTAAATGGTTACAACCGCATTCAAATCTTCGAACGATAGATATATGTGGATATCCAGAAGTCAGACTATGTGATTGGCTATCCTCTAATACCTTTGTTCACTTGGTCAGCATAAGGCTTTCATATTGCTTCAAATTGCAAGCTCTTCCACAATTTGATCAATTTCCTTTTCTCAAGTATTTGACTCTTCAATCATTACCCAACATTGAGTACATTGACAACAATGAATATCCTTCTTCATCGATGTTTTTTCCATCTCTCGAGGAATTAAGCATAGTAGAAATGCTTAATTTAAAAGGATGGTGGAAGGGTGAAACTTCATTGGAATCTTCTCCAAACAATGCATCATTTCCTATAGCAATGTCTCGTCTTTGTAAACTTGAGATAGATGCTTGTCCTCATTTAGCTTCATTTCCTTGGCATGCACTTTTGAAGTCACTCAGTTTGCATGCAATTAGTTCACAACTACTTAATGTTGTATTTGAAAGGACTGCCAATCATTGTGTTGAAGAGTGTTTTTCTACTTTTGTTTCCTTTGATAAGATTGATGACCTTGAGTTTTTGCCAGAAGGGTTCTTCTATCATTTCACAAATCTTGAGGATCTTGAAATAAAAGATTGCAAAAACTTACAAATGTCTTCTGCTCTTGTTCAACATCCTATTAATTCTCTTGTTCAACATCCTATTAATGATGTATTGTGGAAAGAGTTTCGAAGTCTTCGCCTTTTATATCTTGAAGCAATTCCGAAGTTGGAGTATTTGCCTAATGGGATGCAACATGTGACAACTCTTGAACGCATTAGCATAATCTCATGTCCAAATTTAATAACTCTACCAGAATGGATAGGCGACTTCACATCACTCTTAGACTTAATGATTATGGAGTGTCCAAAACTCACTTCATTGCCGGAAAGGATTCACCACCTCCCCTCTTTGCAAGATTTGCATATTAGGGATTGCCCCAAATTGAAGGAGAGGTACGAGAGAGAAAAAGGAGAAGATTGGCCAAAAATTTCTCATATTCCCTATGTAAGCATTAGATAACTTTGAAGAGAAGAAAAACTTATTCAGTCTTCAATGTCAAGCATTATAAGGTATGCAAAGTCATTATTTTTATATTTCCTTATAGAATTAATCATGCATGGATTTTCATTATTATTATTATTATTACAGCATATTCTGATGCAACACACCAAGGGGAGGATTATTATTACCTCCAAAATTGTTCATCTCTCAAAATTCACTCTTATGAATCTTCACGAGAACCATCAACTGATGTGTTAGCTTCAAATCTTTCAGGAGAAACATGTTCTTGGGCATTAGCTTCAAATCTTTCAGGAACATCTTCAAATCTTTCAGGAGAAACATGTTATTGGGCATTGATTGTTCCATTTCGAAGTTAATTTTCTCTTAATTCTTCAGACTTGTTTAATCATTTGTAGTTTTAATTCTTCAGACTTGTTTCTCCCTCTCCCCATCTCATCATTGAAAAATTAAAAACAAAAAAATTATTTGTTTGAATTTACATCCAGATAGAAGAGCTTTAAATGTTAGCCAAATAGTGTAAGCAGATTATCAACTATGAGTTTCCTTGATTTGCTATTTGTTTTTGGTTTTTATACGTGTGTTGTTCATTATATTATATCATAGAGGCTAATCTTCCCATAACTTATGCATAATCTTACAAGACAGTTAACCGCAAATTGCATATGCCTAATATCTAGAACCCAACTCACATTACAAAGCAAATCAAACAAGAAAACTTGACCGACCTAACGCAAGGGTTGGCTTTTTAAAAGTTACTGCACACAAGGAGCTCTTTCTGGATTAGCAGAAGCAGGATAGAGAAAAGGGCAGAAAAGTCTTCCGGAAACAGATTACAACTTGTTCCTATACCAGAAAACGCCTCTATTCTTCTCATCTTCATCAGGCTCCACGTAAATGCACTCTTTCGCCTCTCTCCACATTGCTTTAACAACTGGAGTTCCATCGAAGTGATAGTACTGACCCAAAATTGGCTTAATTGCCTTGGTTGCTTCCATCGCGTGGTAATGTGGCATTGTGGAGACCAAATGATGGGCCACATGAGTGTCAGTGATGTTGTGGAACACCTTGTTCAAGATGCCGTAGTCTCTGTCTACTGTCGCTAAAGCGCCTCTCAGCCAGTCCCATTCTGAGGAATCGTAATGCGGCAATGCCGGGTGAGTGTGTTGGAGGAATGTGATTAGGACAAGGAACCCGTTTACAATCAGCAATGGCACTCCGTAAACACAGACCACCCAGGTGAGGCCCTTGGCCAGGACAAGGCGGTAGAGTCCGTAGGTGATGGCCAGCAGCCCAGCATCAGAGATGAATATCTGCAACCGCTCACGGTCGGAGTAGATGGGGCTGTATGGGTCGTAATGGCAGGCCAAACGGTCGTAGGGTCGGCCGGAGACATTGAAGGCCAAGTAGAGAGGCCAGCCTAGGACGAGTTGGATAGTGAGTGTGAAGACACGGCCGAGTGGGTTGTTGAGGTATGTGGAGTACCATTTGATAGCGGATTTCTGTTTAGGGACAAAGACTTCATCTCGCTCAAGAGAACCGGTGTTGGAATGGTGTCTGCGGTGGCTGTATTTCCAAGAGAAGTAAGGGACCAGGAGGGCAGAGTGTAGGATAAGGCCAACAGTGTCATCGAGCCACTGGTAATCACTGAAAGCGTGGTGGCCATACTCGTGGGCAATGACCCATACGCCGGTTAGGATGCAGCCTTGGGCAACCCAGTATAAAGCCCAGGCTGGATAAAACAAGAGGCTAGAGAGGTTTTGGAAGTAAGTGGTTGCAATTAATAGAAGATCGAAGCTAAGGTAAGATCATAAACGACATAAGAGAATGAGCGGAGAACCGAACGCTGAAAGCAATGTGGGGGAATGGCTTTTTTGAGCTCACCAAGGGTGAATGGTGGTTTTGTGGCCGGAACTCGCTTCAAGTTGTCAGAATCTGATTTCTTGAGGAATGAAGGAGAGGACATTCGACCTCCAGCACCCATTTTTTCTAAAAGATATTGTCCTGGAACAAGCGTAAAAAGGAAAAAAAGGAGATTGAAAGTTAACAATCAACCGTAGGACTGTTCGATCACAATAGCCCCACAATCACTTTCATGAAATGGTAATGGTAATGGTAAATCATTAATGAGACAAGAAATAGTTCGTGCATACAAATTTAACAAATCATTCAGAAAAAAACAATTTCGAATTCTAACGAATCTTGTAGACTCAGGATGTAAAAATTTCATTGGACAATTAAATTTAAGTATGCTAGACAAATTGCACTTTCACATGCCAAGGATTATAGACAGCAAGATGCCTTCATTTGATAAAAGTCAAAACACCAGGCCCACATGTACTACTTAAAATTTTTGTAAATGCATGAATTCAATGCGAACCTAATAATTCAACGTACAGCCATCAGAAAATTAGAGGGGGAAACGTAAGAAAAGAACCAAAGGAGAAAGGGTGGCAATACAAAGAAAACCAACTTGCCAAGACACTTCGCCCCAAACTCGAGGCGGAAAAGGAAGTCCTTTATCCTCAAGTTCATCGACAAGACAGATTGGCAAGTTTCTAAAACACGCCCAGAGCGATTAGGTCTGCTGTCAACTTCACATTTACGTCGTATGAATGGCTGTGTATTGATTATTTTACAAATTTTTTAAAGAACATCTGCTTATCATGAAACTAATTTAAATTGATGTTCATGTTTAGAGACTAATTCCAACTCTCTGATGCCGTAAGCCGTGGGGTTATTCTATTTCTATTCAGCCTACAGTATGAATAGAAATATCCAGGTACTCGGCTACAATGAGAAATCCAATACTCTGTTTATACGTACCGTACCTGAAAGAAACCCAATACGACCTTCTTTCAGGTATGGTCTCAAGGAAGGATCTCTAATTGGGAAAAGGACATTCACAATTTCTTCTCTTGAAGAGAGAAGAAAAAATCTTCCCGAAAGTTGAAAACGAGATATCACGGATCAATAATCTGATGCGCAAATCTGTACAAAGAAGAAACAGGAAGTTTCCAGTTTGCTCATAAATCGACAAATCTTCAGCATCACAAGCTTCCAATGTAATAGCATATCCATTACAGGAAAGAGCCAAATCCAGATATCCAGATCGAAACCACGCGATTTCAGATCTTCCAAAGGAAAAGTAAGCTAAAACCAACAGACTAACTCTCAACCGTCCTAAATCTCAGCGTCCATTTCATCACTATGCACAATCTCCGCGAGAACCTAAAATCTAAACTACTTAAGCACTGTAGACACTATAACCTTCGTTCAGCACAAAATCAAAACCAAAATCACACAACACCTTGATGGCCATAATCTAAATGTCAACACAGATCTACACATTACCACACAACTTAACAAAGTCCACATTGGCCGATATCAAAACAAGAGAAAGAGAATCAAGAATCCAAAAGGCAAAAGGCAAATAAAAGCAGTAATGAAACAAGCAGAATGCTGAAGGAAACGATGCCTGAAAGAGAAGAAAAGGACCAAAGTTGGAGAGAGCTCCGCACCCTCCGCTTTCTCAGTCTCTCTCTTTCTGTCGATAAAGAGGTTTCGCCGCCTTCTGATCGCCGGCAACGAAGCCTTATTGTTCCTTTCTACTCCAATTAAAAAATATATATTTATAAGATTTTTGCATAAACAAAATTATTTAAGATAATGTTTTTTCTTGCTTTAATATTTTTAAAACCCTAAATAAATCTAAAATAAATAAATTTAAAACAACAATGGCACGTGTGGGTGTGGCCTGTGGGGTCGGTCTCTCTCATTGGTTGCTTCTCTTGCGTCGGCGGCTTTCTCTCTGCCACTGTTTGTAAAAAGAATGGCCTGCGATCTTCACCGTCCGATCGGGAGGGGCGTTTGTTTGCGACATTTTAGACGGTGAAGATCGTGCCTGGACGGCTCGGAAATATCTCACGGGGTCGGCAATTTTATGTTTATACCAATCTTTTATTAAATAATTATATTGGGATTTTTTAGATTTTTTTTTTTTTTTTTTTTTTTTTTTTTTTTTTTTTTTTTTTTTTTTTTTTTTTTTTTTTTTTTTTT
>NW_019268517.1:10725097-10737524 GCF_002738365.1 Cucurbita moschata
TTTTTTTTTTTTTTTTTTTTTTTTTTTTTGGTTGAGACTAATTTTATTCTTTTTATAAAAACTCGGTAAATTTCATGAATTTTCGTTAAAAAAAAATAAATAAACAAATTTATAGAAATTGAGATTGAAATATAAAAAATCGTATGACAGCGTAGTACGTGGTGGAGCGCGGGGAGCTTTTTAGTACTTCGAATTGACACACATGTCCCAAAACCGCCACGTCATAGGAATATAACATGACGAAGCTAAACCCTCGATCACTCGCCACGCGTGCTCCACGTGGCGTCATGAATTTGACACGTGACCCCGAAGCATAATCGTTCGGACTGTATTTAAGAGTCGCCGTTAATCCCGTTTGTCAAACGTCAGTATTTACTACACGAAATATTTGAGGGAAAAAAATAGAAAAGAAAAGAGTGGGAAAATGCAGTCGGGAAAGAACGCGGCGGAGTCGGTGAAAGAATCGGCCGCCAACGTGGGGGCCTCTGCGAGGGCTGGCATGGAAAAGACCAAAGCCACGGCTCAAGAAAAGGTTCGTAATTTTCTGTTTTTTTTTTTAATTATATTATTAATAATTAGCTGAATGATTTCGAGGCTAATCTCTATTTGAGAAATTATTTAATTCAATTTAACGAATAATTTAACGAGAAGTAAATGCATGCACCAGGTGGACAAAATGCGGGCCCACGATCCATTGGAGAAGGACATGGCGAGCGAAAGGAAAGAGGAGCGGCTTCACGGGGCGGAGCTCGACAAGCAACAGGCGCGTGCAGAACACGCGACAGAGAGGCAGGCCGCTTCGAAGACCGGAGCGCACACCGGTCTGACCACCGGAACTGGAACCGGAACCGGAACCCGTGCCTATGACCCGACCGTGGGCGGCACCGACCGTTGAAGCGTGCGGACTTTTCTGATTATAATAATAGCTTGTTTTGTGTTTTAATGTTGGTAATTAGTAGTTTGGTGGAACTCGTGTACGGTATATTGTGAAATAAATAAATATTTTCATTTTAATAATTATTCTTTTCGTTTAAAATTTTTTAAAAGAACTTTAATTTTTTTTCCATTTTTGTAACTTCATTAGCTTCGCAAAATAAATAGATTAATTAATGTCTATTAAAAGAAGAAATTGTAATTTATTATTATTTAATTTATTTTAATGTGATTTAAAATGCAATTAGTATTATTAAAAAAGAAATTAATGAAAAGAAGAAATTGTAATTTATTATTATTTAATTTATTTTAATGTGATTTAAAATGCAATTAGTATTATTAAAAAAGAAATTAATGAAAAGAAGAAATTGTAATTTATTATTATTTAATTTATTTTAATGTGATTTAAAATGCAATTAGTATTATTAAAAAAGAAATTAATGAAAAGAAGAAATTGTAATTTATTATTATTTAATTTATTTTAATGTGATTTAAAATGCAATTAGTATTATTAAAAAAGAAATTAATGAAAAGAAGAAATTGTAATTTATTATTATTTAATTTATTTTAATGTGATTTAAAATGCAATTAGTATTATTAAAAAAGAAATTAATGAAAAGAAGAAATTGTAATTTATTATTATTTAATTTATTTTAATGTGATTTAAAATGCAATTAGTATTATTAAAAAAGAAATTAATGAAAAGAAGAAATTGTAATTTATTATTATTTAATTTATTTTAATGTGATTTAAAATGCAATTAGTATTATTAAAAAAGAAATTAATGAAAAGAAGAAATTGTAATTTATTATTATTTAATTTATTTTAATGTGATTTAAAATGCAATTAGTATTATTAAAAAAGAAATTAATGAAAAGAAGAAATTGTAATTTATTATTATTTAATTTATTTTAATGTGATTTAAAATGCAATTAGTATTATTAAAAAAGAAATTAATGAAAAGAAGAAATTGTAATTTATTATTATTTAATTTATTTTAATGTGATTTAAAATGCAATTAGTATTATTAAAAAAGAAATTAATGAAAAGAAGAAATTGTAATTTATTATTATTTAATTTATTTTAATGTGATTTAAAATGCAATTAGTATTATTAAAAAAGAAATTAATGAAAAGAAGAAATTGTAATTTATTATTATTTAATTTATTTTAATGTGATTTAAAATGCAATTAGTATTATTAAAAAAGAAATTAATGAAAAGAAGAAATTGTAATTTATTATTATTTAATTTATTTTAATGTGATTTAAAATGCAATTAGTATTATTAAAAAAGAAATTAATGAAAAGAAGAAATTGTAATTTATTATTATTTAATTTATTTTAATGTGATTTAAAATGCAATTAGTATTATTAAAAAAGAAATTAATGAAAAGAAGAAATTGTAATTTATTATTATTTAATTTATTTTAATGTGATTTAAAATGCAATTAGTATTATTAAAAAAGAAATTAATGAAAAGAAGAAATTGTAATTTATTATTATTTAATTTATTTTAATGTGATTTAAAATGCAATTAGTATTATTAAAAAAGAAATTAATGAAAAGAAGAAATTGTAATTTATTATTATTTAATTTATTTTAATGTGATTTAAAATGCAATTAGTATTATTAAAAAAGAAATTAATGAAAAGAAGAAATTGTAATTTATTATTATTTAATTTATTTTAATGTGATTTAAAATGCAATTAGTATTATTAAAAAAGAAATTAATGGAACTGAAATTGTTTTTAACTGCGATATAAAATGAATTTCCGATAAATAGTTTTGCAATTTTTTTCCTTAAAAAATGAATTTGTAATATAATTAGAGATTTGGATGGAAATATTTTGTTTAGATGTGTGGGAAGTTGTCAGCCTTGAAGAATTAACAGAGCTAAATAGAAACAGGAAAAATATCCAGAAATTCAATTTATCATCAACGTTTGGGGAAACATGCAGCAACCCAGAGACCAAAATGATGAATATATAACTAACACAGTTTGTTTTCCCAATCTCGAATCCCTTTCGGTTTTTGTTCTTCCCAGCACTCCTGCTTAAGATTCCAATGTGCCCAACGTATGCGAACACCCAGATTGGCTGTTGAATCCCCCAACGTAAATGACCAGAAAGTAGGATTAGCTTCGTGCTGGCTAACTGGGTAGTAGCCTCAACGACTCTGTTTTCTGGTAGTCGAGGTGGCCTTGCTTCAAATGAATGGCTGAGGTGAATGGCTACATGGAGGAGTCTAACCAATATCTGTGAAGTCGGGGCCTATCGTGTCGAAACCTGAAATCGATCCCAGGATGTAGTCGTTGTCAGGGACAATCTCTAGAGTCCCTGGTTCGTCTTGTAGGAATGGATACTCATCCATGCCAAATGGGAATGAATCGTCTGTGAGAATTGGTGAGCTGAGGGAATATAAGTTATGGACGTCCTCCTGGATAATAAGAGATGGCATCTGGTACATCACTGGGTCAGCTATCGTGTGGGAACTCTCCCCGTGGTCAGGTCCTGCCTTTCTGAACTTGGATTTACTGGACTTGGAAGACTCAGTGACTCCTCCCAGCTTATGCTTTCCAAGTGACTGTGATTTTGGCACAGAGCGAGCCTTGAGATCGGTTATGGGGAACACAGATGAAGCCCACCCGTGGAAATCTTCATTACAAGTTCTAGCAGCATCCCTTGGGCATAAAAACACGTTCTTTGTCAGGCATTTCAAAGAAAGATATTCATAAGTTTGCTATGGATTTCATTGACAAAAAGAGAACAACCCACCCCATGTGATCCATTGCATATTTTCAAGTCTTACAGCCAAAACTTTTAGTTTTTTAAAGATGCATCTATGATAATCCAGGATAAGACTGGACCTTTTCAAAGGACTAATGAACTAACCAATCAGTGAACTCATTGCAATACAACACCCAAAGGAGGAATCAGGACACGGACGTCATAACTTAATATGATTGTTGGAACACTAAGGGAAAAGGAACTATACCTGAAACGAATCTCTGCGACTTCTGTTACCCTTCGAGCGCCAGAAGACTCAACAGCATCCAGGTTGATCGGGGACAAGTCAACTGCATCCGATACTGTTAAGTTAATTGAGGATGGGAATGACACGTTAATATCATTCTCTCCCTCAAACTCGAGTGTTAGCTCCAACTGTTCTGTAGCGACTGATGCACGCCCCCCGTGATAGGAAAGGGACTTCTTATCATCCGTCCTCGTACAACCAGCATCATTAAGTGCAGCAGCTATTAACTTACAATTGTGGCTTGTGTTGCCAAATTTCAACTTCCCTGTAGTTTCCCTCCCCAAATACCGAGTAATATGGTTACCAGTTGGAAAGTACCTTCCACCAGAATAGAGACCATTCCTAGCAAGTGAAGTATCGAAACCACGGTTCCCACGTATTCTTGCCTTCCACACAGATGAGAGCAGGGCAGTGAAATGTTTCTGAAGTAGGTACTCACTATCAGGCTGCTCAGCAGCAACGTCTAACAGTACTCGAATATGTTCCTGAAACAGAAGAGATTGATGACTGGTGAATTCTTTTATCACATATATTGAAAAGTTGGAGCGCACCGAAATATTCTTAAGAAATATGACACAAAACTGAAACCCGAAACACGATTTCTAAAGAACTGACCAAGTAAATCTGCAACATACCCAAGTTTCATGAACCAGAGAAGAGAACAGATAATAACATGCGCATCAACAAAATCATTAGCTAACCTCTGTGATTCTGAGAAGAGCTTTTCCAGAGCTAGCATTTGTGGTCTTCTCACTATTTGGATTATCTGGTGCAGATATAACATACCTTTGTATGAGTTCCCTATACCTCTCACAACAATGGACAGGATGTCGGTATCTCCCTCTATAAAACCCACCAGCAGTCATACTGAATAAGGTTGAACTAATCATGCTCCAATGCGAACCATATTCATGTACCATCGCGCACAATATTGCATCCTCTTGTGGCAACCAAAAGTCAGGGGAAGGAATACAGTCCCTTGACCAAATGTTCCCCTTCTTTATTTTCTCTGGTTTTATCATTAGAACTCTCTTTACTGGCATGGAAGTAATAGATATTTTTCCTCCCATTCTACTACGACCAACTAATTTATGTTCGAGATCCGCACCAGTCTCCCGTGGTTTTATTTCTATAGCTTCATCATATTGCACTCCTGACTCACTGAGATGGAGATCTAGTGGGAAAGCATCCGCAATATTTTTCTTGAACTTTTTAGATTTCTTCTTCAGGGACTTTCCTGTCTCACTGTCCAGACTAAACTCACCCCTTTTACGTTTTTTCTGTAAGCTTGACTGAGCTGATAAAGATTCAAGAACATCTTCACTACATAAATCTTCATCATCTGTAGACATGAATTCCACGGACATTTCTTTTTTCACTGATTTCAGCTCAGAAGAAAGAGAACCCTTCTTTAGAGATTTGAACTTGGCTTTCTTTGATTTCTTTTTAGACTTCGGTTTTAGTTCACTAGGTGTTGCATTCCTGCAAAGAAAATAGGAGTTGATCTGATTAAAGAACCCTCAATTGTGAAAACAAAGGGCATAACCCAATGTCATACAAAAATCAACATTACCAAGGTTATTGAATCTGAAACTCTTATCCTTGTTACTATTGATTGATCTCGCTATAAGATTTTGTTGTTCCATATATTTCATAATCTAAATATCAGCATGGAAAAATAATGTGTATGTTGAATTATTAATAAAATCAAAGGTACCCTAACACTTCAGTTTAAGCTTTTGGATTGAGTTGATTTAACATGGTATTAGAGCAAAAAGTCTCGTGTTCAAACCCTATAACGTCATTTTCTCACTAATTAATATTGATTCTCACTTATTAGCTTCCTATAAATTTCCAAGTCCAAAATGTCATCCTAACGTATCAGTGTAGTTTTAAGGTTCAGATGTGATTCAACATCAGTAGAAGTTAACATATTTTGATATTCCAAACTAAATATGCAAGGATCTCATTAACATATATGTATGCATGTATGTATGTACACAAGCATGCATGCACGCACGAAAGGATGTTATCTCAAACAACCAGAGCAAATAAATTCCGTGAAAGCAACCAAATAAATCAAAATCATCGAGGTTCTACTACAGGAACCAGAAACTTCCTTATTAATCCACCTTTTTTCAGTAACCATTGGTTTACTTGCCTTAAGCAACTACAATACCTCACCAAGAAAAACTGCCTAATCCTACAGTGAATGGATCCATGACCAGAACATCACCATGAGACCAACAGAGTTGTTCTTATTAACTAATATCATGATTGAAGTAATTTTCAACGTTAGATGCTTTTTATAATTTTATAACTCCACAACATTTTCACTGTAACCACAAGCCAGCTCAAGATGAGGAAAGGTACACCATCCAGAACCTAAAGCAAGAACTTCTAGTATTCGAACACAGAAACGCCCCACTTCCTATGAGGAAAGGCAAGTGTTCCAAAGTCCAAATGACATGCAGGGTTACATCCTAATACCCTAATTATTTATAAGTAACAATATTTTATTGTACTTTATAGTTTCCAATGAGAATTCAAAACATAGTTTCACCTTGTAGGATCACAATTTTCAGCCTCTTCTTCTTCTTTCCGCTTAGCTTCATATTCCAAATCCTCCATCAACTGTGAAATAAATAATGAATAAAGATGATAATGAATACACAAGACTCTTTTGAGGAAAAATTCAATTAATTCATTGATATGATAAAAAGAGGGGGGAAAGTTATCCCATCATTTCAAAGGGAAGAATATCTGCTTCAAACCTGATGGTGTGCCAAGACCTCGACTTGCTGTCTATATGCTTCAGTTGCAAAATCAGCATCCCAACCTGTTGAACACAGAAATCCAGCATTAATCATTTTTAAAAAATTTAAAAATAATCATAAATGAGGAATGCATGGGGTATAAAGGTCAAATTTTCTAAAAGTGCACTAACAAGTTGCATTCAAATATACAACTTTTTTTACAGCAGAAGAATGGATCGTTATCTTAACTTTTCTATATATGTGAAGTCCATATAAAATATTCTAAGCCAAATTGGAAAAACATCTACAACAGTGAAGAGCTGAAATTTGCAATTAAGTGAATTAAAAGTATTTTTTCGAAAACTTTCTTGGTTCAAATGGAAGCCAACATTCTCCCATACTGACCATTCACATGAAGTATAGCATTCAAAACATGGTGACCAGAAAGAATTGTTTAAGTGTACAAACACAGAAAAATTACTGTTATTATCACAAGACATTATAACAATAATACACATACTTTCATATACAAGAGGCTCTTCATCTTCATCAATCTCGGCTTCCATCTCCTCTTTATACTTCTCAAGACGGTCGAGTTCCCATTCTGTCTCCTCAAACTGGACATCAGAGTCCATAGCTGCTTTATCACGTAAAGGGTCCCACAGTTCCAGAAAACGTATTGCATACCGATCTATTGGCCGTAGCTGATCATCAATGGACGAGATGGTTTGTCCAGTTGCAGCAGCTACAGCAGCCATTTGCTTGATGTCTGCCAGCATGTCAACATCATCTTCTTTGTTAGCTACAATTACAGCCTTCTCTTCATTAAGATCATTACCTCCACGTATTATTGCCTCATTATCTTTATTTGACATAGTAATGCCACCAGCTTGATCTCCACCTTCATCAAGCTTAATTTCATCGTCATTCATAAACTCATCATCTTCCATCCTCCCAATAACCTCTTCTGTAAATTCCTGATTATCCACAGCTTCTTCTTCTTCAAGTTTCTTCAAAGCCATATAATCAGCTTCATCTTCAACAAACTTTAAAGCAGCGTCCACATCCGCATTAGATACAGAAACTTCATTCGAACTGATGGTATGATTTTTTTCTTTCTGCATATTTTTAATGGCAAGAGACCTGTGACCAGAGAACAACTCCATAGGATCAAGCTTCTGGAAGAATTCAGTGTTGTAACTACCACTTTGAATAACAAGATTATCAAGAGCACGCTTCTGATTTGCCTTCTTCAAAATATTCTCTTCAATGGTACTCTCACTAATCAGGCGATATATATGGACTTCACGCGTCTGTCCTATGCGGTGACAGCGATCTTGAGCTTGTTGATCCATAGCAGGGTTCCAATCACTATCGTAAAAGATAACAGTATCCGCACCAACAAGATTAATACCTACACCCCCACTACGAGTCGATAAAATGAAAAGGAAAAATTTTGGGTTGGTGTTAAATCTTTGCATTAATGTCTGTCTCTCCTCAGGCTGAGTGGATCCATCCAGACGCATGTAAGTGTAACCGTACAGATTGATGAAAGCCTCCAAGATATCAAGCATCTTTGTCATTTGGGTGAATATTAATGCACGGTGACCTTCAGATTTTAGTTTCCTGAGTAGAATAGCAAGTTCCTGCAATTTTCCACAGTCAAATTGTATCAGCCTCCTGTCTGGAAAATACACTTGCCTCCGAATAATTGCAGATCTGATTGGAGTTAGAAGGGGAAACAGGAGTCGGGAGCAGTTTTGCACATAAGAAGGATGCATAAACACATCAGAACGGCTTCCACTGCACCAGCACAAAGGTGGAGGGGCCCGTGCTGCTGGTATTGCAAAGGTAAAGCTTTCAACTAAGCCCATCATCATCTGGAAACGTTCCACTGGTGAAAGGACAATGTTAGCAATTTTTGAGGAATAACAATAGGATGAAGGGTTCGCCTTCTCATGGTATATATCATAGATGGGATGCCTTATCGTCACTAAATCCCTGAGGGATGCCGAATAAATTGGCTTTTTGTCACATTTCAAGGAATTCCACCAAGCTATAGCTTCTGCTCGTTCCATTGCCTGCCTTACTCTTTCCTCCATAATTGCATTTTGAATGTCTGCAAAAATACTTGATCCATGCAATCTCTTCCGATATCTAAATCCAGATCCAATTTCCTCAGATTTATTCACATTGGTAGAGCACTTAATTAAATTTGATGGGGTAGCAATAGCTCTAACTTCATCTCTCTCCCATGAAGTCATGCTAAAGTCATGATGAGTGAATAAAAATCCTAAACCCTTAAGGTCAACTCTAGAAAATAGGTCAGGTGATAATGCAGAACATACAGATGAACTCAACTGCATGACTATACCCGCCATATCAAAAGAACTGATGATTGGACGACCCTCAAACAAATCAGGATGATTACAAACTTTCCTAAGCTGCATAATAACGTTAATCATACTAAAGAAATTGCCACTGGCAAGAGTAGCTTGTGTTTCTGAACTAGCAATATAGTCCTCATATAAATGACGCTGCCTTCTAGACAATCTACAGTTCAAAACATGCTCATATTTCTTTGGGAGCTGCTTCTCTACATCTCTTTTCAGCCTACGAAGTATAAAGGGGCGGAGAACATTATGCAGACGATCAAGAACTTCCTTATTCACTTTTTCTTGCCCCTCCACCATTCCTGAAATTGGATTGCAAAACCAATCCTTGAATTCTTGATGAGACTGAAAAATATGGGGCATCAAAAAGTGCATCAAGGACCAGAGCTCCATCAGATCATTTTGAAGCGGGGTACCAGTTAATAAAATTCGTCGCTTGGAATTGAAGTTCAAAAGAGTTTGCCATCTTTGTGACTTCCAATTCTTAATTAGATGAGCTTCATCTAGTATTAGATACTTCCACTTCTTGCGTTTGAAAACTTTAGAATCCTGGATAACCAACCTGTAAGTCGTTATGCATACATGAAATGAGTTCAGTTTCATCCACCCTTGCCTCTTAAACTTGCGCTCTTTTGCACTTCCAAAGTAAGTTAAAATTTTAAAAGCAGGACACCACTTAAGAAATTCAGTCTCCCAATTAAGCATGACACTTGTTGGGACCACAATAAGATGGGGACCCCATATTCCCTTTTCACAAGCAAGATGAGCAAGCAAGGCAATGGTCATGATTGTCTTCCCAAGCCCCATTTCGTCAGCAAGAATCCCATTTAGTCTTTTCTCATACATGGTCACAAGCCAATCCAAGCCAATATGTTGATATTCACGTAGGGAGTGCTTAAGAAGGAAAGGGAATTTTGTACGCACTTTAGTTGTGGAAAATGTGTTCCCAGTAGGTTGTGCAGATCGTGCTGCTGCTGCAGCATCAAAAATTCTGTCCTCACTCTCCCTTTCTTCAGAGTTTTCTAATGATCCTTTCCTCTCCGGAGGTGAACTTGCAGATGAATGAGATTTACCGGGGTCAATATTTTCATGCACACAGACATTGAGGGGCTTTGGCTCAATTTCTTCATAAGATGAAGAATCCACAAGGTCGTCTGACAAAGCAGAAGCATTTTCATCTTCATAATCTGAATCATAACCATTGTTGGGACCCTGCAAAAAGATTGAGATTATAATGGACAGATGTCTAGTTGAACCCAAAAGAAAAAGATGGAAAAATTCACAAAAGTAAGAAACAATATAGAAACAAATTAAGTTCCAAAACCTACCTTTCCATACCTTGCAAGCAGTTCTTCTATAGGTATTTCACTCTCATTTCGCAGCATTAAAATCTGCAAATATATATATAATAAATGAATAAATAAATACATGAATTGCTAAGGGACGATAATGATAAATAAATAAATAATTGGAACCAAGAATATAATCGATGTGTGGCACCTTGATAAAGGAAAAATTCTTGAAGCTCTAGGAAATATATAAGTTGCTCATTACCTCATCATCGGCATTGTTTGAATCAACTTTTTCTAGTTTCTCCTCCTCTGATAAAGTTGCTTCATCATCCTACAGATCGAGTGAAGCAAAAATTGGTATGGAAAATTAGAAATTTGCATCAGTCAAGAATTTTACCACATATGATCACTTGGTCCGCATCAACAGTATCTAAACATCTCGTAATTCATAAGTATCTCCATGCCTTTCTATGTTCACAGAGATGCAAGACTATGTTGTTGAAAGATACGCATACATTGTCATAGAAAAGCAAAAAACTATACATTCTTGATCCTAGATCTATTAACCAAAAAACTTCTTTACACACAAAATAAATGTGTTAGGAAGATCACAAATGTAATTCTAAAAGGGAATATAGCAATTCAGTTGTCATTTTCCAAAAATCCAACTTTTAGGTAGCCAATTGAGTCCCACAAGTCTTTCGAATAAGAACTTTTCTTTTTTGAATCCACTTTAGTTTCTCTTCTCTTGTGTCAATCTCCACAAAGGTAGCCATAATTGTATTGGACAACAGAATTTAAACCTGACCCTTGCTCTCCCTTTAATAAGTTGAAGAAAGGCTCCTCCCCAGTTTTAGGAAAGCACCAGTTTGGCCTAAATGCATAGCTAGGAGATATCCTTTCCAAAAGGCAAAGCACCCAATGTACGGACCGAGAACAAAGACTGCTACATAATTAAAGAGTAAGGCCCTGTTGGATGACCATGGTTTTTGAAGATAATGAGTACTCAATATTATTTTGTATGTCCTTGTATATCTCTTATTTTTTTTCAATAAAAGCTAGGTCTCTCATAAAAATAAAAATAAAAGTAGTTAAGCTAAAACCCCTGACCTGACCAAACAAACAGCTAGAAAGAGAGATTGACGAGGGAAAGGGGTTTGTATATGGTGCAGATTTATAAGGAGAGCAACAAGTTGACAACACATATCAGTGGCAATGACAAATGAATGGCAACAAAAAGCAAGCCAACATGCTTAACTGAACAAAAGTATGGGATGGTTTAGTTTCAATACAATTCATTGGCTGGTTCAATTTCTTTAACACCATGACCATGCCCACCTACTAACATTGCAAAGCAGATCTCTCAACGCTCAAACAAGAATTTCCATAAAAATTACTCTAAAAGGACAAGGTTCTTATTTTCCAAATTACCAAACTCGATCCCCCCTGTGCAAACAAGACTAAATTTTTCCTCTAACAAAACAAATGGTCGTCAACCCTTTCCCGCATAAATGAACGCACATGATTGAAGGGAGACCAAATCAGGAAGAACTTCACGCAACACTCTTAATAGACACCAAATTAACAAAAGTTACATGCAACAAAGTTATGTACATGTATTAACCACAGAAGAGGAGTTATCTTCATTAAACGAAGAAGTACAACTAAGATAGATAGCATAGTAAAAGGAAAATTTTAACACCGCTATATCAAGTAGTTGGAATCCATATAGCATACCTTTTCTTCTCCACCAGCAACATCATAATCATCATCTTCCTACAAGAGGCAACAGAGCAAAAATTACACAAAACCAAGTCAAGTTTCCATGAGCCCAAGAAAACCAATACTAACCCATCCAGGAACGGGTATACACATGGAAAGAGATAAAATTAATCGTTAAATCAATCATTCTTCTCTACTCTAGTGAAGCACGCTTGAGATGCATGCCCCAGCGCTAGTGGTGCACACCTCAAGCCGTACTTCTTACTTGAAAAAAAAAAAAAAAAAAAAAAAAAAAAAA
>NW_019268517.1:10738192-10741443 GCF_002738365.1 Cucurbita moschata
AAAAAAAAAAAAAAAAAAAAAAAACAGAAAACAATAACCGAACAAAAAGTTTAAGGAAGACACTCATGAATAATCTTAATTCGATCTGAAACCTGCTATAATTGAAGCCTAGAATTACGTATTTGACCTAAAATAGCTGCACGCTGAAGTTTGCAAGCTCCCCTATTTAGTGCAACCATAACATGTTAACAACATGAGCATTTACCCCTTTTTCTTTTAAAAGCAGACCTTTGTTGAGAAGCGTTAAAGAATATAGGGCATATAAAGAGAACATCCAACCAAAGGAACCAAAACTACCAACTATACAAAAAAAGTGCTTCAAAAAGAACCAAATCAGATTGAACCCATCATTTAAATAATGAATGCATCATATCCATGAAAAGAAGAAATCTACTTTTATTTTCTAAAAAAGAAAAGGAAAGGAAAAAGAGAAGAAAGAAAAACAACTGTCTTACACGTTCTTCACTGAAATCATAAAATGCATCATCCTTGGGAAACTCCATCGGTAGCATGGATGGACGTTTTGTTCGACAAGTCTCTCTTTTCATATGATTTTCTACACAAGATGATTCCCCATTGCTTTGATTCTGAAATAATAGAATATATCATCGTGAAGGATTCAAATTGTTCTGAGCTTTGAACACAAACCAGATACACATACAACTTACACAACGACGACCGGCAAAACTAAGTGAGTCCATTTCATCAACCTTATGCGACGTAGAACACTCATTCCCTCTTTCTGTAGCATATATCTCAACAATTCAGACTAACATATTCCACAAAATAACATGGATGAGACTAGTGGCTTCTTGTCCTTACCATGATTTTCTTCTACTTCTGTCTCTTCGGTTCCTGCTGTACTCGTTTCAGGACTAACTTCTAAATCATCTGTATCAATTAGACTTCTTTTAAGCAAAGGATTTACACAAAATAGAGTGACCCAGTTTTACAATGTTTACATATAAAGGGTGACGGTGTAAGAAACAATGATAATATAAATGTTTAAGGATAAGGAATCCTAAAGAAACAAACAACCAAGGATATCCATTTAAAGCATTTATGGCCTCGATTCCAAAAAAGTTAAGACGCCATAAGAGTGTTCGAGTATAGATCCATAATTGTTCTCGACAAATGAAGCCATGAAATTAGAAAAGGAGGAAGAAAATAACAAAAAACTGTAAGCAGAGGAAACCTTAAAATTTTCATATTTGTACATAAAAAAAAATTGAGTAGAGTACAAGAGCAAAACAGTTCACCTACAACTACACAATTCTCGAAACAAAATGATCTTGAAAAGTTTCCTATTAAGTAGAGTACGCAGGTTCCAACCCAATGTCTAAAAGACTGCGCATTTAAAAATTTAAAAATTTTCATATTTGTACATAAAAAATTAAGTAAAAAACATCTGAACAGCATTGAAGCCAATCATTAGTAAACAATTCTCTTGTTCATTCAAATCAAATGCTTAATATAAGAGAAAATCAAGGAAAGAATGGATGAGAAAGTCAGCAATCAGTCTGAGGGATTTTTTCTTCATAAAAAAAAAAGTAGAAATGTCAAACTTGCCCAAAAATCTGAAAATTAAATAGCCCCAAACTTATTTACCCAGTAATCAGGAACCAACTGCCTGTCAAATGAATGATTAAAGAAGAAAAAGAAGAAGAAGAAGAGATAATGGTTCACCGTGCACCTTTCTCTCGTGCATATCTTTTAAGAAGCTCTTCAAGAGGAAGATCCACTTCATTTTGCAAGGCTTCCAGTTCTTCTTGCCTTTCTTCTTCAGTTATCAGAGCCTCATCTTCATCTATGGTCTGCTCGTTATCTTCCTAAAACATTTGTGAGAGAACATATTACTTGTAAGGAAATTGAGATTGAATTAGCAAAAAAAAAAAAAAAAAAAAAAAAAAAAAAAAAAAAAAGGCAAAAGCAACATATAAGGNGCCAAACACCATTGACACCGAGACCACAATTGGAGCCTCCAACAGATCTCCATACTAACGTACAAAGAATATCAAGAAATAATATCCAATCATATTCAAATTTAGCCATGCAAAACACTCCAGGCATGTGTTAGATAAATAAATATATATATATATATGGTGGATTTAGCAATGAATCTAATTGTGTTGGGTCCAAAATTTTAAGAACCAAGGGGCAAAATGCCCCACGGAATTCATGAGCAAGAAACTTTGTATGGATTTCTCTCCAAAAGAAAAAAAGGAACTTTATGTCTTGAATTTGATAGAATAAAGGTGATATTTTCAAATATGTGCAACCTTAGTTAATACATAGGAAAGAATAAAGAAAATAAAGACAAAATATTGTAAGCCAATATTTACAAAATTATAAAGACAATAAAATTCAACACTCCCCCCAAGTTGGTTTATAGATGGCTCCCATAGCCAGCTTGTCAATCAGCTTATTGCAATCAAGTTTATGCCAATGATGGGTAGGTTGGAGAAGAACACAAAGGCCTGTGGCTATGGTCAGAATGTGGTGACACAAGCATATGGGTCAAGGCGAAACGAAAAGATCGATGTCGAAAGTCGGATGCAACAATCAAGAATGTTGCTAGGTTTCGGCATCAGCTGTTAGGGTTTCAAAAACGGTAGTTAGGGTTTTTAGGGTACTAGAGACTGCTACAAATGACATGTGCTCTGATACCATCTTAAATTTGATAGAATAATGATGATATGTTCAAATATATGCAACCTCAGTCTTCTTACATAGGAGAAAGACCAGTACAATAGAAGGAAAGAATAAATACAACAGAGACTAAAAATACTGAACTAATTTTTACACGATTAAGAAGACTAGAAATTCCCACCATATGAAAGTTGAAGGCAAATATAAGTTAGTTATTCTTAGTTGATGGAACCCATTGCATCCAATTGCATGATCCTAAAGTCCATCTATCACTACAAGGTTTAGGTTACCAATAGCATGTATATCTTTCTTCTTCATTTTTCTACCATGAGTATCCAAACCAACCACACCTCAACTAATCCCACAAAATAATTGTTGGGCCCTCAAACATTTAGTCGTCAAAAAACTTATTCAAATCTTTGATAGATCATCACCATGTTGTCTGAACATACACCCCAAAATTGATTTACTTTTTCTTTACTTGTCAATCAGGAGACCTATCGTGGTTCAAGATCCATATTTTTTCAACTGTCTGGTTTCAATCATTCTATGTTCATAAGATGTAAGTCATTATATCTACCCCCCCCCCCCCCCCCCCCCCC
>NW_019268517.1:10741595-10767283 GCF_002738365.1 Cucurbita moschata
AAAAAAAAAAAAATTAAAAAAGAAAAAAAAAAACCAAGAGAAAGATGGAGGATGCAAACCACCAAAAATCATGTGACAATTGAAATTATTGGCGATTGACGACAAAGCTTTCATACAACAAAGTTAAAATAAGTATTGTGGAGAGAGGAACAATGGACTTACTGATTCGTCATCTGATCTTACATCAAATTCTTCATCAAAGTCCACAGAGTCTGCCTCGTGTTCTGTGAAATATATTCTCAATTATTTCAATTTAAAAACTGTGCCATTTTTATAAGGTAATCAAACATAGAATATCATCTCAGCATACCAACATTTAACTCTGTGGTTTCAACAGCTTTATTTTCATCCATTTCTTGTAAGTGAACATTGTGTGGCTCATGTGTAGAATCCACCTGCGATGGTTTATAAGTTTCCACAAGATTTTCTGCCAGCATTGTTGAGTACCTAAATTTTCAGAAGGATAATTCACCTCATTATGTCACAAGGTACGAGGATAAGGTAATATAAAAAAATGTACATAAAAATCATCCCCTCTCCCCAACAACAAAGGCCAAGCCTAGCAGTCAAATCAAATTGAGGACCTTTCTGTTTGCCCTAAAAGAAACTCGAGGTGTTTGTCAAGCGCCTTTTTCTTTTTCTCATCAAGCTCCATCTGATGCTTGTAAAGCACCTGAAATTAAACCTTGATCATATCTAATTCTGAAGAAAAGCAAAAACTAATCATCCAAAAGAAACCATGGGTTGTGAGAAAATAATGTTATATCAATGAACTTGCCAGCTTTTCTATTTTCATCCAGAACTTCTTTACATCCTTTGAAATATTGAGAGCAAGTTTTCTCAACCGCTGCTCTTCTTCCTGAGTAAAACAGAACATCGTGCATTAAGAACTTTGATCCCATCAATAACATCAGAACTAGGGACTGTTTAAGAGTAGCGTTCACATATAATAAAGAAAACGTGTTTAGCATGATTATTTGAAAAGAAGAAGAAAAAAAAGAACAAATACAGCATTTGGCTCTCTTCATGTATTTTCTTTAGAGCTGACTGAGTTAACTTTTGATGAATATTGGTCGTCAAACACAAGAATCACAAATAATTTTACAAACCATTGCTAAACTTAAAAGTAATAGAAAACGGTTTCAACACATCAGTTTACAAAACAGTTTTTTATATTTAAAAGATATGCCCAAGCAACTCATATATGTTTTGTTCATTCTCAGGCCATAGTTGTTCTGTTTGAAAACCAACAAAAGTATTTCCAATCAATTAGAGGTTATTCAGAACCTTCAACTTCCTTTCTTCCCGTGTAGCTTGATCAATCATGCCTTTGCTAGCTCTTAGAGCAACCTTTTTTGCCTGAGCTAATTTCCATTTCCGCTCAGACTCAAAGTCCTGCAAATAAACAATTTACTTGTATGAATGGAAGAAAAAGAAAACATTTTTCCAAAAATCCCAACTTTCAGCACCAAACATCCTTGCAAAAGAAAAATTCATAAAAATGATGGGATGAAATGTATGTTGTTAAAATTATTCAAACAAGATGGGAACTAAATATTAAATTAATGTCTTAGTCATATACCTTCGAAAGCCAAACCATCTCTTCTAAAACATGATCCCAATGTGTTTTAGGTCGATTAGGTTCTCTTGGAGCTTCCTGTGTCTGAAATACCAAAGAACCATCATAACATCAGGAGTCGACAGAGAAAGAGGAAGTATCGTTTAAGATTCTTGGAGAATTATGCTTCAAAACGTAGCAACCCACCATCCAATGTGTGTATGCATGAATGACCATGTGTGCGTGTGAAAAAAGGTAGTTAGATGGAGGGAGAGAGGGGGAAAGAAGCAATTTAAACAGCTACCATTCTCAATTCTCTTTCCCCCAAAGAGATATAATACCTTTTGACGCTTGGCTCTTGTCTCATGATCAAGTTTAAACCTGGGACCTTTTGATGCCATGGTTTTTCAATATTAAAAATATGATATCTACACAATCTAAGAACCCTGCAAATTATTAGACAAGCAAGTGAATTGTCAGTGTTTATTTTAGCTACAATAATGCCTACAAAGTTAAATACTTGTCGAATAAAATATAAGAATGATATTAGAATGCTAAAAGATGCAAAGATTTAGTCCCTCGATGGCTTAGAAAAGGAATTCATACAAGCTAAGATCTAAGAATATTAAATAGATACATAAATCTCGTATCTATTTCCAGAAGACAAAATTCGCCGTTTTTTTTTTTTTTTTTTTCTCTGAACAACTAAACACAACGCTGAACAACGCATTGGTTATTATTCAAATGATTAAGGCAGCATTGATATTGCAAAATCATATGGGATAAATCAAGAATACACCTTCAACCTCAGGCTCAATATTTTTCACCATTTATTACCATACATTTTAATGAGAACGGAAGACGTGCTCTCATATCACTTCAAAAAAACTTAGCATGTTCCATAAAGGGAACATAAGAATTTCTCCGCACCTCTCTACGGCGTCACAGTGGGTAGCTATAAATTTCATATGCTTTTAAAACCCACTTCATTTCGTTCCCGAAAGATAAAAATAACAGAGAAACTGCAATTTTCAGCTCAAGTTAAAGAATTTATTTGACTCCAAAGTTTGAAAAAAAAAAAAAAAATTAGAAATGGCCAAGATTGCGTACGTTCATTCCTTTAGCTGTACCCCGAGTATTTCTTCGCAACCAAAGAAAGCTCCAATCACATAAAAACCAAAACAAACAATCTACCATGGCGCAAGAACCCACTTCTTCACCGAAAATGTCCTAAATATCTGAAATTACACGCGAAAATGAGACACAAAGAACAAAAAAAAAAAAAAATGCAAGTTCCGGAGTTGATGAGGAAGCAGAAGATAGAAGGACCTGAAGCGGTCGTTTCGTCGGGAAGTGTAGGGTTTTTGCAGTCGATAATCAGCGTAACAAAGATCCGACGAACGTGAGTCCCAGATCCAAATGAGTGAGTTCTGGAGAGGGTCCCAGATTATTCCTCGTTTGGCGGCTCTACTTTTATCATCTCCGCCGGCGACGACGGGGGTGATTCTGGATAAAACCCTCGATCTACGGTCAGAGATGTACCGAAGTATAATCCGACGGCGGGAAAGTGAGAGCAACAGGTGAGAGCAACAGGTGAGAGCCAGAGTTCGGAATTCTGAAATTTTTTTGTTTTCTTTTGTACCGAAACCATAAATTTTTAACCCCACAAAAAATTAAAAAAAATAAATAAATAAATAAATAACCGACCTTTGCTTTTTTATTTTTTCCCAATGTATAAATATTTAAATATCTATTTTTTTAATTTCTTATTTGACTTTAAAATTTACTTCTTCCATCCATAAATTTTGATTAGTTAAGAAAATATAAACAAACTTTAGCTCTTAATGATGGATTAAAGATTTCAAAGCTCAAAACGACATGTCGACAAACCTTCAAGGATTGGTTCTAAATAAAACATCGGCATTTCCTCCCTCAATCTTAGCGTCAGCTGCACTTCAATGTCCTTTCCGTCTCTCTCTCTCTCTCTCTCTCTCTCTCTAACGTTGATTAACTTTTCGTCCTGATTTTATGTTTAATCAGGAGGAACGGAATTGAATCGAGTAAAGCACAATTTCAATCTACAGCCATGGTTTCTGGGCTTCGATCTTCAGGCGTTTTCATCTTGCCGCTCAATCGTTTAGCGCTAATCGCTTGGCTTGTAAAGCATTTTCCAGCTGTTGCGATCCATATCAGAGGCGTGCGCGGCAAGATCATCCGGTTAGCCTCTCATTGGTTGCTCTGATATTCGACCGCGATTGGATGATTCTTCGCGAGAGTCACTCCTGGAAATTATGCACTACTCGCATTTTTGTTTGGTAGGTTCAATTGCAGGATTTTTCTTCATTTCGCATCTGTTTTGATGGGTATTTTGGTTGTTCTGGATTGTGCGTTTCCCCCTTTAACTGGACTTGAGTGGTCCTTTACTTGATGCGTAGCTCGAGATGGAGGAGATGGAACCTCCTTTTTTTCTAGTTTGAATGATTTTCTTTGCTTCTTCGCTGTGTTCTCTAGTGACAGCTCCGATCGGCGATAATCTGTTTTGTGGTACTCAAGATTTTGGATTTGAGGGGTATCTATTTTGACATGGACTTGATTTCTTTGAGTTTGTTTGAATTGACTGAGACCATAATTAATCTGTTGAAACTTTATAATCCATGCATTTGGGGGTAAGAGGGGGTGCTTGACAAAAGATTATTGGCTGTAGACGTGTGTGTTTTTTTATCGAAGTTGACCTTTTGCCACTCTCTCTTTATTCCAGTCTATTTTTCATGATTACTAGATTGGCTCAAAGAGAACGAAGAATAATAATTTATGTTATGCAGCTTTTTGGTTGTAATTACATTTTTAAAGTATTGCCCTCAATTGATTGTATACTTGGAACAGCGAGATTCTTCAAATCTTCCATATTTGCCTTAGATAATAGTGGTTCTTTTGGGAGATTGCCAGATTGGAGTGTGATACTTGCCTACCGAAGTAACGAGAAACTAAACTACAAAAATGAGTGGAGGGGTCTCAAGGTGAAGGTGGAGGTGGGATTGATGTTGTGTTAATATATTCATACACGATGTTTTATTATCTTTAGTTTATGAAGTACTCGAGTCATTGGAGTTGGGAATCTTATGCCTTCTTTGATGAAAATAGAGGTATAATGTTCTAAGGATTTGAATTCTTTTGTGCTGTTGTATGTTTCTAGGTTCCACCCTATGCTTTTTAATTGGGTTCTTTGTGTAGGTCTACTCGTACTTGGATGCTTCATCCATTAAGGGAGTTCATTGGAGAGCTGTTCAGACGGCGATCTTCATTAATGGTAGGGGATCTTCTTTAATGGCAGAGACAACTTTTCTTGGAATTTCGATTTACATTTTAATTGAAAACTAAGTTTTTATCGTCTTTGGATTATTGATTAATGGTCTAGTTTCTTTTTTCTTTTTTTTTTTAGTTCAACAATGTGTCGGGTGAGATATTTGATCGAGGGTACATCTTTTATGCCAATTGTGCTATACTTATGTTGGTTGATTAGTAGCATCTTTCTTGTGTTTTTTGTGTTCTCTTGCAAGAGTCTACGTTAAAAGACTGCTAAACGACGATTAAATAAAGTTCTAAATTTTGAACGTGATTAAGCAGCTGGCTAGGAGCTGATTTTTCTATGACAGTTTCCTATTTCCAAGAACAAAAACTAATGAACACGTACTTGCTTCTAGTAGTTTTTGAATTTGTTATCTTGCTCTCTTAATCTGTTCTGACATGATGTTTTCATTTTAGAAGAATTGAGATTGAGCATGTGCAAGTAGTTCTTTTCTTGATATCCAAGAGCGTCTGGGATGCTTGTGCGCACCTCAACTATTCTCTGGGACAAACTCCTTACCCTATTATATTTGGTTGTCAAGGTAACTTGCTGACTTGAACTCATTCTCTCTAAAAGCTCATTATTATTTACATTGTCTTCTTGACTAGTTGGCCAACCCATCATAGTTCATAGCAAAAGGTCAAAAACCAAAAGCGCAAAATGATTTGAAAACAATCTCTCATAGATAGGTCCAAAATTTTCTCCTCCAAAACCTGATACTGTTTCTGCTCATTTGAGTTTCCATTTTCACTGCATTTAACAGTTACATGCACGAAGATTCCATTTCATTGCCACGCCTGTTTGGACTTACTTGATATGTTGCATAATTAGGCATTTCTGTGAAGGGGCAAGTCAAAATTGCCCCTTCATTTTCGTTTGTCAGTTTCAATTTAGGGACGAGGTAAGGGTATGAATGACCGATTAGTTGTTGTTGGACACTGGAAACCATAGAAAAGGGATGTCATCTGAATTCTGAATATGTTGGCGGGTTATTCTTTACCCCATTGACTCATGCAACATATCAAGAAGCGTTTCCTAGAGTTGGTTATTGTTTGATTTGCCTCACATAACTTTTCTAAGGCAACTCCATTTCTAAAGCTGTTGAAAATAAGTTGGGCTCATTTCAATACAGATGGAAAACAAAAGGACAACTTTCATTCTTTGTCTGACCCCAATTCATTTACCAACACTTGAGAGTTATTTTTCTGATCCATTCTACTTTCATGTTTGCATTGGCTTGCAGTTGCGATGAACCGATGATACAACTTACACAGAACACAAATATTGATACCGCAGCATGAGAGACGAGTGAAGAATTCAGATTTTGATGAAGCCAGAATTGAAGCCATAGTTCAATTAGAAGCTACAGAAGGCTAAATTCCAACACTTGGTTATTTTTCTGATCCATTTTACTTTCGTGTTTCCATCGGCTTGCAGTTGCGTTGAATCAACGATACAGTTTACGCAGAGCTGCATATTGATACAGCAGCATAAGATAAGAGTGAAGAATTCAGAGTTTGATGAAGCAGGAATTGAAGCCATAGTGCAATTAGAAGCTACAGAGGGCTAAATTTTCACGATGTTGTCTACTATTCATATAGTGCCATAGATATTCATAAGAAAGGCAAACTCTCCCTCCTACCTGGAAGAAAAAACCCATTAAAGGAAAAGAAAAAACAAAAGAATTTGATCCACTAACATAATAACTTTTTGGTACAACTCAGTAATGGTAAGACATTTCAATATTCAGATTTGGCAATGTGATGCTGTTGGGATGGCACTCGCACTGCCACTTGCACTTGGTAGCTCAAGTATCGTTGCTTTTTTCAACTAATTGGCCATGAACATTTGGCTGCGCCCCTTCTGCTATGCATTAAAAGAAGATGATTAGATATGGAACATCCACTTCGCTAATAGAATTGGTAAAAGAAGCCAACGCCTCATGTCAAATTTAATGAAATCACTAGCTTCACAAATTTGGTAAATGTCGTGTAACTTTAAGATTAAGATCCAAGTTTCATTTATCTTCATTTGTTTTGATACTAATTAATGAAAAGAGAAGAAATTCCTGCAATTATTCTGTAGAAAAGGAGGGGTAATACACACGAGCGGTAAGAAAATAGTTAAAATTGCTAACTGAAACCTGTTCCAGGTTCTTTCTTCATACAAACACATTGAAGTGATTATTTTCTACCTAATAGAGAAAGATATGAAATATACAGCAGAAATGCAGGGACTATTATTAAGTACACATATATTTATTACCACTTTCACCATCAGATGCACAAGTTAGTCTAGAAATTGCATCCACAAGAGCCTGCTCGTGATCCTGCACATCGAATATGAAATGATTTACCTCGTAATTGAATGGAAAGGTGGAACAGGAAAGATTGAGCAGAGAAAAAAGGAATTGGAATAGCATGATATGGACCATACTTTAAGCATTTTCTTCGCCTTTTCAAGCTCCTCGGGGTCGGGATTACTTGAATTGAAAACTTTCTCTACCTGTTGGAGTTCAAAATCACCAATTGGATATTACTGTTTGAATGTTTATTCATTTACTTCCAATATCTATATGCTTACCTCCTTTACCAATGCTTCTGTATTAAGTAATTCTATATCGTCAAACACTTTCTTTCCAACACCATTTTGAGATGGAGAAAGTTCCTTTCTGGGTTGGTTTTTTGACTGTCCTCTCCCTCTGCCAGAACCAGGAGCAAAACCACCCAAACTTTGGGATCTTCGATAAACACGGCTTTGTCCACCATGACCTCCTCGATGAGACATTCCTGGATCCTCGCTATCCCATCGAATATCCTCGGGTGGGATCTGCAGGTAGCAGGACATCAGTCATTGCATAAGATCAAGCTTCACAACCCAACCACACCAAAATGTAAAACATGCCATAAAGCAATCTTCATGCAAACAGCATAGCATCCTACGAAGCAACTTCTAAAAGTTACATAAAAAAATGTCCAGAACTTGAGTAAATGCTTCTGGGAAGAAGAAAACTTAAAATCTTCGTCTCAACAGGTTATCCAAATAAACTGCGGATGCCAACCTTCCAACTTAAAAATAAGATCAAATGATGGAAAATGGGTTGGAACGATGTTTTTCCTTTTTTTTTTTTTTGGTCTCTTGAGCTAATCAAGCTAAACTTTGATAAGAGAATTAATAGTACTACAAATTAGCAGAGGAACCAGCAAACCAAACTAGATGTCACCAAAATCACACTTTGATTAATCATTTATGCATTTGCACGTATGAAGAAGTGGTTAAGAGAAGGAATTAGGGTGCACGAAGCCTAAAGCAAATAGGATATAATTAACATAGAGGTCTCAGTAACATGCTTCATCATTCATGCACCCGAAAACACTTGCTGAAAATTACAGAAAAGACATTTTCAAAAGAATGTACTGAATCTTGTTGAATTCTCACGCATTTCCTAAAATTTGTCAACAGAATTTGGAAAGGTCACTCCATAGACCCACACAGTCACAGTTTCAAACAAATAGAACCTCACTCAAAAGTTGCAGAGAAATTCTTTGGCGCAAGAAAAGGCAATACCCAACCATACCTCTTTAATATCAACCCATTCCCATGTCTCCCGTGTTGTATTTATATCATAAACCAAGGCATGCTGACCCTGAAAAAAAGTAAGTACAGAGAATAATCGGCAATCAGCACAAAGGAAATTGACAGGTGCTAAGGGAGAACGCTAGAGTTCCATGCATGTGAAACTAGAGCTGGTATTTATCAGATTCAATATGGAGCAGAAAAGATGTAGCAACTAGTAAGAGACCATTTTTTTCTGTCGGGCTTTCTTAAGAGGACTGGAAATAGGAAACAGTTATACAAAAAAAATAGGCTTAAACAAGGCAAAGGAAATTTTTGAGACTCAAACATGCCTTAACAGGATCATAGTCTTTTATGAGAGCCTCATAGAAGCTGTTGTCCTCAGGCCACCTGGTCCATACTTTCCTTCCAATTAAAGTGTCATAAGGTGGAGCTTCAGCAGATTCATTTGCCAGAAGGGCTCCAGAAGAATTATGATTATTTAACTGTCTACTTCCAGCAGGAACTGAAGAAGAGTGCTGCATCGGTTTCATGGATGAAAAACCATGAAATGATTATTCTTATTAGAAAAAAATGAAGAGAGCCAAAATAAACAGAAAAATAGAGACAACCATGTCGTATATGTTGCGGCAAAAGAGTAATGAAGAGACATTTAATGCAACAAGAAACATGATTTAGGGTACAAAATTGACATATGAAAGCCGGAAAAAGTACTGATACCAGTTGACTTGTTTTCTGCTTCTTACGGGATGCAGAAACAGTTGGACTGGGAACAACGTCATGGATTGGCTGCGACGAACTGCGTCTCACATTTAGGTTCCCACCTGCCTGTCTCCACTCCCTAGTACCATCTCAAAACATAACACAAACACACAATTGAGTTGAAGAAACATGTCTCCCAAATGATATCAAATTCTAAGAGTTCAATTGCTTTAGAAACATTCTAACCTAATCTCACGAATTATATCATCAGAATTAACCCTCGCAAGCAATTCCCGGTGTTCGTCGTCTGATACTCTCAATTCTTTCCTAAGCTCTGTTATCAAGCTTTCTTTATCCTGCCGAACAAAGTTTAAGATAAACCTCAAAGAAGCATATTACAACGAACACTACGTGGAATATTTTTTAGCAAAACTTAAAAAAGATGGACAGACCCAGGTAATGGCATCTGCTTGGGCTTTAAATGCACGCAGTACTGAACAGTAAGCTTCTTGTTCGAGATGATGAATCTGGGCCTCCATATTGCGTACTCTAGGGTATGGAAAAGAACTCAAAACAGACCTCCCCTTTCCAGAAATGTGTCCTCCTCTAGAAACTCTGTTACGATGTGATGGTGGAAGATCATCATCAGTACCTGCAGTTATTTCATATACAGGATACATGATTTTAAAGGATGTTACACCTAGAATAACTCATCATTTTCCCCATTAAAGTGGTGATATTCTGATAACATCCTCTGGGCTCCTATAAACTGCCTTAATGATGAACAATTTAACCTTACGGAATTACATTCACAGTTCCAAATGGAATAACTTCTCCGCGTGAAGGTCCAACAATTCCTTTTCGTTCAAGCCTGCCTCACTATGCCCTCGAGAAAAACGAACCAAAGAGACCACCTTGGCTTGCCAATCAAGCAAGAAAAGTTATCCAACACGATCGAGCACAATGCCCTAAAATCTCCCTTTCTGGTCCTTTCGCTTAAAGAATTCGCGAATAAATGCAAAAATTAAACCTAAATAACGCAAAAAAGAATCCCAGAACTCATAGAAACAAAGGACTTAACGCAATTAAACCTTCATTCTATGGATGCCCCAAGTGACCTCAAACCCCAATTTTCCGATAAAACACCAAAAAAAACTGAAAACCTATTTTCCAGCCCTCGTCAAAGTAACCACCTAATCAGGCACTTGTACTCGAGAAAAAAAAATTCAATTCCTCAATTAAAGAGCCCACCGGGCTCAAAGAACAAAAACCCCAAATTACATTCGGAAGAACTATACAATCCCACACAACAAAATCCAAATAATTCCAACTTACCGCTACTGTCGGAGGCTTCATAGTTCATGATCAACGAGAAAACCTGAAAAGACCGAAAAAGAAAGAGCGCTGAAAGGGTTTAGAGAAGATTTTCAGCAGGGAAGAAGCTGAGAAGTGGATTGGACGGAAGAGAAGACGGGATCTTTATCAATGGCAGTGAGGCGAATCGATCGATAGGGAACTGCAAGAGTGAAAAATGGAAAAGGGTATGGACAAAACGAGAGATTAATGAGGAATATAAAGAGAGATAGAGAGTTCTGAGGAAGAACTGAATGCTTACTGGTGCTTGATGATTATGTTTGGAAGAAAGGTATGGTGTTAGTCCCCAATGAATATGAAAACCGAACCTGCAAAATAACGCCAAACGCCCCGAAGCTCCAAACAACTTCCCCCTATAACGAAAATATATTATCTAAATTACAAAATATATTTTAAATTTTCGCTAAATATATGTTTTTTTTTTTTCCCCTTTATTTTTAATATTTTTATTTTTTTCCTTCTAATTTAGCGTGCATTTTATAAATCTTTTATATTTAATCCTTCACATTTTAATATATATATATATATATATATATATATATATATATATATATATATAATTTATTACTTTAAAAATTGCAATAGTGCCCTTTCCAAATTATCCGGAATAGAATTGTTCCAAATTATTAGGGATAGAATTACAGAACTAAATGTTATTTTTAAAGAAAAACATTTTTTTTTTAAGATATAAATGATAAAAATATATTCTCAATTATGTTTTAAAGCAAACATATTATAAAATAAGTTATTTTAAAGTCGTATTTTTGTGCTAATTTTGTGGCTTAATTGTACTTTCAATTATGTATATGTTTATTTTGCAGAAAACGAGCATATGGAGGGAACTATATGAGCATATGGGACAACATCACTTGAACCACTAAAAACCATCACTTGTCAACTGATTTTGAGAGATCCATAATTCAACTCGGAGAATTAAAAGATGCAATGAGAACACAATGAGGGCGAAAGGTTGACATGTCATTAGTCAAAAATCTTATAGATTACTCCCCGTGAATATAACAATTAAAAATGTATATGAATTTATCATATTTGGTCTTAATTTTGGTCGGTAACTCGACCACATGAATAATTTTTTTCATTAGTCACCGAAAAGAAAGATGTAAGTGAAACAAGTCATCACATTTTCGGGATAGTCTTCCATTCAAATCCAAAAAAGTTGTGAAGATTGTATAAGCGAAACAAAAGAAAATCCTCCACAAAATGAGGACACATGATTTTTATACAAGAATGCCAGAAAAACAACAGAACGTGATTGCAGCAAAGGCTTCCTTGTGCAAAAGCTATCCCTTGGGTTCCTACCACATTAAAATCACTTCTCCTGCCTACATTGTCTAGAACAAAAGGACATGAAAGTACGAAATGACAAGAAGAAAGAGACGAGATTATGAAGCCATTCGACCTTCTTCGTTTGCTCTAGCTTTGCCCTTTCGGTTCCAGATAGGTGTGGTTTCGATAAGCTTATGAGGTACGAGTCGACTTTCGCGCTTGGAAAGCTTGCGGAATTTTCTAACTCGCAGCTTCGCAATCTCTGCCTCTTCTTCGGGGGTTGTTTCCCTAAGAACAACTGTTAGCCGACATTCTGGTCTAACTTTGATCCCACATTTTCCTTTGGCATGATATGATATTCTTTTCTTGAAGAATCCCTTTCCTACAAATGCCTCAGCTGTACAAGATAACAGGAAGTGAAGTTAAATAAACAAAACCATAAAATATAAACAATGGTTTGTCTATGATTGCTTCATTTACCAACAAGGAGCCGATCTGAATCCAGTCCATGATTGTGGGTTGCATTTGCTTTGGCTGAGTGAATGACCTTCGAAATGTCACAACACAAATTTTTAAATCATCGGTAACTTTTATCAATACCAAAGGAGTTGCATATTGCATATGAAATGGGAGAACAATTTATGACATGAAACTCGCATTAACTTGAAATTTTCTAAGAATAAAATGGTCTCCAGCTCCAAATCATTCATTAAACTCAAGCATTTGTATGCTCAAGTCTCGCAGACTATCCCAAATAATGAAATCAAATAATATTCGATCACAGTGGTTGGTAAACGAGGTGTACATCGAGCACTGTTAGATAGTGTTTCACCTGATAAACAGTTTTTGAAGCTCGTTTTACAGTCAATTGTAACTGCATCAGTGCATCTTCAACACGCATGCCTCGAACTAAAGCAGCAACCAAGTTGACCTTTTTGGGACTCTGGTAGAACAATTCAAATGTAATAGTTATATTAATTCTTTTTAAATAAAAGGTAAACCAAAATGAGTTGCAACACCTTGTGGAAACCAACTTCAATCAACAAAAAATGAGTTATCACACTTAACCAATGTATAAAATACATTTATGTTCCTTGGAAGTTTGAGTTTGATGTTTGCTTTGTGAGATCTCACATCGGTTGGAGAGGGAACGAATCATTTCTTATAAAGGTGTGGAAACCTCTCCCTAGTAGATGCGTTTCAAAACTGTGAAGTTGACGGCAATACACAACGGGCCAAAGCGAACAATAGCAGCTAATGGTGTGCTTGGGTTGTTATAAATGGTATAAGAGCCAGACACCGGGCGGTGTGCCAGCGAGAATGCTAGGTACCCAAGCTGGGTGGATTGTGAGATCTCACATTGGTTGGAGAGGGAACAAAGCATTCCTTATAAGGGTGTGGAAACCTCTCCCTAGTAGATGCGTTTTAAAACAGTGTAATTGATGGCGATACGTAACGGGCCAAAGCGGACAATATTTGCTTGCAGTGGGCTTGGGTTGTTTCAGCTTAGTTCTCAAAGTTTCAAAGGAGGCTTGTCCCTAAGGTTTGGAAAAGGTTCAAAATGATTCCTAAGCTCATTTGGCAGGAAGTTGACTAATGAAAAGATCACCATCTCCCTCCTCCCTTGTCACATCTTCTACCATCTCGTCAGCAACATGTAGCTCAACTTTGTTTCAAATCTACGAAAGGTTGTTCCAGACGTAAGCTACAACAAGTGGCAGTGGCAGATGAGACAAGGAAGAGGAGATAGTGGTGCACGTTTGATGGAGGCAAATTAGAAGAAGAATGGAAGAAAGAGAATAGAAAAGAGGCCATAGGAAAGCGGACAGTGAACGTCAACACAGTGCTAGCAAAGTTCGCTAAAGAGAAAAAGAAAGAAAAATAGGAAAGAGAGAGAAATGTGATAACCAACTAACATGTTCGGTCATAACCAGATCTACCCAGTGAGCAAGCGAGTAATTAGCACATCAACATCATCTCTCTCTAAGTAAACCAACAGTCAAATGAGCTCAAGAACCATTTTGAACTATTTTCTAAACCTCACAGACTAAAAGTGTCACTTTTGAAATTTTGAAGCGCAAATGGGCAACAACCTCAAGCTTCACAGACCACATAGACATCAAACTCAAACTTCAAACACGAAAAGTGTTTTTTGTCCTAAAATATAATATGTTGATAATGTATGAATTGAAAATCATAAAAACTTCAAATTTTATCAAGTTCTATAAATACAAAATCACAAACTTCAAAAAATTTGCAAGTTTCACTCCATTAGGACTTTCATCTCTTTTTACTTCAGCTTTTGGTGAGTAACAAGAATGAGTCTAAAGATTTCACCTGTTTGATTCCCTTTAATATAGCTTGGACTTTGGAAGGTTTAGAGACTACTTTCTGGTCTGTATCTCCATCTTTTCCACTGCTTATAGCCAAAGCAGAAGTCAGAGGAGATGAAATTGGTTCCTCAGATTTATCTGCTAATAACATCCTTGAACTGGAAATTCCCTATTAAAAGGGAAAAAAAATGATAATACAGTGAAGACATTTTTTCAGAAAATATAATGATTACAAGTTTTTTATCAAAATTATTATCATAAAGATTTAGAGGGTGGTATGGTTGGTATGTGTACCATCTGTTGGAGACACCGATAGTAAGGCTGTGTAAGGCCCGTTGAGGATGGTTTCAAAAGTCTCTGTAAATAAGGCAGCTGCCCTGCATAAGAAAATGATTCAACTCAGGAACTTTAATTTTTAGATTCTGTGGTTCTACTGATTTTAGTCAGATGCAAAACAGTTTTGTAATGAACAAATAATATGATAAACATTTTGAAGAGGGAGTCCTCTCAAAAACACAAATTACCAGGATTGCAACCTATTTAATCGCGTTTTGGATTCCATATTGGAGAAGAGGAACAAGTTATAAGATTGAATAAAGAAGACAATTTACACCAAGATAGCCAAGTAATGTTATGAACAAGTCTATCATAAGGTTTAGGGTGCTATTAAGTAATGTAATATTATGGGTTCTTCATTTTAATGATCAACTCCTCATTGTTCACAAAAACCTTTGGTTCCTCTTGTTCCACACAACCCAAAAGAAAGCTCTAATCAAATTGATCAAGAAGTTATTTGGAAGCTGTTTTGAAAACATTTTTATGCTTTCTTTTCTCCACCACTTTCAACTTTTAAGAATAACTTTAAGGCAGATTGTAAAGGTTATAGTTCTTACATACTTAATGATTCTGCAAGGTAGAACAACTTAGCAAATAATTTTCTGTTTCTATTATATGTACGATATGTTGATGCTTGAATGGGCTAGAAGGTCTTATATCATTCATACACTCATCCAAAAGAAAGTATCACTGACCATATGAAAGAGTGGATTGCGAGCGATAACAATTAGAGTTGGCAGCTGCATTATAACTCAATTCCACTCTCTTCTGCACATGGCCAAGCATGGACCGAATACATCTTTGCCAACCACCCATGATAAAAAAGAATACTGCGGAAGTCCTGAAAACCAAAAAGAAAGACAACGTAATCTTTGAATACTGAAGATAATTAGTCACCCAACAGATAACTAGAGATTCAACATAAGAAATTACAAAGAAGAGAACTTCATCACTAAACTTCCTATTACAACAAATCCACAATTTCATCTCCTATCACATCATTTCTCAAACTTTATGATTCATATAACATAAAGGAGAAACTGCGAATTGATGGCAACATTTTCCTCAACCGGGGTACAAAAAAAAAAAAAATGAAACCAACACAATCAAAACGACAGCAGCTCAATCCACATTGCAATCAACAATTTGCTGGATTAATTTCTAAATTTAAGGTACTAAATAATCCAAAATATCCTTGTATTTCTGCACTTTAACCAATGTCTCAGAGTAGCTGACAGAAAAGAGTCCAAATCCAGAAACTCAATTGACTATGCTAATAATCTGAATGCAATTGATCTTTGAAATGGGTCAGAGGAAGAACGTCGAGCTAGTTTGTCAGCAGATGGAACAATAAACGAATACGAAAGCCATACCAAACGGGAAATGAATCTGATCGTAATGGAAGAACTCGTGCTGGTTGTGAATGGTTGCACACTTCGATCACTCTTGCTTTATCGCCAGCAAACGATGGGGATTCGACAAATGGCCTTCGCAAGTAGAGAGGGAAGAAGAGGCGCGAGCTGAACCGAGCAGAGAGTCGGGAGAGGAAAGTGCGCGGAAGTGATATAAGAAGAAGCCTAGCGATGCGTGTGAGTCGTGGGTATAAACGGTACAGCCCTAAACTTCTCCCATATGGAATACACAATGTAATTTTATTAGGTTAAAACAAAATGTTCATATGCGTAAATGAATTTACCGTTAAGGTTAAATTACCATTTTAATCTTCCAGTTTTTATTTATTTATATCGGTAAATTCTAAACTCTTAAAATTATAGAATTAATTTTTTCATTATTTTTTTAAATAAAAAAACCAACATCCTTTGTAAGATTGTAAGAGTGTGTAAACCTCTTCTGTTGGTGGGCTTGGATTTATACACTCATAAATTTTAGGAACGCAGTATAAATTTTTGAAAATATGAATTTTATTGTTCAGAGAAAAATATTAAACGCCATTGACATAGATTATACCAAACAATTGCGCGGGTAAATTTGCAACATACAACATGTTTTCCAAGTTAATTAATATTTTTTTTTTGGGTTAAGTAAGTTTCCATTGTGTCGATGTTTGTGATTGAAATAAGAATTAAGATAATGCTGATATTGATTACAAGTTTTAGGAGGAACGCATATGTAATTTTTCAATGCAATGATTCATGTGTTAGAATTCGAAATTTAAATTTATCATTTGATGACTTTGATATTCTCGCGTGATATGGTGACAGTACTCCTACTAGGTTGACTCGTGTTGGTATGATACGAGTCATTATTCTAGTATGAATCGATGGATTGACTGGCATGAGTTGATAGCTTGATACGGGTCAATCTAGCACGAGTAGGTATTCTCCTGCGATACAATCTACTTCTTGCTTTTCAAAAGTAAAGATTATCCCCACAAATCAACACGAGTCAATCTAACATGTTTTATTCTCTTTCACATGCATCATAGAGACATTGGATATCGAGCATAATTTTCATCTCTTCTCGAGAAACAAATAAATAATGACATTGGTGTGAAAATACGTAATATTGATAATTGTGATCTTGCTTTGGCGGACTCAAGTAGTTTGACTAAATTTTTGTTTACAAATTCATTCTTTTATCACACACTTAACAAGATTTTAGCTTATTTAGAACACCATTGTTATGTACGATGATTTTGGCTAACTCGAGCGTCTTCCAACTCTTAAATGAACGAACGATAATAAATTTTCAAACACACCCTAGAAACTTCGAAAATGAAATAAAAGTTGTAACTTGAATGGAAAGATTCAAAGTTTGTTTTGTTTTCGGGAGAGAAACTTGTAAAGAACAAGAATGAATAGTGTTTGAGAGTTTGAGACATACCCCATTCCCCAACAAAGAGGAGATTGGAAGAGAAGTTTATTCCAAAATGAAGAACACAAAAAGTGAAAGGCTTTGGCAAAGAAAGTCAAGGCCGTCAGCTACAGAGCACCAAAAGCCCATCATCACTCTGAAATCTCTTTCATTTTGAGCTTTCTTCTTGCTCCTCCTTCCACTGTTCTTGTAGCATAGGATACCCAAGAGAGACAAAAAAAGCAACAAAGAAAAAAACCTCTGCTGGCAATGGCCCATTGAATGTCAGTCTCTACTGCTTTTTGCTGTCCCACCATTTTCTTTTTCTTTCTTTCCATTGCTCTCTAGCACTGTGTTTGGTTGTCTTCCTGTCCCTTTCTTTCCCTTTCTCCTTCTTTTTCTCACACAGTCAAAACAAGCAAGGAGAGCTCTCATAATGGCGACCCCTCTTCTGAGAACCTCAATGGGGGATGAGATTTAGAGGGTTTTTCTTTATTGTCCTGATGGAAATGGACTGCAGTTCTTTGACTGAGTCTGGTGGGTCTACCACTTCCTCCCCTCCCATTTCATCGGCTGAATCACTCAATGGCCTTAAGTTTGGCCACAAAATTTACTTTGAAGATGTGGGTATTGGAGAGCTTCCCAAATCAGGCGGTGGGTCTTTCTCATCTTCCCCTGTTATTGCATCAACACCCACCAAGAAACCTAGAGGGGGAGGGGTTGTTCAAGCGGCTCAGCCCCCTAGGTGTCAGGTTGAAGGGTGTAAAGTAGATCTAAGTGATGCTAAGGCTTACTATTCCAGACACAAGGTTTGTACTATGCACTCCAAATCCCCCAAGGTCATTGTTGCTGGTATTGAGCAGAGGTTTTGCCAGCAGTGTAGCAGGTCAGCTGCTTTCTCTTGCTCTTGGTTTTTCATATGCTGGAGCTATCTCTCTTATTAGTTGGTGGATTTGATTTGATTAGATTTCTCTCATGTTTTGAGTCGCTTTCTTGTTTCTTAACTTGGATTCATCCAGATTGATTCGTTTATATAACATCCAGATTCTAGTTTTTGCATCAATCAGACCCTACAGAAAAGGTTATGGAACCGAATAGCTCTGTTATTGTGAGATCCACGTTGGTTGGAGAGGGTAACGAAACGTTCTTATAAGGATGTGTAAACCTCTTCCTAGTAGACTCAATTTAAAACCGTGAGAGAAAGCCCAAACAAGACAATATCTGCTAGGGGTGGGCTTGGGCTGTTACAGATGGTATTAGAGTTAAGACACCAGACGGTCTGCCAGCAAAAATGCAGGCCTCGAAGGGGGTGGATTGTGGGATCTCACGTTGGTTTGAGAGGGAAACGATGCATTTCTTATAAGGGTGTGGAAACCTCTCCTTAACATACGCGTTTTAAAACCTTGAAGAGAAGCTTAGTAGGGACAATATCTGCTAGTGGTGGGCTTGAACTATTACCCTTCTTCTCGTCAATTCTCCTCCTTTTAGCTTGATATCAGTTGTGGAGTGGGGATACCAGTCAATACAGTGTCCTACATCTCCTCATACTGTTTATTCTTTTCTGTGCATTTGCTTGATATTCTACTCAATCCCTTAAAGTCCAAGGAGGCTATCTAAATTGCCTCCTATTGGTCAAAATGAAAACAGAGTAAAGTAACAAAAAAACCTGTTGAAGTTGGAGGCCAGCTATACGTCAAAGTAAAAGAAGCTGTTTGATAATATTCTTCAGCTGATGGGATGCACCTTTATTCTGAGATAGAGATAGCCGTCAAAGTGAACATTTGTGATAGACATAGGCGTCTATTTCATGTTGAAAAACGTGTTGGATGTTGGATTTTGATTGGACTCCTTAGATAAGCTTAGATATTCTGAAGTTAATTGTCTTCAAGATCTGTTCTTGAAAGATGAAATCAATATCTTTAATGGTGTATTTAAAGTGATACCAATGGCTTAGGTAACAATTGACAAAAGTTCGTGCCTAGGCACAAAGCATGGAACCAATAGACTGATGGATTCTATGTCCATTGAGCTAGGTTGATGGACTCTATGCTAGCTAGGAAGCTGAGCGTCCAAGGGGGTGGATTGTGAGATCCTACATTAGTTGGAGAGGGGAACGGTGCATTCCTTATAAGGGTGTGGAAATCTCTCACTAATGGACACATTTTAAAATCTTGAGGGGAAGACTAGAAGGAAAAACTCAAAGAGGATAATATCAGCTAGCGGTGGGTTTGGGTTTGTGTAGGACAATATCTCCAACTGATGTGAGATCTCACATCGGTTAGAGAGGGGAACGAAACATTCCTTATAAGGGTGTGGAAATCTCTTTCTAGTGGACGTGTTTTAAAACCTTGAGGGGAAGCGCAGAAGGGAAAATCCAAAGAAGATAATATCTGCTAGCGGTCGGCTTGGGCAGTTACAAATGATATTAGAGCCATATACTGGGTGGTGTGCCAATGAGGACGTTGGCCCCCAAGAGGGTGGTTTGTGAGATCTCACATCGGTTGGAGAGAGGAACAAAACATTCCTTACTAGGGTGTGGAAACATCTCTTTAACGGACACATTTTAAAACCTCGAGGGGAAGTTCAAAAGAGAAAGTCCAGAGAGTACAATATCTGCGGGTGGTCACTTGAGTTGTTACATATTGACACCTTTCTTCTCACTTTAAGAGGTTGGAAAGTGCTCATTCGTTAATTTTCCAGATTTCATCAGCTTCCCGAGTTTGATCAAGGAAAGCGTAGCTGTCGCAGGCGTTTGGCTGGTCATAACGAGCGCCGTAGGAAGCCTCCACCTGGTTCACTATTGTCCACTCGTTATGGTCGCTTCTCTTCATCAATCTTTGGTTGGATATTTGCCTTTCACCTTTCTAAATTTTCTTATTTACTTAGCTTTGTGCAAATGTTAACCATTTGTTTACTTTCTTGCAATGACAGAAAACAGCAGCAGAGTTGGAAGCTTTCTAATGGACTTCAGTGCATACCCAAAGCTAACAGGAAAAGCATCTGAACGGGTGCCGGGAAGCCAAAACATCACTGCCATGGGGAGCTACATTCCCTATCCTTGGCAGAGCAACTCCGAGAACAGCCCACCTGAACTCTTCCTGCCAGTTTCTGCAGGTCCTGGAAATGAAGTTACCGACTCATCCTGTGCTCTCTCTCTTCTGTCAAACCAAACATCGGCTCTAGAGGTAAACGCGTTATTGAATGCTGAAGGCGCACTCGTCTCTCAAACAGCATCAGCTCATGCTGCTGCTGCTGCTGCTGCCGCCGCCGACCACTTCTCGACCGTGTCGTGGGGCTTCAAGGGGAATGAGGCTGCTGCCAGTAGCAGCAGCTCCCTGGACCTGCCATCTGATCTGGGATTGAATCATCCTGGTCTTACCAGTGATGTCCAGTTTGTTTCTCATCAAGGTAGGAGGCCATACATGGAACTCGGGCATTCGGGCGCGTTCGACTCCGCCACGCAGCACCAGCTGCATTGGTCGCTTTGATCATCCTTTAAGTAGTAGGGTTTGAATAATTGGGTTCAGTTCAGACATTCCTACCCCAGTTGGGTTTATCCAAAGACTAAGGTTCCTTTGAGTTTGCCATGAAATTTTGAAACTTTACCATGGAGAACTGTAATGGTGCTTGTGTTTACTCTGATTTTGGCATTGCCAACTGCTTGTCACAAGCAATAAAAGGAACGTTTTAATTTAAATTTTTAATCTTTATTATTATTTTTTTGTTCTTTATTTTAATTTTGTTTACATTTTTTGAGATTTTTAAAAATTATATTTACTTAATTTTCATGATTTTTAGTTTATTTAGAAAAAAATATTGAGAGTGGATATTCTTTTTGGAAAATACATTTAACAAATACAAAATTAATAAATTTTAGAAATTTATTTTATTATCGACCTTATTAAATATACAATTAAGCTTTTTTATCTTTTGTTAAAATTAATGAGCGACTTTAATGAAAATTAAACATATTTAAAAATTACTATTGCATTATCCAACGGCTAAACCGTTTTAGCGGACGTGGACGCCAGCTCATCAAATTCCTGCAATTGCAAAAACTCCGTCGTCTTCATCGCGGCAATGCAGTACGCTGGCGGGTTATTCATACTCCACTATTGTCCGTACGATTTCACTTTCTCTCTGTGAGAACCAGTCGAGAACGCTTGCTTTCTCTCTCTCGAAGGTACCATTTCTAAGCCGTAACTTTCTCTGAACAACTCTTTCAGTGCCGGCATTTTCTTTCGGACTTCTAGCTTCCGAGAAAGATTATCAAGAAAACAACTCTGTCTTCGTATATTCTGTCATTTCTTAGTTTTTGTGATTTTTTTTACTTTAGATTTTGGTGTGGTAGTCTTCTTGTAGACTACCACGTTCTTGACATTTTTCTTGTGTTCGATTCTTTGTTCCATGGAAACAGAGAACCTTCAAAACTGGACGTGATTTAAAAATGCTGCAACAGCGTCCGTTTACGTATTTTAGTGTCGTCGTCTATTCGACGATTCTCACTTCGCTGGCTCGGGCGTTCACTAACAGGCCGGATGGTAAGTCTTAATATCTTTTTGTTTGAATGCAACCAATATTTTTTAGTTTCTTGAAGCTTTTGAATTAGGAAAAAGATTGGAATAGGTCATGGTTTTTTTGGTTGAGTTTCTTTTGGTATCTTCTTATGGCTTCCTGATCATAGAATTGCAGCCATTAACTAAACGTTATTTTATATGTTAACATGCATCACCTTGCATTACTTTTGAGCGAATCATTTCAAGGCTTTCTAGTTATTTTATTTCTCGTTAATGATGGATGGATAATGTGTAATGCACAGTTGTAGCTCTTCAGGATCTGTACGGTGCTTTGAACTATCCACATGAGCTTATAGGATGGAGAAAATATGGTGGTGATCCTTGTGTGGAATCATGGACTGGAGTATCTTGCTCCGGGTCATCTGTAATATACCTGTAAGGACATAATGTTGCCTTGAACTAGACGCCATAAGCATATTCTTGATATTATGTTTCCTTCTTTGACCGAAGTGCTTGTCTGACTACTGTCTTCTTCTGTAGTAAACTCCGCGATTTAAACCTCACTGGGAATCTTGGAGGGCAGCTCAACAACCTCAACAATTTGAAGCAACTGTAAGTTAATTTTTCAGTCAATAGAACAATTTTATTGTTGCTAGTTATTGTGTGTTAACGTCTATTCAATTCTTTATTTAGGGATGTTAGCTCGAATAGACTTACGGGTGAAATTCCCCATAGCTTGCCTCATAATGCGACTCATATGTAAGTTGTATACTCTACTTTTTCATTCATAGATTATTGTGTACTTAAAAGAGCTCTCCTACTATTTGAAAATGGCGTGTAGACAGTTACTCCGGTTAATAGATTCAGTAAAATTCTTTTCTCTTGTAGAAATATGGCATTCAACCATTTAAGCCATAACATTCCACATACTTTATCTTACATGGGAAATCTCCGTCATTTGTAAGTAGATCTTTGACTTTCGTAGTGTTATTGTTGAACGGTCCTTCATCCTTTACCTATACTCTTTTGCATGCAGAAATCTGAGCCATAATACTCTATCTGGTGTGATTGGGAATGTGTTCAGTGGTTTACAGAATTTGAGAGAGATGTACGCTTCCTTCTTCGCTACTAATGCTATTTCTGCCTCTTAATTGTACTAAAATGAACGGATAATCTATCATGTCACCTCTCATTTGCACCTTACTGCTTCCCTTTCTAATTTACCACAACAAAACTTCATAATTTTTCTACAAGTTCAGTCTTGTATTAAGATATTAACTCACAATACTTTGGGCTATTCAACCAATGGTTATTCTTCTTTCACAGGGATTTGTCATATAATGACTTCACTGGAGATTTGCCAAGATCATTAGGTTCCATGACAAACATCACTAGACTGTGAGTTTCTTGGCTTTGATTATTTCTTTTTCTTTCTTAGTACAATGAACAACTATTTATCCCATTACTGCTATCTAGACTAGGTTCTTGCAGAACAACAAATTTACAGGATCAGTTGCCTACTTGTCTCACCTTCCATTAACTGATTTGTACGCTATCCACGGCTCCCTCCTTTTCTCCTCTACTACTCTATCCTCTGTAGAATCTCTGACTTATTTCATCTGGCAACTTTTGTACTCACTCACGTAACTCTTCTTTCAGGAACATCCAGGACAATAGTTTTAGTGGCATTATTCCAGAAAATTTTAGAACTATTCCAAATTTGTGGTAAGCTTTTGCCTAAACTGAACATGAAGTTTACATTAAAGAAAAGTTCCTAACATACTTTCACTTCGCCTCTGTTTAGGATTGGGGGAAATAGGTTTCATGCAAGAGTCAATTCTCCACCCTGGGATTTCCCCCTGGAAAAAGCACCTATGGTGCGAAACATCAGTGGTCCTCCAACAACCAAGTCGAATTCAATCCAGAATTATCCCTCTCGTGGTGTCAGGCAAGAGAAGAAAAGGCTTGGTCCTGGTGGAATACTTCTCCTGGTTGGCGGGTTAACACTAGTTGTAACCTTTGTAGCTCTCTTCATTGTATCCGTCATTAGCAATATGATACCCCGATCATTCCCTCTGGGCAAAGCTGAAGGTGAATCTTTTTCCTTGTAAATTTCTTTCAGCCTTTTGCTTTGCATTGCGGGATGTCATAATTTTGTGGTCTTGATGCTGTTTAACTATAACCAGATCAAAGCTCATTAGCCGATCTTTATAACTAGCAGGTCTTTTGTTCTTTCCCATTATCACCGCAACTATATTAGTTTCTGTCTTCCGAGGTCTCAACTTTGTGCCATAAGCCTACGTGCTTTTATCCATACCTCAACATGTCACAATCCAAATGGCATTGTTGATAATTGAAGGACGTAATCATTCAATTATGAAAAAGGCATTATTTTTTTGAAGTCGTCTAAGATTTGAAACGGAATGTGAATTTTCTGGGAATCCATCTTTTTTAGTATCATGAAAATGAAAAGGCTCTCATCATAACTTGGAGACTAATTTCCCGTAGGCTTTAATGAGTTTGGCTTCAAATGTTTGTGCCAAGATAGTTATTAACTTTGAGTTTCGTAGTTTCAGCTTATGACTCCCTGTACTGTGAATGTCAAGTATGCATTCGGACTAGCATTTTGTTTTCAGATATTAGGCTTTTCTTTTCTTTGATAGATGGTTTGTCCACCGCACCAGAAGAAAACTCACAGAGCTTGCCCCTGAATTCTCTACTCATGGGTGGTCAAAGGTCTATAGCTTCATTAAATCGCACGAGAACTGAGAAAGTTTCTGGAAGACAAGGTTTCTCAAAGAGATGCAATCTCCCAGTGGGAACAAAAATGTACACTCTGTCAGAGCTTCAATCAACCACAAACAACTTTAGTCAAGAGAATCTTCTTGGAGAGGGATCTCTTGGTGCTGTTTATAGAGCTGAATTTCCTGATGGCCAAGTAAAAACGATCACACTCTATGAGCGAAGTTTCACCTGACCTCCATTAACTTCTTTCTGACTTTTAACTTCTAACCAGGTTTTGGCGGTGAAAAACATCAACATGGGAGCACTCTCTCTTACAGAAGAAGAGAAATTTCTGGATGTCGTATGGACTGCTTCCCGTTTGAGGCACCCGAACATTGTTACACTGCTTGGATATTGTGCAGAGCATGGACATTATTTCCTCGGATATGAATATGTTCGAAATCTGTCTCTTGATGAAGCTTTACACTGTGAATCTTTCACGCCTCTGTCATGGACTGTCCGTCTCCAGATTGCTCTTGGAGTTGCTAGGGCTTTAGAGTAAGTACATTATTTGATTATCAGGTTCATATTGCCTGACCTCATAGATCAAAGACCTTCAGTTCATCTTTAATTATACACTACATGCATTATATTTTTCTACTTTCTTCGGCTTCTAAATCTTCAATCTATGACTAACTTAACAGACATTCTATGTCTATATCGTTACTATCTATACTCGACTTGGATCTGTACTAATTACGCATTTGCAAATTACTCTAAATGCTAAATTCTCCCTTTCTGATTATAAAAACTTCTGGTTTATACCTTTAAAAACCACTATCTAAAACCTCGAGACAAATTTTTCAATAATAGTTGTATTCTTGAGGATTTTTTTAACTGTTTTCCTTTCGTGTTTTCAGTTATTTGCATAGAAGTTTTTTCCCGCCAGTTGCTCACTGCAATCTGAAGGCTTCCAACATCTTACTTGACGAAGAACTGATTCCTCGTATTTATGGTTGTGGGCTGTCTGTTGCGAGGCGACTTGTGACCAGCAGAGTTAAAACGAGGGTAAAATACTGCTGAGAATATGCTTCTGATTTTTTTTTTTTTTTTTTTTTTTT
>NW_019268517.1:10768001-10867103 GCF_002738365.1 Cucurbita moschata
GATTTTTTTTTTTTTTTTTTTTTTTGATGGTAAATAAAAAACTAGATGTCTATTTTGGAAGAGAGACCTTGTTCATAAACTAGACAGGGATGCCGTAAATTTCCACTTCCACGATTTTAAACTTTCCGTTGTTTACTTGTGGTATTTTTTTTTCATGAGTTTTATGTGTAAATACTGATGAAAACAGGCTTCTGAGATTGCCAGTGGTGACAGAGGCTACCTTGCACCTGAACATGGCCAGCCAGGATTTGATAATACCAGAAGTGACGTGTATTCCTTTGGAGTGTTGCTTTTGGAGCTTGTCACTGGAAGAAAACCATTTGACAAGTACAATTCATCCAACCTCCTTTTGGTTTTTTTCTCTTCTTCTTCAAACTCTTGTTGTAGTTCTGAGTATGAATAATTTTGTTCTTTTTACTAAGTTCGAAACCCAGGAAAGAACAATCGCTGGTGAAATGGGCTTCATCTCGGCTTCATGACAACGAGAGTTTAGAACAGATGGTTGATCCAGTCATTAAAGGAACATTTTCCTCCAAGTCCCTCTCTCGCTTTGTCGATATTCTCTCCCTTTGTATACAGGTAATTAGCCCAGACCATCTAATGAAATCTAATATGCCTCAGTTTATTTCTAACAAGTACGTACTTTTAAGCCTGTAGATTAACATTTACGTGGTAAGTTGACAAACTCTAAAGTTAGTCACAATATACTATTTTAATATCACATCACGATAAGGTAAAAGGTGGCACATTCAATCAGGCATGTATATATCCCTTTTTAACATATCCTCCCGTGCATTTCAACTTTGGATGATCAGCCTGTGAAGGAATTCCGACCACCAATGTCTGAAATAGTGGAACACCTAACAAATCTTCGGAGAAAGATGGAGATGACGAAACATGCTGCATCAGAAGGAACTGAAATTGATCCTTTTGAGAAGTCTTTTCGTTCAGCTAACACTGGTTTCGTAAGCTCACCAGCTTACAGCTATTCTGCCACCTCAGTTTAGGTCAGTCTTATTTTTCATCGACTGCATTCTCTTCTTATGTGTACAGACTGTTTAGTAGTAAAACCTTCCTTCTCATGTACATACAGCTTTAACTTCATCTTAACTGTCATGTGTTTCTTTGAGAAAGTTTTGGAAAGAGTAAATCAATTTTTGTGTTTCTTTGAGAAAGTTCTGGTGTCATAAGATGCATGTTTTTGTTGCTTTTTTCAAGAAAATAAGATAATATTATTTTTTGATTCTACGCAACGATTTTATCATATATTTATTCCCTTGAAATCAGGTCTGGCCAAGCGAAAAAAAATAAATTTGCCAACAGATGAGCCTAAAATGATGGTCCACCTTGTGTTGAGAATCTTGACTGAGCTGCCCTGTTTATTCTCTTCCATTTTTGTGATAGTTTGTTATCTCCGTTCTGCTGCATGAGAAAGCACTTTTAATTTCCACCGGTTCCTATTCCTGCAATGCTTCCCCACACAGCACAAAAAGTAGACCCAGACACGTCGTTTGTTGTTTCTGTTGCTGCAAAACTCCATTTTTACTCGACCACTTCATTTCATTTCCTTCTTGTGAGAAGGAAATGGACAAAAAGCTTCTGGACTACACATTGGTCTCCTCCGGCCTTCTTCTCATGCTCACCTACCACATTTGGCTTTTACATCGCATCCTCACATATCCCAATAAGACCGTGATCGGCATCAACGCCATGAATCGTCGCTTATGGGTTCAGGCTATGATGGACAATGCACCAAACAACGGCGTCCTTGCCGTCCAAACACTAAGGAACAATATAATGGCGTCGACCCTTTTGGCCTCGACTGCCATAATGCTCTGCTCTCTCATTGCGGTCCTGATGACGAGTGGCGGTGGCGGTGGCAGCGGCCAGAGTCAGTCCCCATTGGCGGTGCTTGGAGACAGAAGCCAATTTAGTTTCTCATTCTCTGTCAAGTTCTTTGCCATATTGGTTTGCTTTTTGGTGGCGTTTTTGTTTAACGTTCAGTCTATAAGGTACTATAGCCATGCAAGCATTCTTATCAATACGCCATGCAGAAAGGGTTTGATCGATGATCGGCATCAGCGTGGGCTCACGGCGGATTATGTGGCCACTACGGTGAATAGAGGGAGTTATTTTTGGTCGTTGGGATTGCGTGCGTTTTACTTTTCATTTCCTTTGTTGTTGTGGATCTTTGGAGCTATTCCTATGTTTTTGTCTTCGGTTCTTCTTGTTTTTATGCTCTATTTTCTTGATGTTTCGTTTGAGTTTTGTTGTGCTGAAGGGAATTCGGCGTACCTCCCTCAAAGGGATGAGGAAGAGGAGATTGGGAAATAGATTTTTTTTTTTTTTTTTTTCTGAGAAAGTAATCAACCTTTGTTCTAGTAAAATTCTGAGGCACGAAAAGTAAAGTTTTGCAAAGATGATCAACCTTAATCCTCCCCATATTGTTATATGAACATATTCATATCATCATTAGGAGCATAGTAAGAGAACCTAACTACTCTTGATCTCATTCAATTTTATATACAATTTATCATAATCATAAATATCGATCATAAATATTCTCCAATGTACCTTACATTCATTTGTTATACTAAAATTAAAAGGTGCTACTTGATTTGAGATCTAATTTGTTGGTTAGTTCGAACTTTAGACATAATTCTTTGAGTAATAAATTCTATATTAAGTTGAAGTTCTATATTAAGTGAAAATATGAGTATTATCCCAACAAATATTATCCCCACTTCTCACTCAACGAAACCCCTCAAGTTTTACTCCAAATGACCATTAGTAGTTTGTGAATCTAAGGCCAAATGACCATCAGTAGTTTGTGAATCTAAGGAACAACTCCTCTAGTGAAGTTGTGAATCTAAGGAACAACTCCTCTAGTGAAGATGAGTATCACTCTCCTCGAATAAACTTAATCCCGCTCAATCTCACCTAATCACTCGTCTTCCCTTCACGTTGCCAACCGTACTTAATCCCGCTCAATCTCACCTAATCACTCGTCTTCCCTTCACGTTGCCAACCGTTCACATATGGTTCCCTTCCCTTCACGTTGCCAGCCGTTCACATATGGTTCCCTTCCCTTCACGTTGCCAGCCGTTCACATATGGTTCCCTTGGGCATTGGCAGTTGCTGTCTTCCCTTCACGTTCACATATGGTTCCCTTGGGCATTGGCAGTTGCTGTCTTCCCTTCACATTCACATATGGTTCCCTTCCTACTCACATGGTGACTTCTTCTTTATCTAACTAATAATAGAAAATGAAAGAGGAGTAATTAGACATATCATGAATTTATAATTATCTACCTACTTAGATTTTTTTAAAAAAAAACTACTCCAACTTAGACATCAAATGGATAATATTATATTATTGACGATTTCTAATGATATTTATACTATTTTTTAATTTATTGATATGATAAATGTGACAGTGACTTGAATTATAAGAAATAAATAAATTTTTTAGGTTCCGTCTCTAATTTGACTATTGACAATAAAAAAAAAAAAAATGTAAAAATTATAAATACAAACAAATTTGGTAAATTAGACACTTTTTTTTAAATCTATTGGATACGAAATATAATTTAATGTTGGCAATTAATACACCGACGAGGGTAGTACTGTAATTACGCAACCATCTGGGAATCGGGTTGCAACGGCGACAGGTTGAGTAACGCGGGTTCAAGAGGCTTTCTCGTGCTGATATAAGAGCTTCAGTCTCCTTCTCATTCCCTTCTTTCCAGAGAGCTGCATCGAAAGTGGTACGTGCTTCTTCCTCCAATCCAAATCGTTTTTCTCTACTATTTATGAATTTTCTGATCTACAATGCTTTTGGAGCTACGATGATCGCACTCGATGTAGTTGTCAATGCAATTCGTCTAGGTTTAGCCTCTGCGGTTCGGTCTGCATGTCATTTTGTCGCGGAAATTCATTTTCATGCTTCTATTTTTGAGGATATAGAGAAATTAGATTGTATTCTGCAGGTGCACGAGTTAGGGGTAGTCGTTTGGGGTTTCCGGCTTGATCTGAACGGTTAAATTTACGAATTGTTCATTATCTAGCGGGTTATTAGTACGTTTGGATCTAGCTGTTCGTAATTCTCTGGATATTAGAAATTCTGCTGAGATAACGTAAAGGAATGGGATGAATACGTAGGAGGGGGGCTATATAATCTAATTAATTTCCATTTAATACAAATGATTTCATTATGAGATAGTCAGAAAAATTTAGATCTTCTTTGGTCGTGGTTATTGAGGTTTGCGTCTTGTTTCTTTTCTTTCTGCAGCTTTGGCCATTGTCAGCAACTTCAAAAATACCCATGGATGCTTCAGAGCGTAGGTACTTGGAGGATGATGATACGTCAATAATGAAAATGATTAAAGGAGCAACTACAGGATTTGTTTCTGGCACCATTTTTGGGACAATTGCTGCCACTTGGTATGATGTACCCCGTGTTGAGAGAAATGTTGCTTTGCCTGGGCTTGTGAGAACCTTGAAAATGATGGGAAACTATGGGATGACGTTTGCTGCTATTGGAGGGGTATACATTGGCGTTGAGCAGCTTGTGCAGAATTATAGAATGAAGAGAGACTTCGTTAATGGAGCTGTAGGTGGTTTTGCAGCTGGAGCATCTGTTCTCGGATACAAAGGTGAAACTTTCTACTCTTTCTAGATCTGGATGCAGTCGCAATTTCTATTCTTTCATTAACAAATGTGAAGAAAGTTTTTTGTATGATTTGTTTCTCTTTCTTTCCGCTTTCCTCTCTTGGAGAATGGGTTAGAATTTTATTTGGCATATTTATGTGAACATATTATAGAATGGGATAAATCCATACCATCCGCAATTTCTATTCTTTCATAAATTGACCCAATATGAACATATTTTCTAATTTTATAGAGGAAAGACTAATAGAGCTATTTTGTTTTACAAAAGTTAACAATAAACTAACAATAGGGATCAATTTTATGCTTTATTGAAAGTTTAAGTACTAAGTATGGATTTTTACAAGTATAGGGACCAAAATGGAACGAAGCCCAAATTATAGGACATAGTTGGTATTACCTTTTCTTTCTGCGTGGTTGGAAGTGTGTTGAGTAGGTTGATTGAACTTGATCTTCATGGGGCCTTCTTGAATATTTTTTCCTTGGCGAGAACAAGGGGCATATTTCACATACTCAATTTATGGATATTACTTCACTTCTATCAAAAGATGATAGGACAGGGTTATAGGATTTTTTCAAGCTACTTAGAATTTTTAAGATTTCTTCGGGCATAGAGATAAATTTGAAAAACATTAGGTTGGTGGTTTTTAATATTCCTTTTGCTGAAGTGAACTCTTGCAAAAAAAAAATGTGGTGCAAGCTTGTAGCTATCCAGTCTCTTACTCGAGGATGATGACCCTTGGGTGATAAATCCATGAAGGTTGGAGTCTTGGAAGCCTGTTATAGAGGTCCTGTATAAGTTGGAAAATGGGAATTTTACCTTTCTAATGGTGGGAGATTGACTCTTTTTGAGGCAGTTCTTACGAACTTACCTACCTATTTCATGTCGAGTTTTTCTATGCTTAGGAAAGGGGCGGTAGGTTTAGGGGAGAAAGTTCAGGAACTGCTTTCGGGATGGTAATTTGATAGTTTTTAAGAATCAAATCAGATTTGACAGGAAGTGTTCTCTAGCATTATAGAAGAATGGAAGATGAGCGGTTACTATCTAGACTAAATTGTCCACGCCTCTAAAGAAAAGGAAAAGGCATTCAACTTGGATACCTCTAGCCAATCATCCAATTCAGAATAATTAACAAAGATCTAACATTGAACACCTATTAAAAGCATTCCAGAATTGTCTAACCATGTTTACCATCACCTTACTGCTTTGGAGCATTGAGTCTCAGAAAAAAGGACAGGAGAGTAAATTATCCAGATGTCATCAAAAAACTTAACTCTATTGCCTTTTCCCACCTAGAATATGGAACCAAAGGCTGCAGGATCCACAATATACCTCAGCTAGGAAATATGGAATCAAGTGCTGCATGGCATTTCTACATGTGGTCATCCACCTGACTTATCCTTCCCACACTTGCTAGTGACATTTTTCTAGTGACATTTTTGTGCCATGGTGCACTGCTTTCTAGAAGGAACCTTCGTATGCATTTGGTTAAAGAAGTGCACTTCCACTTATGTACATTGGTGAAGCTACAATCACCATCCTCGAAAGAGCAAGAGGCTCAACTCTTTATTTCATCTATAGACGACCTCCATCCTAGTCTGCACCTCGCGAAAGAAGTCCCTCTCTTATTTTTATCAATGCTTCGATAAACTGGAGCCTTGAAGACACAAATAACTAGTCTGCATGTTAGCAACCACTCCTTAGTTAGGGCAGAACCATAAATTTGGAGGGCAAAAACTTTCTATGCGAACTTAATTATAGGAGACAAATTAGTGGAGAAGTGCTACATTTTTTTTCTATATATATATATATATATATCATCTGAGACGAACAAGGGAGAGTTTCCAGTCGTCCTATAGTACCTATATCAGCCCTCCGTCAACACTAGAAATTTCTCTATAATTACTTCTTTAATATTGTTGGACTTCATATCAGTAAAAAATAATGATGACGAAGCTCAATAAATGGAAGTAGTATCCAACCTCTACTGTATTACTAGAAATTTCCCTCCAAGAGGGGCGATTTCTCGATCTGGATGTAGTTTCTTGCCATTTCTTGTTAGTTATACTTATAACAAGACCTATCAGTATCACCATATGATTGTAAATTTGAAGTGCCATTCCGATCTTTCTGATCCATTGCTTAGGATGTGGTTCTAATGTGTTTTCTTTTCATGTCTCTAATAAGTTAACTCCCTGTGAAAGTGGTTAATTGATGCCGTTGTTTTGTTTCAGGAAAAAGCATTTCAACAGCCATTTCCGCTGGAGCTGCTTTGGCAGTTACATCTGCATTAATTGATGTTGGTGGTCAAACCACAAGAATTGACAATGGAAAGGAGTACTACCCTTACACCACCAAGAAAAGATCCCACATTGAGTAGCATTAGTAATCTTTGCAGCAATTGGGAAAGAAGATCTTGGCTGGCTTTCTCTTTTGGGTTTCCAGAGATGTAATTATACTCTCAGTTCTCTCGAGTAAGCTGAACAGGGAATGTTGTATGAATAAAGGTACCATCAATTTGTTCAACTCGTTTTTGGTTAGTTTTGGATTTACCACCATTGATCTTTGTTTGGAAGCTTTTCAATTTGGGATAACTGTGAAGGTGGTTGAGAGGAATTGTCAAATGACACTGTTTTTCTTTTCAGGGCAAATAATATGATCCCATCATAATTTTATATCTCACTTTAGAATCCACCTTGAAGTTATCATATGGTCAAGTATTTGGTTTCATCACTATTGTTGTGCTTTAGAAGCCCTCATTTCACCATTCTATTTTGTGAAGCATAAAAGGGCAAAGGAAACATTAAGGAGCAAGTAGTCATGGACTGTTGGAATCATGGACAACACACGTTTTGGACAAGCATAGCCGTGACAGGTCGTTGGTGTGGAATTTAGTGAGAGTGATTTGTTGTAAAGATAAATGTAGAAGAGGGGAGGGACAAGTTCGGGCGAGACACGAGGCTGGAGTCTGCCACTCAATGGGCACCATTTTTTTAATGGGCTTGATCATCTAGGCCCAATAAACTATAATATGTGGGCTTAAAATTTTCCTACTTTATAATGGGCTTAATCATCTAGGCCCAATAAACTCTCCCTCCTAACTATGCAAAGGGTCAACAACACTCTCTATGATACAATTCAAAAGTGAGAATCCATGTTCCTAAAAGTAGAGCATATTGAATTAAAAATCATTCACTAAATTTGATATTTAATATAAAGTCAAAGAATATATAAGAGAAAATTGATGTATGTTTGGACTAATATTCTTTTTATCAATCTATCATCATACAATGAACTTGGTCATGCCCATCTTCGACCATTGAAATTAATTATATCAATATTTCAATATTCTTGGCCTCAAAATCAAATTCCAAAAGCTTAAATTTAGTTATCCTTTAAATATTTCGATCCATTAGTTTAAGCTTTTGGATCGAGTGACGATTTAACATAATATTAGAGTAACATGTCTAGTGTTTTAACGATTGTAATGTTATTTTTTAATTACTGACTTATATCGATCTTCACTTGTTGACCCTTTTAAGGATTTATTCTACGATCCCTACTTAGAAGCTTCTCGCTCGTGCCAAAAGTCTCGTAATGTGCAAGAATATCAAATAGAATGCTACATACATTAACCCACGTAATAAAGTTTCCAACCCCAAATGAGTAATTATTTTTTTATGTAAATACTATTGTCACATTACAAAGCTTATGAATTAATTTGCATTTAAATTTTGGTGAAAACGAGTTAAAAAATAAATATTTAAAGAAAACTCATGTTTATTTTAATATTTTTTAAAAAATAATATTAAATAATTGTCCTCCACCAAGCGTGCTTGAGTCACTCTACATATCATTGTCAACTTTGGAGTTGAAATTCAGAATATTAACCAAATTAAATTTAATTAATAGTTTATTTTTTAAAAGGAATATATAATTGGGTCAATTGCGTACGTGTTATTTCATACCATTTTCAAACTTTAATTGGCTGGAGTCATTATTTATTAAAATTCAATAATTAATTTATTTCAATTGTTTTTTTTAATATTATACATTGAAAAAGTATTGTATAAAGAGAAATAAAAATGAGAGGAAATTTGAGTTTTTGGCTCTTCATTTTGTTTTAATTAATTAAAAAACTATTTCAAGATTTTTCAAACTCTAATATGATAGTGACAGTCCATTATATAAAAAAGTCAACTATGAAAAATTTGCATTTTTTAAACTATAATTTATATTTGATTTTATTAACTAAATTGTCATTTTGTTTTAATAATTAAGCCTCTAGTGATGCAAGTCACGCAATCCTTTGTCCATATAGTTTTTATTTTTATTTTATTTCCATATTATCAAAAAAAAAAAAAAAATCAAAATTTTGTCTAAAATCAATATTTGACTCACTTGGATAAATGTTACATTAAACTATATGTTATATTTTTATGGAATAAAATATAGTTGACAAACTTTATTAGATGATTGCCATATTATGATATCATATACATTGTGGGAATCTTGTAAATCAGTTGGGCCAAATACAATATAAATAAATATTTCATATATTTAATGCCTTTTTTACTCCAACACAGTACTATATGTTTATCCAAATAATAATAATAATATATACCCAACCAAATTAAAATATATTCTTATTAATATTATTGCACCATATTTTAAAATTTTTTATTTATCCAATATATATATTATATTAATAATTAAAATCTCATAAATTATAAATACTAAATATTTATAAATCATGACACATCATTAGTTACAAAAGTAAAACTAACTCACGACACAATTTTTATAATTTAATTTGAATTAAAGTAATTTAAATTGGTCGGATTTTATTGTATTATATATATTAACACAAATTGATATGAGATTGAAAATTTAAAAATAAACTTCCACAAATTTAGGTAAAATAATTTTATATAATTTTTTTTTAATGTGCAGTTAGAAAGGTTCCTGTGTTCCGGAGTGGTTAGAGGACCAAGAATAGAAAAATAGCGGGAAAAGTGGGGGCGGTCTCGGTGGGCCCCACCGGAACGACTTTCCAAACGTAGAGTCTCAGCCATCCGATCAATAAATGCGGGACCCACACCCTAACTTTCTCCCTCAGATAGACGATGGATATTACACCCACGTCATAGGTCAATTCTGCTAATTTTGCAGTTTCCCCGTCAACTGCTTCCTATGACAATTAATTAATATAAATTAAAAAAAATATGAATAATATAATAAAGGATAAGAACTCAAAAAATAATAATATTAGAATTAAATTATAAATTTGGTGCATAAAAAATATTCTTTAATACTACAAATTATAACTTTTAAAAAATTAAACAATCTATTTTCAAAATTTCTATTTTACCCTTCATCTCTCTCTTCCCGAGTTTTACGACTACTTTTTTCCTCTTTTTCTCTTTACCACTGCATGTTCGGTTCAACAGATATGAATATTAAATACTCGAGAGCTAAATGTTCGAAATTGCAGATATTTTGATAGATGCATGTAACGTTTATATTAAATTACGGAGAGTTGAAGTTGAAAATCTAAATATTTCACTTATTAACTCTGAGGTTAAGAAGATGATAATTTAAAGAGGTATTAATTAATTTTGAAAATTGAAATTTAATATAATTACTAAATAAAAATAATACTTACCTACTCTAACAATAATCTCATTATTTTCTCCCCTAAAAATCTTTTTTTCTTTGGTTTTATTTTTTCTCTAAGTTCATCCTCTAATAATAGAATTATTGAATTAAATAATAGTAAGATTATATCATATTATAATTATTAATACTCAACTAATATATGATAGAATTTTAGTCATATAAGTTCATCAAATATATTCCAAATATTTGAATCAATATTTTTTAATCTTTTTAATTTAAAGAAGCTTACTACCTTAATCAATTACTTAATATCAGCAATTTGACTAAAATAAAACGAGCTATAGGGTTTAAAAAGTTTTCGCAACGTCCTCCTCAAAACCTTGAGTCGTTTCATATTCATAAATGGTTATATGACGTAATATGTTATGTTTCGTTCTTGAATTTAGAAGCGAGAATTGTAGGCATTTAATGACATTGACATATGGCGAATATAAATATATTATAGTTTGATAACATTAGGGTAAGAATCTCGTGAATAGTCCTTATTATCGTAACTATTCGAGTTGATTATTTGCAAGAGTTTTATCCTCGAGACTAAACCTAAAGTTCGTTACGAATCATAAATTTAGTCATTGTATTATAAATATTATATAGTTACTCTTTCGAGAACGTGCATCGTGTGTAATCATATATATCAAAATTCGTCTCATAAACATGTCTATATGGCGGTAAAAACACAAATTTTATTGACATGAACTCGTTTTTCTAAAGTTCAAATTATCGTGCTCTTGATATGTTAGCATCGTGAATGATTGACAAGTGCATCAAATAAATTAATGGAAAAAAGAGGGAAAAAAAATTAGGTTTATGGAAAGTGTTTTAATTCCTAGAGAGAGAAGCTTTTTTGTTCTTGTTTTCTTTTCTTTTCATTCAATTCAATCCATTTTTTCCTCTCTCTCTTCAAACCGACTGATCATCTCTCTCTCTCTCTCATGAATCATCCAAATATGTGAGAACTGAAGCTTGTTGACGCCATTAATGGAGAATTACTGAAGAACTCTTCAACAAGAACAGCAAGAACAACAAGAACAAGAAGAAGAACAAGAGGAGAGAGAAAAAAGGTGTGAGCTTTAATGGCTTCCTCCAATATTAAAACCAGCTCCATCAGTGAAGAAGAAGAAGAAGCACGACAACTACTCCATCATCATCATCATCAACAACAACAACACCAACAACAACAACATCAGCTTTTGCAAACTCCAAACTTTGTCATCCCCAAAAATCCATCATCATTCAGCTTCCAAAATCAAGACTTTCATCATCATCAATTACCTTTCTCCATGAATCTCCCTTCCATCTCTCCAAATTTCATGTAATTCTTCATAAAAATTTAAACTTTTTTTAATTTTTTTTAATTTCTTTTACTGAATTTGTTTTGTTGATTCTTGTTCTCAGAAGCAAAGATGGAGGAGGTGATGATTTGGGAGAATTGGATCATGCCCTCTTTCTATATCTTGATGGACAAGAACCCTCCACAAACATCACCCAACAAGATCAAAGACGTATTTTTTTTCTCTTTTTCCGGTTTTTTTTTTTTTTTTTTGGTTGTTCTTGGGGTTTGTCTGAAGATTCTTCACACCAACAACATGGGTTTGTTCCAATTTGTTGAATTGATCTTCTGTGGTTGTACTTCTTTGACCACAACACACTCTTTGTTCCTCTCTCTCTCTCTCTCTCTCTCTCTCTCTCTCTTATGGGGTTTCAGCATATGTTTTATTCCTTTTGGCTCTTCCATTTCTTACCCTTTTCTCTTCTCAAACATCACATGCATTCAAACCCTTCTCTCCTCCTTAAATTTACCATAATTCATCGTTTTAGAACATCTTTCTGACGGTCAGTCGTTCGGTTTAAGCATTCTTTATAAGGGTGTATTTGTTTTTTTTTTGTTGCAGAGAGTACGGGGATGAGGCCGCCGACGTTGAACATCTTCCCGTCGCAGCCGATGCACGTCGACCCATTACCAGCAAAAGTAAATAAATGAGAAAAATTGCATCTTTTCTCCAAGTTGATGATTAGTTTTGATATTAAATGGATTAAGAAAAGAAGAAGAAGAAGAAGACATTTTTTTTTTTTCTTTTTTGAATTTGGGAGTATATGAAATTTGGATTTGGTGTTGTAGGCAAACACAGCATTGGTTAACCATGGTGATTCAAAGATCAAAGCATCAGAGCCATCCAAGGAGTTGGCCAACCAACGCAGCGGTGGAGCCACTCCATCCGGACCACCCCCAAACCCAAACCCAACTACAACAATCACCGAACCTCATGCCAAACCTCCAAAAGTAAACCTTTTTTTAATTAAATAATAACAAAATCACTTCTTAATTAACATTAAATTGAACCCTTTTTTCTTTGTCGCAGCGTGAGGCTAATAAGAAAGGGCTGACCTCAAGCTCAGAGCAAGAAGGACCCAAAACTCCAGACCCCAAGGTCTAAAAATCCCACCTTTTTCATTCTATACCTGTTTTTGAGCTCTTTCACCCTTAAAAATGGCTTCTTTTTGCGTCATTTTCAGACTCTTAGAAGGCTGGCTCAGAACCGAGAGGCTGCAAGAAAAAGCAGGCTAAGAAAAAAGGTCGTTTTTTTGCTTTCTTTCTCGTGTGTTGAGAAGTGTTGGAAGTGAGTCCCACCTTCACTAATTTAGGAAATGATATATTTCTCATGAGCCCAAAACCCAAAGTAAAGCCACCAGAGCATATGCTCAAAGTACACAAATATCATATCGTTGTATAGAGTCGTGATTCCTTCGATGCATTTTCAGGCCTATGTTCAGCAGTTGGAGCTGAGTAGGATTAAGCTGACGCAGCTGGAGCAAGAGCTACAAAGAGCAAGAACTCAGGTAATATATATATATATATATATATATATATATATATATATATTTGGAGTTTAATTCATTATTTTGTAATTTGATGTTATTGTTGGTGTTCATTAGGGTATGCTTGTGGGTGGCGGAGCAGCCATTTTAGGAGCTGACCAAGGACTTCCCCCCGGTTTCCATAACCTCAGCTCCGGTAACAATTCCTAATTATTAGTAATTACGTACGTTCACGATGGTATAATATTATCTTACTTATAAACCTTATACTCTCGTAGATGCTGCGGTGTTCGACATTGAGTATAGGCGGTGGCAGGAGGAGCACCACCGGCTGATGTGCGAGCTCCGAGCAGCTGTGCAGGAGCATTTACCGGAAAACGAGCTCCGATTATTTGTCGACAACTGCCTTGTCCACTACGACGAGGTTTTGAACTTGAAAATGATGGTGGCTAAGTCCGACGTCTTCCACCTCGTCTCCGGCATGTGGAAGACGCCGGCGGAGAGATGCTTCCTGTGGATGGGCGATTTTAGGCCATCTGAACTCCTTAAGGTACCTTTTCATTATTTTCTCTTAGGTTTTTCCTTCCTAATTTTCTTTCTTCACCAAAAAGAAACTAACATAATAATATCAACAATAATTATAATAATAATAATAAGTATTATTATAATAATAATAACAACATTATTATTATTTAACATTGGTATATTTTTTAAAATCTATTTCTCGACCATAAAACCCAAAAAAAGGGGTAAAATGATGGGACGGGAAGTGACAACGTTGAGTGTTTGGTTGTCGAGAAAATATCGGAAGTGTGAAGCAACAATAAATGACGAAAGGGTATTGAAANTATTATAATAATAATAACAACATTATTATTATTTAACATTGGTATATTTTTTAAAATCTATTTCTCGGGTCGAGAAATTATTCGACACGGTTGGAACGTTGTCACCAGCAACAGTATAGTATTAGATATATTGTTACTGGTGACAATGTTCCTACCCTGTCGAATAATTTCTCGACCATAAAACCCAAAAAAAGGGGTAAAATGATGGGACGGGAAGTGACAACGTTGAGTGTTTGGTTGTCGAGAAAATATCGGAAGTGTGAAGCAACAATAAATGACGAAAGGGTATTGAAATTTTGCATAATATGTAAGGATTAGGTAATGCAATGTAGAAAGGCAATACCTTTATACTACAAATTGGTTGTGTGTGTGACATAGAAATGAATGGAAATGGCAAGAATTGCATGGCTCTCTCTCTTTGTCTCTAAGAGTAAATGCTATTTTTGACCATAAAAATTAACCCCAACAGTTTGGTGTGTTTGTGTAGATAGTAATGGGTGAAATAGAGCCATTAACTGAGCATCAAATATTGAACATTTGTGGATTGCAACAATCCACACAAGAGAGCGAAGAGGCATTGTCTGAAGGCCTTGAAGCCCTTAACCAATCCTTATCAGACACCATCGCCGCTGATTCATTGAGCAACCCTCCCAATATGGCTAACTACATGGGCCAGATGACCTTAGCCATCAACAAGCTCTCGACCCTCGAAGGCTTTGTACGACAGGTACCCTCTCCTATCTCTCTTCACAATAGTACGATAGTGTCCACTTTGAATTGGGAAATGGGAAGTCCTACCCTTTTCCTGATCCAAAAGCAACTCTCGTTGTATCCCAAAGTGTTCATGTGGTTGGTTGGTTGGTTACTGGAATCTACGAATATGTCTATCTCTATTCTATTATTCGTTTTGTTCTTTATCTTCTTCCCGACACCTACCTTTCAAAACCTGACCCACCATACAATATCCAAAGATAAATCATTGAGCAACTAATAAATTATAAGTTTTTATAAAAGACGAATGAGATGTTAGGTTTGAGTTTTGTTTAGTAATATAATTTGTTGTTATTTGACTTTGTTTTGTTGTGATTGTAGGCAGATCATTTGAGACATCAAACCATTCATCGATTGCATCAAATGTTGACGACCCGACAAGCTGCACGATGTCTGCTAGCCATTGCGGAGTATTTTCATCGGCTTCGAGCTCTTAGTTCCTTGTGGTTAGCTCGACCGAGGCAGGATTGACTCGGAAGTATACCTTACGACAAAATCTTAACTTCTTCCCTTTTAGTTCTTGAAGCTCTCTCTAAGATATAGCTATAGAACATGAGATATAGATAAATAAAATAGTTGTTGATGAACCATTTTGTGTCACTAATTATAAATATACAAAGCAAATAGGTCTTTGATTCCTCAAGGATGGAAGAAAAGTCCAAAATAAAAACAACTCTAAGCAGCTTCCACACAATAATCAAAGAAATGTTGTTTTTATTTTCAAAGGAGCAGTTGCTGCTGTATAATAAACTAATAAACACTTGTCTTGGAGACATTTGGGAGTTGAATGGAGCAGATATATTATATTGAAGAGATTCGTAATTGATTTGAGAATAGGTTAGATTCGTTCATGTTTCGGCTAATCAATCGTATCCTATAGCATTGGAAATAATATTCTATATCGGATTTCTTCTTGCTTTTGTAACGGTAACTATTCCACGAGCAAATATTGTCTTTTTTGAATTTTCCTAGGTTTTTCCCTTTCCGATTCTCTTCAAAGTTGCAAATATTGTCTTCTTTTTTTGGGTTTTCTTAGATTTTTCACTTTGGGCTTCTTCTCAAATTTTTAAAATATTTTCTTTTTTTTTTATCTTTCTAGGTTCTTTTCTTTGGGCTCCTCACCGTTTTAAAATTTTGTTTTTTTTTTCTTTGTTTTCCTAAGTTTTTTACAGGTTTTTTCCTTTGAGCTTCTTCTCGAAATTTTTAAAACGTATCTCTTAGTGAGAAGTATACACACCCTATTTCGTTCTTCTCCCCAACCAATGTGAGATCTCACAATCCACCCCTCGAGGCTCAACGTCTTCGTTGGCACTCATTCCTTTCTCCAATCAATATGGGACCCTCCTCCCAATCCACCCCTACGGGGCTCAGCGTCTTTGCTGGTACACCGCCTCATGTTCAACCCCTTTGGGGCTCTGCCTTCTCGCTGGCACATTGCCTGATGTTTGGTTCTGACACCATTAGTAGTGGTTCAAGCACACTGTTAGCAAATCTTGTCTTCTTTGGACTTTTCCATTCGGACTTCCCAATTGAGAAGCCTGAAAGGAAAAATCCAAAGAAATAATATTGGCTAGTAGCGTGCTTATATAACACTCATGCTCTTACAAGAAAAATTGATACGAGCTTCACCGTGTCAAATAAACCACGAGTTGGGTCTGATTCGAGTGCGATCACACCATTGTTAAATAAATTACAACGAAAGATGCAGGCATTGCTTCTGAATAGAGTTGTCTAATGTTTATACCTATGAACGTGAAATTAGGAAAAGAGCGGACATCGCAGAATAGTATCATATCAGATTTACAGGTTGAATGATACAAATCCACAGAATAAGAAGAAAACAAGAAAGAAAGAAATAGGCAGCCATCTTTACATGTTTGGTGCAAAGCTTTCATGTCACAATGGCGATTCTTTCCATTCGAGTCTGTCGAGCCCATCAACAATCGCCCGACGAAACTCGTTATTGTGTAGAATGAAGGAAGACACATGACCACCAGTCACCCATCTTACTTCTGAACCAGGCCAAGCTTTCTGGAGCTCGAGCACAGAGTGTTTCGGAATGTAGCCATCGTCCTGAAACTCGAAAGTGTTTGAACTAAGCTTCAACGCGAAAAGTAGAGAACAAAATAGCAACAAACCGTGTCGTAAAGCAACACGAATACATCTCTCAGAGTTCAATCAAAATTAAGCTTTCAGAAGAATAATAAAACAGAGGGCAGGCCACAAAAGCTTACAAGAGAGTGCTCCAATTGTTAACCATCAATGACAAACAAATACTACAAGAATTAGTCACTAAACCCCACATGGTAAGTGTTGAAATGAAGCAAATTCAAGGCCTCTCTAATAGTTTCCAAACTAAATATTCCATAATAAGTCAAGAACCAAGCCTACAAAAGAAAACTTACAGCAAATACAAGCAACAAGATCACATATTATGAACTAAGCAGGAGTAACCGAACTCGATATATATGAATGGCATAAGACTCCATATCAGCACATTTAGAGATGCAAGGAAAGCAGAACACTTGAGAAATGTATTGGATGTAGTACAGCAGGATCAAGAACTTACAGTAGCTGCAACAAGTATGACAGCATTGGGATTTTTCGGGATCGGAAAGCGAGTGACATCTGTAAGAGAGAGTACATTCCGCATCCGTTCTCTAACCTCCTCAAGAGTCATGGCAGACTTCTGCAATGCAAGATCCTGTCTTAATGCTTCCCAAGCAGTTCCATGCTTTAAAATTCCCTCACAGAATGCCACAACAGCAGAGTGTGGAGAAAGAAAAGGAAACGTCGCAATCGGTGTAGGGTGTAGAGATCCAACCATTGCAGCATGTACTCCTCCTAAATTTCATAAATGGGTCCAACTTAGGAATTTGTTTCTGAAATGACTGCTTAAATGCAAACATATGCCAGATTTAAAATTTAAACTAGGCTCTCAAAGTAAGGATTTAATGCCAAAACTTTAATATGTAATGATTTAGTCCATGCAATTTAGTATGTACTAGTTTCATGATCACAAGGTATCTAGATTGAGGCATACCCATGCTAAGCCCACAAATACCCATCTTTCCAAACCCTGCCTCAGAGTCTAACCAATGTAAAAGGCTGCGAGCCTCTTCAATGGTTGCTCTTCCCAACAAAAGCAAGTCACTAACACACAAGAGTTTGGCACCAGATTGCAGCATGGGTCGTCGCTGACCATAGAAAGGACTGTAGTCGAATATGTGACACGAAATTAATGACTTAAAGTATTGCATAACATTATTAGTGACTTTAGTTTCATTTAACAGAGCAGGATAAAGCATACCTCTCAAGCACCATGGTTGCAATATTTTCCTTCAACAATGGCCCTCCAAGACGTAGTCGTCTTTCAAATGTATGGTCTCCAGTCCCTGCAAAATAATTGTTTGTGTAGGGTTATCATCTGACCTTTACAATAGAGAAGCACTTCATTCAGTCAATGAGATTGATACTCATTGAACAACGAACATATATACATGATCAGAAGAACAAAGAAAAAGAGAGATTCCAAAGAAACTATAATTCTAATTTTAAGTTTGAGAGGTGAAGATTTGAACCTTCGACCTTTTCTAGGACATATAACCAGTTAGCTATGCTCAAGTTGGTCTCTTAATCAAAGAGAACCATAATGTGTCAAAAACTTTCTCACCTAGAATTATCTACTAACTATGAGATCATGTTCTGTGAGTAGCAAACTGTGAGATCCCACATCAGTTAGAGAGGGGAACAAAACATTCTTTACAAGGGTGTGGAAACCAAAGGAAAAGCGCAAAGAGGACAATATACCTGAGCAGTAAACAAGATAAGTATTCACTAAAAACAAGATTGATATTATGTAAAGCATTACAAAACATGATACCTGCCAAATGAACAACACAAGACATCTTGTGGGTTGGCACAGATTTAGGCATGAGAAAAGCAACCCTTGCATTATGACTCTCGGGAGGCAATGCAGCAAGAAGCTGCTCATCACAAGGGGTCTTGAAAACCCCTTCTCTCAAACGAGCACTCTCATTCTCCCAAACCGTTCTCCAAATGGGTCTAATCAAACTGGGAGGCAAATTCTGGCCTACCATATCTGGGAACAACTGTTTGATCATCTTTTCAAGCAAATCCAGCTTCGAACCACCCCATCCCCTCGAGAAAAACGGTGGGCTGATTTTGGTTCTGTGCACAAATGCACCATACACATGGTCCAACACATAATGAAGCATTCCAAGATTAACAGTGACCATCGTAAGAAAACCCCAATAATTAACAGCACACCACGAATACCCAGAGACCTATCTAGTTTCAATTCACAAATCAATCAATCGGATAAGCTACTAAGATCCATGAAAACAATTCAAAGAAGAATATCAAAACAGTCCCTCATCAAGCGATTTGGATCTGAAAAATATAAACCCCCGATTAGATCTGAAGGAGTAATTGGAATCGAATGAACTTAGAAACCCAGATCGCGAAAAAACAGAATCGAAGCTGGATTAATCAAAGAAAAGAAGAAGGAAAACAAGGGGAAAGGGGTGTGATTCATAGAACAAAACCATAAATGGAAGGGCGGAAGGTTTGAAGGAAAGAAGACGGCGTTAAAGATGAAAATAAGAAGGATAAGATGAAGAAAACAAAAACAGCGGGCGGATTTGGGAGCCGCGAATATTTGCTTACTTTATCCAAAGATTCGAACTTTAATGACCTATCGCCGCTTCCCCGCTTTTGTTGCGCCTACAATTAAATTTCGAGAAAGATAAATCAAATTTTACTCCTCAATTTGTGGATGAAGTTGAAATCAAAATCACCAAAATTTATATTAACTAGATATTTAAAAGTAAATGATTAAAATAGAAGGAGAAATTTGAATTTCCATTTTTTTTTTTTAATGTCTAAAACAAAATGGTAGGAAAATATCTTGTGGAAGCGGCTGATCGAAGGCGCCTAATGTTTTACCTAGTTCTGCGAAGGTTGCTTAATTGGAACAGCTACTGTTCGAGAAGATTTGATCTTCGAGCAAACGCCTGGATGAAGCTACAGAACGAAACGAGTGGAAATTCAGAAGCAGCGTCTTCATTACAAATCCGACAAGGTAACATATGGATCATTGCCCTAATCTAATTCCGAAGCAATGCGTCTCAAGAAAGGGGCCTTGTGTTCGTGGCTCAAAATTAATCGCAAAGTTACCGTTGCAGGTATTCTTTCCTTTAATCCCATTTCTTGAATCTTATGCCATTTTTGGGGTTTGCTTTTGTTGTTTCTTTCTTCCACGTGCTCGGGTTTTTCTTCGAATTTTAAATCTCCTCCCCTCTTCGATTTGATCCTCTGCTGCTTGCCTTCTGTTGATCTTTCGCTGTTTGATTTTGTTCTTTCTCAAGCTTTGTTCAGGGTTTTCAGATTCTTGACCTTCGTGTTTTTCCTTGCTCAATGGTAATGGGGACTCTTATTATCTTCGTTCTAGTTCTTTTTCTTTTTCCCCTTTCCTTGTTCGTTGTTAATCTTCTTTTGGGTGTGTGCATTTATAGCCATCTGCTTGAACTTTGGTTTATATTTCAGTAACATAATGTGAATTCATATTGGCAGAGCATGAGCTATTGCAGCTGAAATGTAATTCTTAGTCATGGATATTTGTGATTTTAAGGCTGTTTATTGTACTGCATCATATTCTATATTACAAAAAAGAAACATGTTCATTTTGTAGTATTCCTGAACAAAGGTTTTGTTTAAGTGGATATGATTTTTGGACTGTATGTTAATGTTTTTGTAGACATCGAATCCGTTTTCGTTCTTGGTTTGGTTTGATCGTAGTTAGGAAGGTGGAAGGAGTCTAAATCAATGGACATTAATGAACCATCATCGATGGACGTTGCACATGACACACAATCAATTTGACTCAAGGTCCAGCACTAGTAGAAGTAGCGTATGTTAATGCTTTTGTAAACATCGATTTTTCGTTGACTCAGAGTAAGTATACATCCTTGTATTTATAGGAGGGCTTTCCTGTGACTAAGATCAAAACTGTTCAAGGAAATTAAAAAGGGGATATCATCAACAATTCCAACTTGGAAATTATTTGCTGAAGGAGTGTAATTAAATATACGAGAGGCATCCCTATCATATGATTAGGGGCTCCAACTCCACGATATATCGACACGTATACTTCATTGTTACTTTCAGCGAATTTAGATAGCTACTTCTTTGGCCATTGTAGCTATAGATGATATACCAGCATTGGTTTGTTCATGTTAAGCATCAGAGATAAAAGAAGGGCGTTCAAATTTTTTGGTCCAAATTATGGAATGCTTTCAATTTCTGACTTGTTTCCTCTTTCTTTGTTCTGTTAATTTCTCAGGCTACACCAGCATGCCTATTGGCTCAATAAGCGTTTGCACGAGGAATGTTGTCCCTCTGAACTTCCGTGTTCGATCACAGATGGGCAGCAACATTTGTACCGTGCTGTCTCGAAGGACATCGAACTCTTGCTGTTCCTATGGCATTTCAAGACCAAAGTGTTCGGATCAAACCATCTCCACAATGTCATCTTGTTCACCAAATACTAGCCAGAGATTTCAGGGAGGCTGTCTCAGTTATTGCTTCTCCAGACAGCCAATTGAGTTGAAGTCTTTTAAAGATTTGATTACAGATGAAGGGTTGTGTGGAAGAGGACTTGAAATTTCACTATCATGCAAAGGTATGAATATGAAACTCTCAATCCCCAATGATGATCAAATATAACATACGATGGCCAGAAAGATGTGCATCTGATGGCTTGTTATTCAACTTCTGAACCAGTCCATGCTGAAGCAGCTTGTGAGAAAGAGGATAATGAAGAAAATTCTGATTCTTCTCATGTCAAACTCTCTCATGGAAAAAAGGTTTACACCAAGTATTCTGTTATAGGTGAGCTTTGAAGCCTTCTACGTCTTCTTTTACGTTAAACGGTCAAATCGACAATTGATTGTAGCAAATTGTTTGTTCTGGGCAGGAATTCCCGGAGATGGACGATGTTTGTTCCGCTCGGTCGCTCATGGTGCTTGTTTACGATCTGGGAAACCAGCTCCAAGCCAGAACCTTCAGAGAGAGTTGGCAGATGAGTTGCGGACTAAAGTAAGTTCTATTAGTTTGTTTTTGAGAGAATACCATGGTGACAAGAATCCATATTTCAGACCAATTTCTTTTCAGGTTGCAGATGAGTTTATCAAAAGACGAGAGGAAACAGAATGGTGACTCTCTCTCTCTGTCTCTGTCTCTCTTAAAAAGAATGTTAAGTTTGTGAGGAACGTTCAGGAACTTATTAGATATTTTTAAAGTTTAAAGATCTATCAAAACACATTTTAAAGTCCAAGAACATTTTAGACACAAATTTAAAAGTTCAATGACTAAACTATCTCTACCGTATAGAACAAGATGAGGTTCAATAACATCCTGCCTGTGTTGACAATAGGTTCATTGAAGGCGATTTCGATTTGTACGTGTCTAATATGCGAAAACCACGCGTATGGGGAGGCGAGCCTGAGCTATTCATGGCTTCTCATATTCTTCAGTAAGCGCTTCCTCTCAATACTTGTTTCTCTACTGTGGTATATGAATGAATTGCTTGTTAAGATTGGAGGCTGTGGTTGCTGCTGCAGTGCACCTATCATAGTGTACATGTACGATAAAGCTTCTGGTGGGTTGATATCCATTGCCGAATATGGCGATGAATATGGCAAACAAAATCCCATCACAGTTCTGTACCATGGTTTTGGCCATTACGATGCTTTGCAAATTCCTGCACATCAAGGGGTCAGTATATCAAAACTTTAGTGTTCCTTAGTCAAATATTGTGAATTAATACACCCTATTTTATTCTATAAATAAATTTCAATTTCCATTTCAACGAGAATCCGTCATGTGACGTTACTGAATATCTTATATCTGATGTCAAAATAGGTTTAGTCATTTCGTTTCGACCCATGTCATAAATTTGTAAGTGGCTCTAGAGTAGACCATAGTGCTCTTGGTCGACGTATATGATAAAAGGTAGGCTTGGATTAGCATAACTGTGACACTTCGCATTAAAAAAACGGTGTTCTAGGCTACTTAGCCCTACGTCGAAACTAAGCCTAAGTCCAAACAAATATCTTAATAGGCCCGAACGACACCAAAATTAGATGGACAAAAATGTAGGCATAGGGGAGTGTAGCTGTATAGTATATATAGTCTGGGAGAGTGGACAAGTTTGGCAGAGATGACATAACTCACTATATTTTACTTATTTATATAAAAAAATTTAATTAAAATAAATAAATAAAACTTCAGTGTGGGCGGGCCCGTTACAACTGGTACTCCCTACATGTCGGCCCACTTCCTGGCCCACCACTTACCTTGACTAGTTGCCTCCCTTGGGCCCATTACCCTCTATTTCTTTCTTTTCCTTTTTTCTTTTTCATTTGTTTTATTTATTATTTATTATTGCTTATGCGTTGCCGAAATTCAAGGGGAAAAAGAATTACACCTTTTTTTTTTTTTTTTTTTTTGTTAATTTACGAATTAATCTATATGGTAAGTTTAAAAAAATAATTTTGATATTGCATCATTATTTTTTAAATAATTATTAGTGAAAATAATTTATCATAGACGTTGTAAGGTACATTAATTGGAGCAAATTAGTTGAGCTATTGACACCCAACAAGTAGATCTAACCCTAACCTAAAACCAGAGAAAAAGTCATGATGTAGGTTTGAGTGATTCGATTTGTGGAAGGTAGTACAATTTAACTTATCTCCGAACATTGTTCTACGATTATTAGGTTTACGTCGAAGCTAAACTTAAGTTTAAATAATAGTTTAGTACTTGTGATCCATCGGAATACTCAACTTTATTTATATATAGGGCTTCAACTCATGTTTTACCTTTTAGATTTATGGTTCCTCGTTATCGAGGTGCTCGTTGGTGTTGCATGAGTTAACTCGTCCAATGATGAGTATGGCACATAATCCAAGTAGTCACACGCCTCCGTAAATTAAAAAAAAATTATTAAAAATTAAGAGAAAGAAATTAAAAAAAAAAAAGAAAAAAAAAGGACAACACATAAATGAAAGATAGACGACATATCTCAGACAGCTTACTTTTATCTACTTCTACCTCAACTCCCCATATGTCACTATTTTTCACTTATTAATCATTGGTTTTTTTAATAAATATATAAAAGACTGGAACATGGGCCCACCCCTACTTTAGTCTACGTCTTCAGCTATGGGCCCATTGAAACTGGTCCTCCCAACATCTCGGCCCACCACTTCACACCACTTGTCGGACCTCGGGCCCAATAGCCTCTGCTCTTTTTATTTAATGTATGGTTATTTAATAAGGAATTAATAAAATGAAATAAATGTTTTTGGGAAAATTTATAAAAACCATCCTTCAGTTATAAGGTTATTATCTTTCAATTTTATTAATCATCCATAAATAATATAAAATGTGGGCCCAAAAAGGAGAAGTGGGCCCATAAGGATGAAGTGGGCCCTTAGAATGGGCTAATGGGCCTAAAAACGGACGACATTTCATTATTATTTAAAGCGGAAGTCTTTGTACTCTGTTTGGCCGCTGCTTCCCTATCCTCACAAATACGTACCCAACCAAATTCAATTACATATTATTATTATTATTATTATTCAAACTATTTTCTTATTTATATTTTTAAAAAAAAAATAGAGAAAATAAAAGGTTGCATTAAATTAGGATGAGAAAATTAAAAAAATATTGTTGGTAATATTATTATTTTGTTAGTTTAATTTTTTGGTGGGAGCCACTTGAAATGATGACTACAGCTCATTTGATAGTGCCATCCCATCCCACACTATCTCACATCTCTTTCAAATTCTCCATCAATATAAAATTTTCATTTTTTTTTAAATTCAATAAATAATTATTTAAAATATCATTTTAGCAACCGTATTTCATAAAATAAAATTTAATATAATATTTCATCAAATAAATTTAATATAACATTAAAATATCATCATTAATTAATTAAAATGTTTCACATTTCATAACGTGCTATCACGAAGAGTTAAATTATTTAAATAAAAACAAAGGCACGTGGGATTTAGCCACAAACAACCCTCGACCAGTTTTCACTTATGTGGGTGAATCTAGGTTGATAAAGGTTTGAGTATAAATAAGATGCGGGCACATGATCTCTAATGCACAGCCCAAAAGAGAATACCTAACGTTTTGCTTATAATTTGAAGGACTCGATCACCAACCTAGTATATCAAGTAAAAGATGATTTTATAAAAGGACTCTGAAGGTTGTTTATACACTTAACTTGTATTGTTTACCTTGATCGAGGTTCTGCTAATGCTGCCCCTCCTCTTCCCCTCGTGAAACGATTCTGTAGCAGTGTTGAGAAGCCATCTGACAATGGAGTGAAATAACTTGATTGATAAAGAGAATAACGCTCATTTTCTTTTTAGTGGAGGGGATACTTAGTTAAGTAGCAATTTCAATTATTTGTAAGGATTAACTATATAAACCGAAATTAGGATTTGACATTATGCATAACATCTAAATTATTCTCTTTCATCCTCTCTCGTCTCGTCCGTTAACTTAAAATCAAAACCTAAAACGCTCTATCTTTTCCACTCCAAATCAGCCGATGAAAATTACCATCCTCCCCTTATCCAAAACAAATCTCATTACAAAAATTTCATCTCGTTTGATCCATAGAAAAAATGTAATCCAAAAGTAAGTGGCTAAAAATAGAGAGAAAAAGAGATGAAATATATAAATAAAAAAAGGGACAAAAAATTGTGTTGGTGGTCCATCCGAGAGTCTATATCATCAGAGGAAGAACTGTAGAGGGTAAAATCCGTAGAAACCATTTTCTCTCTGCTTCTTTTTCTCTCATCTTTGTAAACAAAACTCCGTTTTGCGTATAATTATGCACTCCAAGTTGAACGGTACCATCAAGCAACGTTGCTTTCGCCATACTTCAAATGGGTTCCAGAAGTAATCTCGACTGATTATTAAGAGGAAGAAGAAGGTAGATTGGCTGCCATTGAAGATAGTTTCCTTTTCCTTCATTCCCCTCCATTTCCCCTCTGATTGATCGATTAGCTCTGTAATCCCACATTTGAGGAGCTGGGTTTTGCTCCGAATTTGGTGAAGGTGAAGGGGAATTTGTGAAGTTGTTGTTACTGTAAATGGAGATTGAAGTGGGGACTGTTGGTGGATCCAGTCCCATCGGGCGTCAGTTCAATTACACTGGACTTGAATCGCATCAATTCTGTGAAGAAATTCAGGGGTTGATGACGATTCCGTCGGAAAATGCTAGCTCCTTCACCGCGCTTCTTGAACTTCCGGCAACGCAGGCTTTAGAGCTTCTCCACTCGCCGGATTCCGCGGAGGTTAAGAAGGATGATTCCGTTCACTACCGTGTCAAAGACGTTCCGAAACCCTACTTCAGTGCCTTAAATTGCAATTTGACCTTCCCGACGAACTCGCCTCTAAACGAACACGACGCCAAATTCTCTGTCGTGGCTGAAGAACACTCGCCGGAGACGACGAGTTCAGTGCCGTTGAATTCGAGCGTCAGTTTGGAGAAAGTGAAGAACGAGCCCACCATTGAAACCGATTCGAACCCTAATCACTTGTATCCGAAAATCTCCGACCCGACGGTGGAGAACAACACGAATCAGAGATCGGTGAAGAGGAAGGAGCGCGAGAAAAAGGTAACCGATAATAAAAAATTTCAAAAGAACAAAAACAAAGAAACCTAGGGCTTTGATTTCTACATCAATTTCCATGTCTGAATTTCAATCAATTACAATCTTTAACCAATTCAGGGAAAAGGGTCATCAAAGAAGAGCAAGAACGAGAGCCAGGAAGATGCAGAGAAGCTCCCGTACGTTCATGTCCGAGCCGGCCGTGGTCAAGCGACAGACAAACATAGCCTAGCAGAGCGAGTAATTTTCTTAATTAATCAGTACTTAAGATCTGATTATCAAATTTAGTCTGATTAACTGTGCTGAATTAACACTTCATTCCCTTTTGGTTTGAAAAGGCAAGGAGAGAGAAAATCAATGCTCGGATGAAGCTACTTCAAGAACTGGTCCCTGGATGCAATAAGGTCAGTAGTCTTCGTAGTTATGCAGTCTTTATCATAATTAAATGTTCTTTGATTCAATCTGTGGAGCTTTATTATGATTTCTCTCTAATTGTCTGCCAAAAAGTGGAATTATGGTTCTTGGATTATGAACTTTAATAACGGTTCTTGTCATTGTCACCTTTTCTGTAATAAAGTGGTTGCTTTTGAGCCAAGGGAAGTGCCCAGTAGGTCTTTTTCTTCATCTTTCCTTTCTTACCTTCTCTCGACCATCTCTCGAGAATCTGAATTCTACCCATGTGAGCTTAGTTCAATGGTAATTGACATATACTCTCGATCAAAAGGTCAAAAATTCGAATTCCGGGAAGATGGAGTTAGATGTTATTTGTTTATTTTGGTTCGGGAAGAGCTCAAATGAGTAAAAGTTCGCAGTCAACTTTATCGTGTATTCTACTCGCACGATGTTCGCTTAATATTTCTTATATTCATAGAGATTGCTTGAAATCTCAGCAATTTTCACTTTGATTGGCTGGGAAATTTAGTTCCAAAGGAATGCAAGCTGGACTTACCTTGAAGGAGTTGGGGGAATCAGAAGGGGTCCCATATGCTTGTTGGGTTGTTGGTACTCATTTGAGGGTCCATGCTATTTTCCATCTATTTTAAGTTAGGCATCCATCATAAACTGGATGCAAATATGGGATGACAGAACAGCAACTTCCTCACCTAACTTCTCGAGGACGTGGAAAATGTGAGCGTTTTTAGAAAAAGATATGCATCCCAGAGTTGTGAATAGCCACGATAGAGTGAGTCGAAGAATTACGAGACGTTTTGAAATAAACAGATTGAGACTGACCCCGACTCGTTTGTAATGTACCGTGTAGTTTAATGAACATTATAGTCTTATGAAGATTCAGTAGTTGAGAGAGGAAGATTAGATGTCGTCGTTAAGCACTGAACTGTTCTTTTTCTATTCATATCAAATGTAATGAAGTAGTCTGCAAGTTAGAAACTGAGTTCTTTATTTGTCTTCTTCCTTCCTCTGTGTCTCTGTAGATCTCAGGTACAGCTCTAGTGTTGGATGAAATCATCAACCATGTACAATCGCTGCAGCGTCAAGTGGAGGTCAGAATCTTACTTAAACGTTTTGAGATTCGTTCTGGAATGATACGTATATGATACGACTGGGTAGATAGAAATGTATAAGCTCGACAAGAATACGTATATGTACCTTGTTTTATGTATGTCAGCTCCTGGAGTTGTTCTTTTCGGTGGCTCTATCGATGATTGTTCGGACTAGCTTGCGTGTTCCTCGATTCAAAATAGGAGAGAGAGAGAGAGAGAGAGAGAGAGAGAGAGAGAGCCAATATGCATAATTTTCAGTAGTTATTTTCTTTTTATATATCAACCAACTTGTGTTGAACTTGCTGTGTTGCAGTTCTTGTCAATGAGGCTTGCAGCCGTTAACCCCAGAGTTGATTTCAACATTGATAGCATATTGGCTGCAGAAGTAAGTATATCAGCGCATCTGCTTCTTTTTCTTTGTCAACTTTCTGTGAACTAGCGACTGAGATTTAACGTCGTGTTATCGTTTACTGAAATCTCAGAACGAACCCGTACACGAAAGCAACCTTCCAACCATGGTTACGCCATTGATGTGGTCAGAAATCTCCCCAAGTGGAAGCAGACAACAATATCAACAGCAATGGCATTTTGATGCAGCAGTAGTTAACCAGCTAGCCGGGGCGAGGGACGAGCATAACCTTCATACTTTCAGCACTCCTGAAAACTCTCTTTTAAGTTACGACTCTTCAGCAAATTCAGGTATACAACTCTTACTCTATGACCTTATTTTGTAATACACTGACCAATTTAACTATGTATGAAACAGCAACCGTACGCTCAAAATCAGTTGAAGATGGAGGCGCGAAGGCAGCATTATATTTTAGTTGTAGGTAGCAGCAGTGTATATAGGGGGAAATATATTAATAGTGATAGGAGTAAGCAGAGAAGTAGAGAATCTGCCTCCACGTTCAACTGGGTGTTCAAGGGGAAGAAGACGACGAAGAAGACGACGAAGAAGACGAAGCCGGGAGGAATTTGATTTGGTATCTAAATTTTTAATGTGTATACTAATTTGGAGGCTGCTTTGATTGAAGCCAATACTCAAGACTGTCAGACTAAAATTCTACTGATTGTTATTGCTACTCTTTCTCCCATCTTTGTTGTTCCCAATATTCAGATGAAGAACACACAACTTGATGATATCAAAACCGAACGCCATCGATTCAACTAAGAATTTCTTCGGTGATCTTAATGAAATCTAACGTAATCCATTATCCGCCCACCAAGTATGGACCGGAGTGTTTTTCTTTAAAAGAAGAATTCTAATAAAATAATAATATAACTAAAAGGGAAACGAAAAATCAGAATCAAGAGATGAAGATGAATCAACGTCCAATGGCAATTCTATTCTTTTTCTTCTCTCTCATCATCCTTTCACACTGCGTTGTTCCCTCAATCAGACTTCCCGGCGGATCAACCTCTTTCTCCGTCACCGACTTCGGAGCCATCGGCGATGGAGTCCACTACGACACTGCAGCGATTCAGTCCGCTATTAACAACTGCCCCTCGCCGGTCCGCTGCTACGTTATATTTCCGCCGGGTACCTACCTGACCGCGACGATATGGCTTCAATCCGGCGTCGTATTGGACATCCAACCTGGCGCCACCGTGCTGGCCGGAACGAGGATGGAGGACTATCCCATGGATTCGTCGAGGTGGTACGCGGTGGTGGCGGAGAACGCGAGCGATGTTGAGATCACCGGCGGAGGCGTGGTGGATGGGCAGGGGCTGAAATTCGTGGAGAAGTTCGATAAGAGGAAGAACGTGATGGTGAGTTGGAACAAGACCGGGGCGTGCTATGGCGATGAGTGCAGGCCGGATCTGATTGGGTTCATCGGGTCGAAGAATGTTAGGGTTTCGAATGTTAGTTTGAATCAGCCTGCTCACTGGTGGTGCGTGCGACACTCTCCCTCCCTCTCTCTTACATAATTACTGCATTTCTCTAAGTGAAATTTGATGCAGCTTGCACCTGGTTCGATGCGAGAACACAATCATCGAAGATGTTTCAATTTATGGAGATTTCGATACACCAAACAACGACGGGATTGATATTGAAGACTCCAATAATACCTTCATTACAAGGTGCAGAATCGACACCGGAGATGATGCAATCTGCCCCAAAACATCTAATGGCCCTGTCTTCAACTTAACTGCCACTAACTGCTGGATTAGAACCAAATCTTCTGCCATCAAGCTGGGTAGCGCCAGTTGGTTCAATTTCACCCGAATGCTCTTCGACAACATCACCATTGTCGATTCTCATCGAGGTCTGGGGTTCCAGCTGCGCGATGGAGGTCAGTTTTTCATTCCCTTCTTAGTTGTGATGCTCAAACTTCAGTCTTTTTGGAGACATTATATATAAACAGTTTTCTGCTTTTTAGAACAAGATTTCAACTTTTTAGAAGTGGGGTTAGAGCAAAATACAGAAATTCAGACAAATGAAACCTATTTTTATATTACCAACTTGAAGATAACTCGATTAGTTTAGACAATTTCTCAACCAAAAGGTCGAAATGGTTTGAATCTCCACTCCTTTCCTATCCCATTAAGAAATTCTGTCTTCATATTCTCCTGTAGGAAGTGCAAATGACATTACATTCTCAAACATGAACATAAGTACAAGATATTATGATCCTTCATGGTGGGGAAGAGCAGAGCCAATTTACGTTACGACTTGCCCTAGAGATCCAGGCTCGAAGGAGGGTTCAATCTCAAACATAAACTTCATAAACATCACAGCAACCTCCGAAAACGGGGTTTTCTTGTCGGGATCGAAATCCGGAGTTCTGAGTAATCTGAGATTCAACAACGTGAAGTTGACCTACAAAAGATGGACAAAATATGGTGGTGGTATAGCAGACTACAGACCGGGTTGCCAAGGCTTTGTTAAACATGGGATGGCAGGTATGATTATGGAGCACATTGAAGGATTGAGTTTCGAAAATGTTGATATGAAATGGTCTGATGATGATGATGGATCATTACAGTGGAACAATCCTTTGGATTTCAGACCATCAACTGTGAGTAACATCTCTTTCTTCAACTTTCATTCAGGTTATTTAAGAGAATGAAAGCTTGTGGTTTATTTGAATCCTGAAAGTGTATCTTCTTTTCTTTCTGTAAGAATGTGTATAGAATAATTGTACTCTGCATTTAAGAGGTTGCTATATAGTGGTTTGTTGAAGACTTTGATTATTTGAATTCTTCATTTGTTGCAAATGGTTAAGAACAACCATCATGGAAACCATTGTGTCAACATTTCTAAAGTCATTCAGTAGCACAGAGCTAAAACGTTTGTACAGAATCTAACAATTGATCAAGCAATTTACCAATCATAGATGAGAGACTTACTTCCTCTTCCTCTTGGATTTTTTGGACGACTTTCTGCTCTCTAGCTTCTTCTGGGCAGCCTCGAATTCTTCCTCAGTCGGTTCTGACAAATCGCCTCCCCCATATTTAGAAACCAAAGATGAGAACATGGAATTGAATCGATCTTTCCTCTCATTCCTTCTCTGAGATATTACTGCATAGAGATCTGTTTCTGACTCTTTATTGGATCTGTCAACAAATCGAAGCATTTAGTAATCTCTTCGGTCCAAGATGACGAGATTTGACTGATATAAAAGTCGAAGTACCATCATCGAAGTTGTAGAAAGTGATAAAACACAGTGAAAACTTACTTCACCCTCTTCCTCACAGGGCTGGTAGGTTGCTTTGTTTCGGATATTTTCCGTGCCCATTTCTCGTAGGCCTTCGTTACTTTCAGTTCCCCTAACGCAAGGAAGAAAGGATAACATTAGCATCATCACGTCGAAGGGGGTTGCAAAGAAATGTACTAGAAGTATCAACAAAACAAATCCTAGAATGAGTAGCAATAGCAACCTTAGAGCAGCAATATAAGAGAAGGCTAGGTGACATAGCCATCAATATAAAAGCAAGATGAATGCTCACCATTAGCTATAGCCTCATCCAAAACATCCTTGAATCTGTGCGAATCAAGCTTGGGATCGGAACAAAGCATAGAACAGAACATCCTGTGGAAGAAGAAACTTAAGAATGCAACTTGGTAAATGCACATAAAAACAGGACAGTTATGAGACACTCTCATTACCTGTTCATATTCCCCTTTAATTTCTTAAACAAATCAATCAAATCCTTCTTCTCTGATTCAGATCCTCTGTAATTTGCTTCAAATTCATCTATGTCAGCTTCAGTGACCTACCATTAACCATACATAGTTACAAACTAATTCCATTGATATTATAAAGGTATTGATCTTTCTACTTGGTGAAAGTGAAACCTTTTTGTACATCGTTCTGAAAAACTCATGAAGATTCCGAACAACGTCCCCTGCAAGGTCCTGATGTGAAAAGAATCCAGAAAGGCATCAGATTGCAATTCTTTAACACTAAGTCTAATAGTAAGTTGAATACTCAATTGTACGTTCCGAAGTGTCCTGTAAATGAACCAATACGATGCGTACTTATGCATCGATCTACTATTCAAGTCCTCATGCGATATCAGTAGACTACAAATGTCTAAAAGTATAAGTTAGGTGAGTACTTACAGCATCATCAATGCAGCCTGTTTGATCATAAACTGCACGCTTCTCCTCATCCCCAAGAATGGACATAACCTTTTGCAACTGCTGAAATTTCTCTATGGCTTCCTGAAGGGATGAAAGTAAAAAGTAAACAACTATAGATAACTTCAAACAAATGATTACAAAATAGAGCAAAAATCAATTTAAAAACACTGAATTAAATTTTGCAGATGTAAAATTAGCATTCATCACCTCATCTCCAGGGTTCTTATCAGGATGCAGACGAAGCGCCAACTTATAGTATGCCTTCTTGATTTCCTGCTGAGAAGCTGTCCTCTCCACTCCAAGAACCTACAACCATTATTATATACCAAATTTAGGAAGTGAAGGAACCACACACTATAGGGATGCAGTTAATTCCTATGTTGTTTCATCGCTACATTCAGAACAATAAAAACAATTCAAGACCACTGCTAACAATATTGTCCGCTTTAGTTCATAACGTATCGTCGTCAGTCTCACGATTTTAAAACGACACCCTTATAAGTAATGCTTCGTTCTACTCTCTGACTGATGTGGGATCTCACACGATTGCAACTCATTATCAAAATCCCGGTGTTCGAACAACTATCAGTAAAGTGACAAAGGAGAAGGCTAAAATTTGTGTAAGATATAGTGTTTATTCATAAGGCTAAAAGAAATCTGGGATCCTCTCCTGTTTCATTGATATGGGCAGCTGAATTTCTTCACTCCTACAGAACCAGAGAGCTAACAAGGTATTGCAGAACAAGATTTGAAGAAAAAACGCAGAAAAAGAACAAACGCCATCAATTGATCGGATTAGCTCTGTTCTTGTCTCAAAATCGGCGAATTCCCACCAAATGTAAAGAAACGCTAGAAATTTGAGTATTAACAACGATTTCCACCTTATAAAATTGAAGGATTCAAAACTAACAACCCAAGCAAAAGCTACACATCATAAGACAAGAAATTCCACCATAAGCCGTAAATAATGAAGCACGAAAACGCCACTCGACTCCATTTTTAGGGCAAAAGAATGTCGAGATAAAATGGTGTGTCAATCCACAAATCATCCATAACATAAAAGACACACGCCGTACCTCGTAGAGGCTGTTCTGAGTGGTGTAAGATTCACTCGGAGTTTCAACTTGCTCTTCCTCCTCTTCTTCCGTAGGAACCCTAGATTTCTTCTTCTTCGCCATAGAAATTCAAGGAGAAGGTCAAGTGAAAACAAGAATCGCAGAGCCTGAGTAGTATATGATCCGATCCGATCCGATCCGATGAAGAACACAATGGGTGTTTGCAAGATCGAGTTTTTTTATTTTCAGTCGCCGAAAGTTTCTTGTTTGCTGATTTTAGCCTTCTCCATTTCCCGCGCGACGATCTTTACAAGTGGCGTACCGTTAACAGAATTGTACTTTTGATATTAACCGCTCATTTCGTTTGAATGGCTCGTGATTATCTGATCTTAATTAAATTTTGCAATAACATGAGAAGTCTTGCCAAATGAGAGTATTTTGTATGTAGATCAAAATATGAATAAATGAGAATCAAGTCCAAAAGAATTCTTTGATCGAGGTCTTCATTCTTTTGTGCGATCTCCATGTATGATCTGTTATGTAACATACTTAAAAATGGGATCTTTAGTTCCCATTAGCTATCCACGTTTGGTACATCTGGTATCCATTTGGTAAACACCTTGATTTCGAGCTATTGGAGATTATTTTGCCCGTAGACACCCCAACTTGTTTCAACCTCCAAGTGAATGAGAACGCTAATGGATTCAATAGGTTCAGAAAAATCTCGAAGTTGAGAATCTCGTCGTAAGATTTCAGTTTTGATGTCTTGCTACAGCACCACGGTGTTCCAATCTAGGAGTTAAATATTGATCTTGAACTGTTCTTCACCTTCTTTGAATCATAGGCTACTTCAGTTCATGTGTTCTGGCCTGCAGCATAGTTGCAATCTTAGTAGTAGCAGAGATGAGAAGTCATTCCTATTTCTAACTTGGAAGCTTTTACCAGTAATCTCCACAAGAACATATTCCCCCAACTATATTATGGAACCGGTTTTTGTCCCTTAGGATTATCGTTCTTGCGTAAAGCTTCGACACAAATTTGGCAAAACTATGGCAATCGACGCAAACTCGGAGGTTTTTTATGACTCGGATCGTTGCTCCTTCAGGAGCAGCAATCAACCAAAATGCCATAGCTAGCTTTTCACTGTGGCCTAGAAGTACCTTCTCTTTCTGTTCTTCATCCACATCATACAACACACAACTCAAGTTAGGAACATAACCCTCTTCCTTGAATTTAATGGCTAATTCTTTCACCTTCCTCGCCACCTCCTCCCTTCTTGGATGAGTGTGATCACTTGCATGGAACGTATGAACAATCTGATCAAGCTCTACCCAACTGCGACCTGGCTCCTTTATCACAGCTTTCTCTTGCATCAGGTCCCTTATATTTCTCATATCTTCCCATTTGCCTGCAGAAGCATGCAAATTTGAGAGAATAACATAGTTACCTGCATTCTCAGGCTCTATTTCTAGAAGCTTCTGACCCACAATTATGCCGATGTCGACGTTCGAGTGGACTCGACACGAACCTAACAGCGATCCCCAAATAGCAGCCGTTGGCACATAAGGCATCTTTCTTATAAAATCAAAAGCCTCTTCTATTCTGCCAACACGTCCAAGTAAATCAACAACACAACCATAATGCTCAATATCTGGTTCAATCCCATCCTTTCCATCAGCCATGTTGTAAAATATTTCAAGCCCCTTATGTTCTAGTTGTCCATGACTACAACCAGATAAAACAGCCAAATACGTGATGCTGTCAGGTTTAACTTTATTTTCTTCTCTCATCAATTTAAAAAGTTCGAGCACCTCTCCCCCCATGCCATGTTTACTATATCCAACGAGCATCGCATTCCATGATATACAAGTTCTCTCAGACATGTGATCGAAAATCCTCCTAGCGTAGCAGACGTTACCGCATTTTGAGTACATATCGATTAGAGAATTCAGGAGAACCACATTCAAAGACTGTCCAGACCGAAGGACATGGTTGTGGACCTGCTTGCCATGATTTAGCGCAGCAAGTCCGGATAGAGCAGTTAAGACACTAGCATAAGTTACATAATTTGAATGCATTCCTTCACTTTGGAGCTGACGGAATAGCTTCAATGCTTCTACATCAAGACCCATTTGAGCATAGCCAGAGATGATAGCAGTACACACAACGACATCTCGTTCGGGCAAGCTTTGGAAAACTCCATGAGCTTCATGGACTCTCCCAGACTTTGCATACATATCAAGAAGTGAACTTCCAACAAACATATGGGACTCATAGTTTCTTTTAATGACGATGGAATGAATTTGTCTACCAATTTGAAATCCCAAACTACCTATGCAAGAAGTAAGTATGGTAGCAAAAGTGAACTCGTTTGGTTCTGTACCTGAAAAAATGACCTTTTTTATCATTAACATGTTAAATGTGATTCGAGACAATAGGGTAAGTTAATCAATATGCAATTCTTTAATTTCTAAGATTCATCCCAATAATATTCCTAATCTGTCATTAAAATTCTAGAAGAGGGAGTTCAATCTTTTTGGGGCCCCTCGAGTAACAGAGTATCCGTAGAAACTCTCTTAATCCATAAAACAAAAGTACAAAAAGCCAAATCTAAAGGAAAGGAAACCAGATTATACATCTCACAATAGAACGGGAAAAAGAAATGAGTACCTGATCTTAACATTGCCACAAAGAGATTCAAGGCTTGAGAGGCAAACCCTCTCTGCGAATAAGCCGAAATCATCGCGGTCCAAGAAACCACATTTCTGAGGGGCATTTCATCGAACACTTCCCGTGCATCACCCAAACAATCGCACTTGTTGTACAACACAATCAGCCTCGTCCTGAGGTAAACCGGAGGCAAATAACAAGTTTTGATCATATGGGCATGAACTCTTTGGCCTTCTCTAATAGCCCTTTGGCTAACGCATTGGTTCAAGATCGTATCGTAACCTTCGAACTTCATTTCAGAGCCCAAAATTGCCATTTGCAGCAATGCTTCATTCAATTGGCCATTGGAACACAGTGTTTTCAAGTTGGATGATGGAGAAATAGATATTCGGCGGGAGAATGTGTAGATGGGAGAGAGTAATAGATCTTTGACATGAAAGTACAAACAGAAGCTCCGCAGCAGCATATTCAAGTTGCTTAAACTCAAAGAAGATATATATATATTTATATATCTCAGTCTTGTTTTTAATTTATTTGGAAACCCTTCTAAATTTCTTAATTTCTTATACTATGATGTTGTAGAAATTACCGACCTATCAAAATATATTTAATTGAATGTTATGATATTATCTATCAAAATATATTTAATTGAAACGAGATCTAATTAAGATAATTATGGAAGAAATTTGAGGAATAAATATATAATTGAAGAATTTTTTTGTTGTTAAATAATCAACCAAAACCCTTTTAACAAGTTTCTCTGTTTCCATGTTACACAATCTCCCTTCATTGCTCCCTAAGGGCCCTCCTATTCTTTCCTCATTCCCTCAACTTTTTACAAGTAGTATGCAAACAAGGATGCAACAGAAGCGCCAATGAAGGCTCCAACAGCAGGCACAGCAGCAGCAGCCGCATCAGAGGAGGGGCCAGGGGCCAGAGCTGGGGCTTCAGTGGAGGCCACAACGGCGGTCACGGTGGCAGCAGCGAAGAGGAGGGCGCAGGTAAGCTTGTTGATGGCCATGGCGATGAGGGGTAGATGAAAAGAGGGAAAGAAAAGGGTATGTTATTAAAAGAGAAAGAGAGACCCGCCTGGATAAGCAGATGGGATCTTCTTTGTTTTGCAAGATGAATGCTTGAGATCTGAGCAGGTCTGAGGAAAATGGGAGATGGGGGAAGTGTTTTATAGTTGCTTGTTTGCTCATATTTTTAGGCTAAAATGGTTGGAGAAAAAAAGGGAGAGATTTTGGTGGTGGCCATTCATTTGTTTGTTGCATCTCATACAAATAGCCTATAATTGGTTATTGCCAAATATTATTGCAATTTAAAAGCTATTCTCATGCCTTTTTTTTTTTTTTTCTTTGAAAATAAGTTTCATGAAATAAATTTTATAAAAAAAATAATTAGGATATTTAGTCTGAGCCCAAACTCACCACTAGGTTCCGGTTGGTATGAAAATCTTATAGTTCACTCTCTTGTAGCTGGCATATAGACTCTACCTCTTGTACCATGCCCAAATCTCATAATTCAACTTCATAATTTTAAAACGTGCTCGTTTCCCTGTAAGGAATATTTTGTTCTACTTGTAAAGAATATTTCATTCATTTTAGAATCTAGATAACATTCTAAAATATAATATAATATAAAATAAATTATTTAATAATTTTTAATATAACAAGTTTCACCAATTTGACCCCAAATATTATAGTTTATTTTTAATATAAAATAAATTATGTTGCCATAATTTTTTTACAATTTTTCCTTTTAGATTTTATGTTGCTATATATTTATATGTCAATGTTTTGATGGGATGGAATATAAATTAAATAGAAATTATCTTTCTGAGTGATGGCCGAGTGGTTGATAGCTCCTTTTGGCAAATAGATTTGTTTCTTTATTTTATTTGCTCGGTGAATAGATTTATTTTATTGGATCTCACCTAAATTGAGGAGAACTTTGGTTTCAAACCATGGTTCAAACACATCGAACTATTCATGTGGCTGAGCACATCCCAAGGTCAGGCGCCGGTAAACAAAAACTTAAACTCAATATTTAATTTTGAAAATATTGAAACCATGAGGCTGGTGATACGTAAGAGACGGGTCAAAGTGGATAACATCTGCTAGTGTGGGCTTGGTTAAAAGATCACGAGCAAAAGATGCTGCTAGGACCAATGCCCTCAAGATTTCTATGAAATAAATGCTTTCAGAATAATCTCGATCATCAATTGCATTGCAATCATGTAGAAGTTATGAAGTAACTTGAATTTTATGATTTGGTATTTTATGGATTAATAATTTGAATGTTTCTTTTTAATTGAAGGAATATAAAGAAGATGATAGCATAGATATTGGAATTGAGCATACGAACATAAATAATTCAAAAGAAAAAAATTGTTGTTAAATAATCAAACAAATAAGCACATTTTTTTCCTCAAAACCCTTTACAAGTTTCTCTGTTTCCATGTTACATAATCTCCCTTCATCGCTCCCCAAGGGCCCTCCTATTCTCTCCTCATTCCCTCACTCACCTTCTTACAAGTAGTACGCAAACAAGGTCGCAACAGAAGCGCCAATGAACGCTCCAACAGCAGGCACAGCAGCAGCAGCCGCATCGGAGGAGGGGCCAGGGGCCAGAGCTGGGGCTTCAGCGGAGGCCACAACCGCGCTCACGGTGGCAGCAGCGAAGAGGAGGGCGCAGGTAAGCTTGTTGATGGCCATGGCGATGAGGGGTAGACGAAAAGAGGGAAAGAAAAGGGTATGTTATTGAAAGGAAAGGAAAGGAAAGGAAAGGTTTGCAAAGAAAGAGAGACCCGCTTAGAACAAGCTGTTGGGATCTTCTTTTGTTTGCACAATGAGGTTGAAATGAGCGGGTCTGAGGAATATGGGAGATGGGGGAAGCGTTTTATAGGGTTTGTTTCCTGATATTTTTAGGCCAAAGCTGTTAGGGAGAGGAGAGAGCGCGATTTTGTTGGTGGGCTTTGATTTGTTTGTTGGATGCCATCAAAATAGGGCTAAATTGGGTATTGTGCGTTGTTCCAATTACCTACTCAAATGAACTGGATAGGGTTTATAACCCGAATCCAACCCATTAATGGATGATGGGTTCAATTGGGTTGGGCCATCGAGTAGAGAATATTCATTCACAATCCAACCCAGTAAAGGATGATGGGTTTGATTGAGTTGGGTCAGGTCATAGAGGGGAGAATCTTCAATCCAACCCAGTAATGGTTGGTGGGTTCGATTGGGTTGGATCATTGAGTGGAAAAATCTTCGTTCAGAATCCAACCCAGTAATGGTTGGTGGGTTCAATTGGGTTGGGTCATTGAGTGGAAAATCTTTGTTCAGAATCCAGTAATGGTTGGAGGGTTGGAGGGTTGGATTGAGTTGGGTCATCAAGTGGAGAATCTTGTTCATAATCCAACCTAGTAATGGTTAGTGGGTTCAATTGGGTTGGGTCATCGAGTGGAGAATCTTCGTTCATAATCCAATCCAATCCAATAATGGATGGTGGGTTCCATTGGGTTGATCATCGAGTGGAGAATCTTCATTCAGAAGGACCGAAAAGCTATTCTCTATGTTAACTAAATTGGGTCAAAGATAACATCAGTGAATATCACTCCTTAAAGTAGCGTGGTCACGTCAACACACTCTCACGACCAATTGATTATGAAGAAGATGAAGAAAATGACAAGAAATAGCAGATCATAAGAAGTTAGCAAAGGCCACCAAAGATCCAAATCACATGCAAACTCAAGAGAAGGACGATTATTCCCACAATTATGCAAAGCCAACTCCTTTCAAATGATGTGAAACATAGATGTCACATCGAAACTGATTAAAGAAGACAAGTAAGCGTTGTCAATACCCTACTAGATACCCACACGTACCATTGCATTACTACACTAATTTCATGTTCTTAGCCCATTCACTAACAACTTATGGCTAAGTTCACAATCAAATCAAGAACACAAGCAAAACAACCAAATGAATCAAAGAAGAACCCAACATTTTACTCAATGAAACAAAGATCTTTGCCTTCAAATCAGCACCAATGACAGTATATGAATTGTCCACTTCTCAAGTTGTTGTTTAAATTATGCATTCAGATGGGGCCAGCTGCGGAGGCATTATTATTATGATTATTATGAGTGTTTGATGTCAGCTGGTAGCACTCCCTTTTGCTCGTTGTGCAGAAGAAGCTACCCACACAGCCTGATCTGAGCCAAAGAGTGCCTTAATTTTGAAGTTGATATCACTTCTGTTTGTGAACAGTGGTTCTCAATGATTAGCCATTGTTTTATTCTCTTCTTCTTCTTCTTCTTCTTAAATGTTTCAAGAACAATTTGAATGAAGAAAGGAATGGGAAGCATTAATAATGCCCATTTGTCCACCCAAACGCTGTTCAAAAAATCTACAACAGATTTGACATAACAATAATAATGATAATAATCAAGAAAAAAAAAACATATGAATTTAATGCATTATGATGATATGATCTGTATGGCACATAGATATTCTGGGGATTTGTAAAATTTGCAGACGCCACGCAGACAATGTCTGTCTTGAAACCTTCAAAACAAGACAACCTCATTGGAACTCAATCTCTTTTCATTTGTCAACCAAAACCCTTAATTTCTCTTCCTATTCTTTCTTACACACACACTCGTGCTGTCTTGAGAACAACATCAACAACAACCAAAACAAACCCTAATTACCCTCTTGTTTCCCTCAATGTTTTCCTTTTGTTCCCTTAAATTCTTTCGAGAAATGAGTTGAATCAACTTTTATAATCGGACGTTATTATCATATTAGGTTAAAGTTTGTAACGTTTTACTTTTCGAATTTGTTTAAAAGATTTGATGTCTATGAAGATATGCATCATTATTTAAGGTATTCAAGATCCCTACGTGCCCACATCCCAACCAGACAAATTACACAAATTATTTTAAAAGTACGAAAATTCTAACCGAGAATGGGTACAAGTTCAAAATGTATGGATATATATGTCCAAGAAAGAAAAGGAAAACCTAAATCCTGCCATACTTCTTTTGCTATCAACACAGATCTCAATGTTTTGATCACTAAAAAAGTCACACCATAAGCTTTCTGATGTTAGATCAAGAATTCAGCCATACCCAGAACCCCAAAATCCAATCTTTTCGTGTGATTATGAACAAAAACCTCATTCGAACAAGAGTGATTCTAAAGACATGAGGGTTAAAGAAATGGTTTACAAAGTTGATAATTACTATATATACCAACAAAGTGGACGTGAGGTATCGAGACGAAGAAGGAAGGTTTAAGATTAAGGATTTTTGTAGTTATAACCATTGGATTTTAGATGGAAGATGGAGGTGAGAGATGAGTTGGGATTATTCATTGGATTTTAAGAAAAATGTACTTTTGATCACTGTTTCATTCATCATCTCTTGTGTTGCTCATATGCTCATTGCTCCCACAGCCCCTTTTGATCATCCTATCATATCATAATTCCTTCTTGACTTTTCTCTCTACATAGATTTTGTCAGAAATTTTGTAAGGATTTTATTTTATTTTATTAATTTTTTTTATTTTTACAATGCAAGAGAGAGAAGAAATGCATAGTTTTTTGAGGATTCATTGGAAGAGTGGAGGAGGGTTTTGAGGAAATGGAAGAAGGGGAAGGCGACCACACCTTCTCATATTCCAATGCAAATGTTGCCATCTTTTCCATCTAATACCTTCTATTAAGAAGGATTTAGGGTTTGGGGAATTACAAAATGGGTGTCGGGTCATGTTATAGGATATGCAAGAGAATGTCGAGACCATCGGGTATCAAACCCATGAGTTCTAGATCTTAGTCTAAATCTTGGTCTTACTTTACTCGTTGTTACCGTAATTATGAGTACATTTGATTAGTAAATGATCCAAAGATAAAAGTTAATAAAGGGAAATAAAAGCAACATCAAAATTTAATCATAAGACTAAAATATGACCAACATATTCTCCCATCTTTGATCATTAAGGCACAAACAAAAGGCCACTTTAAAGAATTTGATAACATCAAAGAATATGTATTTATATTTTTAATAATTAAATGTAATACAAATAATCAGTGAGCAGCTTTAGTTTTACTTTTTCTTTACCATGATATGCCATAATGATGATCACCTTTAGTAGGCTTTTTCTTTTTTTCTTTTTTTCTTTTTTTAATTTAAAGAGGAATACATAATATGTATATATATATATATATATATATATACATATATGAAGGTGGTGGATAAGGCACCTGATGTGCACGTGTTGAAAGAGAGTTAGCATTGTATGGCACATGGATTGAGTCAAAAGATAATGATGTTTTATGGTTTTGGGGAAAAGCATGTAAAAGTAATTCCATAATTCATACTTCCTTAATTTGTCATCTTACCTTTGTTTCTTTTCGACCCGACCCCAATCTCTTAAATGCCATCCCTACTGAAAATGTCTCGTGGCTACATTCGAATGAGAGTAATTTTAAAGATAGAATGACTAAAAAAAACTTAGAAGAATTGAAAGTTACTATCTATATCAACCAGAGGTGCACCTTCATTTTCAGTGGCTCGATCATATGAACTCTGAAGTTAAGCATGTTTTTCTTATAGAGCAATCCTATATTGAGTGACCTCCTCTTGAGAATTTTTCTTAAGATATATGTGAATAAGGACAAAACATGTTAGAAGAATTTGCGTTGGTATGTGAAGATAGTCAACATGCTGGAAGAACTTGTGTTGATTCGTGAGAATAGTCAACATGTTGGAAGAACTTATGTTGGTACGTGGGATAGTCTTCACTCTTAAAAATAAAGAGTAAGCAACGTGATCATATCGTAGGGGGTACAGGAGAATGTCAGGAGGGGTACAGGAGAATGTCAGGACATACAGGTTGCTAGTCGAACTTATGTTGGTATGTTTTTTCTTTCGTGAAAAATAAGGAGATATTTTGATTTTTGTTAATATATATTTTTTTTAACAAAAAAATGTTTTATAACCTAATATCCAAACAATTTCTAAGGTTGTTTTATGTTTTTTTTTTTTTCATTTTTAATATTTTAAAAATAAATTTAAAATCTTAGCTCTTTTATTCCCTTCAAAATATTGTTAAGCCAATAAATAATTAAAACTTTATAAATATGTAAATATAAATAAACATAACAATGAAATAATTATAAAATTATCTGATTTTTTAAAAGTTACAAAAGATGAAATTATTATTAAAAACATACATAAGCAATATATACAATATTTGACCAATAACAAAATCATCATTATTATATGAACTCTTTCATATATTACAAATGATTATGATCCTTTCTTGATTTATATTTATTTTTTAATAGAATAAAATGTATTAATATTTCATAGGAAAAAAAAATTACAAAAATCAAATAAACTTGCAACTTTAATAAATTTCTATAGCCACTCATCTCATAACTTAACTGTAACGGCCCAAGTCCACCATTAACAGATATTGTTCGTTTTGATATGTTACGCATCATCGTCAACCTCATAGTTTCAAAAACACGTCTGCTAGAGAGAGGTTTTCACACCCTTATCACGGATGTTTTGTTCCTCGCTCCAACCGACGTGGGATCTCACAATTCACCCCCTTGGAGGCCAGTATTCTGGCTGGCATACAACTCGGTGCCTAACTCTATACCATTTGTAACAATAGCAGATGTTGTCCGTTTTAACCCGTTACGTATCGCTATCAACTTCACAGTTTTAAAATGCATTTGTTAGTAGAAATATTTCATTCTTCTCTCCAATCGATGGAATAAAAACGAAACGACACTACCACGAGGACGATAGGTCAAAATCTAAACCCTAGATGGTGCCAACACTAAAAAGAAAAAAAAGAACAGTAATTGGAAATTCCACACCTAATTGGGCATGCCATCTCTCTTCAATTTGGTGACCTTATTGTATACATACACATAACACAATCTCTCTCCCACTCTCCACCGTTCACTTCCTTCAGTCATCTTCTTCTCTCTCTCTCGCTCTCTCTCTCTATAAAAGCATTCCACCATTAAAGCCACCACCACACCTAAACACATTAAAAAGAAGAACAAATAAGAAAAGAAACTATTCCCTCTCCTTCCCACAGATCCCTTTTCCCATTAATCCCACTTCCACCATGGATGATCCTTCCACTAATTTCTTCACAGATCTCTTCAAATTCAACTATCCCACTAATTTCCACCACCACCACAACCCTCCTCCTTCAAATCCTCCTCCCAATTTCTTCCACGCGCCGCCGTCTTCTCCTCCACTCCGGCAGGCCCTCCCCCTCCTCCGCCTCAGCCCCACAAGGTCATCTCAAGACCACCACCTCTCTTTTACTTCCTCCTCCGCCATGGAAATTGACAACAACAACAACAACAACGATAACGAGGACGTTTCGGTGACAGTTGCACTTCACATAGGGCTTCCAAGCTCTAATGCCTCAGAAATGGCGACCCTTTTGGTGTCTGATAATAATAATCAAAATGAGGAAGAAGATCAATTGGAAGAAGAATTAGAAGAAGAAGAAGATGAAGATGAAGAACAGCAACAAGCTGGTATCACAATTTCTGGATTCTCTTTGAGTAGCAGACTCAATAAAGGACAGTATTGGATCCCTACTCCTTCTCAAATCCTCATTGGTCCTACTCAATTTTCTTGTCCTGTTTGTTTCAAAACCTTCAATCGATACAACAACATGCAGGTAAACCTCTCAAAATCCCATCTTTTATGCTTTGTTCTTACAAATTTCAAAATTTTCTTAATGGGTTCTTCTTATTTTGCATGGATTTGTTGTTGATTATGATGGGGTTTGATTCAATTAATGTTTAATTTTTGTTTAGTGATTGAACAACACACGCAATGTTCTTTGTGCCCCCTCCCTCTCTCCCCTTTTAGTATCTTGAACTCTGTGCTTCCCTTGTTTTAGATGTTCTTTTTTTGGGTCTTGCAAAGTTTTGATTTTTATGACACTGGAGGCTTAAAAATCTCAACTTTGTTATGCTAATGCATTGTTTGATATGAACAAAATTGAAAAAAAAAAATGGCTATTATAGATGCACATGTGGGGGCATGGTTCACAATACAGGCGAGGCCCGGAGTCCTTGAGAGGCACACAGCCAACGGGGATGCTCAGGCTGCCGTGCTACTGCTGCTCGCCGGGCTGCCGCAACAACATCGACCATCCGAGAGCAAAGCCATTGAAGGACTTCAGAACGCTTCAAACGCATTACAAACGCAAGCATGGAATCAAGCCTTTTATGTGTAGGAAATGTGGGAAAGCCTTTGCTGTTAGAGGGGATTGGAGAACTCATGAGAAGAATTGTGGGAAGCTTTGGTATTGCATTTGTGGCTCTGATTTTAAGCATAAGAGATCGCTTAAAGATCATATCAAAGCCTTTGGAAATGGGCATGCTGCTTATAATAGTAATATTAATAACAACGGTGATCATCGTCAACATCATCATCACGCGTTCGATGAGGAGGACGAGTCGGCTTATTCTGAAGTTGAGGAAGATCATGATTGATTTTGTTGTGTTCTAATGGAGATTTGAGTATGTTTTTTTTTTTTTTATCTATATGGGGTTTAAGGGAACCTTATTCTTACATATTTATAGTATATACATGTTACAAAATCCAGATGGCTCTTTTTCCAAATTGAATTGACCCTTTTTAATCAACTTCCCTTGGTTTCGTTCGATTGTCATGCTCGAGTTGACATAGGTTCTTCATTTCCAATGTCGGTGTATCCTTTTAGTTAGATAGAAGGTGAGCGATTTGAATCTCTGATCAGGGAAGTAGCTTGTAGACATGGTGGAGAGTGTTAGCAGGTAGCTAAGGTTGAGATCTATGAACATGTTTTGTTGTTGTGAGATCCTGCATCGGTTGGAGAGAGGAATGAAACATTCTTGATAAGGGTGCGAAAACCTCTCCCTAGTAAACCCATTTTAAAACCTTGAGGAGAGGAAAGCTCAAGTTGAGCTGTTACAAATGGTATCAGAGATAAACATTAGATGGTGTGACAGCGAAGATACTAGGCCCTCAGAGAGTAGATTGTGAGATCCCACATTGGTTGGAGAAGGAATGAAACATTCCTCGTGAGGCTGACAGTGATACATAACGGGCGAAAGCTGACAATACTTCCGATGGTGGTGGTGGGCGCCCATGTTACTTTTTTAATGTGATGTGTGTTGAAATGTAGGTAGGAGAGAGAAAATAGAGGTGCATGGAGGGAGATATGTAGGCGTACGCATATACATGGAAGCCATAAATGGTGCGAGTAATTAGAGTTCCATAAAAGGTCAAAGAAAGTTGATTGATGTGCGTAAAAGAAGACACCCATTGTTCATCTCACAATACCCACCTCATTATATATATATATACATTCAGCTGTTTTCAGGCTTTTTTGTTCTATCTTTTGTATCATTAGTTTTCCTTTTAAGATCTTCATCATGGTTCGTATAATTCACCAACTCATCCCTAAAATTTCAAAGCTTAAGAGAGAGCCAGTGTACATTTATTATGTTCTTGAAATATATGTGGGTTTGAGCTATCAACTTTATAGTTTGATTCGATTTTCGAATATCTAAATTCTAGTTATTACGGAAAGCTATTGAAATACGAGCATTGATCGATCTCATGTGGGTTTGGAATGTCCTACACGTCTTATCAGTTCAATCATAATTTAGTAGATAAAACATCAATGGTTAGTAACAAGGTCGATCTTCACTCTCGTAATTATTAAACTAAAAGAAAATGAAAGCTAAAAGCTATGGTACAATGAATAGCTTAACTCTTAGCTTATAATTGACGCAAATTATCACAAAAGTAGTAGCTAAAAACTAATAATCACAAACATATGGGGAAAAAAAACATTATATGTGGTTATAATTATGGTAACATAAATCAATCAATACATAGGCTGTTCTTTCTTTTATGTAAATCAACCACAAACCCACTTTAAAAAAACACATCAAAGTTCCAATATCTTTTAAAGAAACGACGAAGAGACTCGTTTTTATATGCATCGTATCGACAAAGATACAACGAGACCCATTACTTAGAAAGAAAACAACATAGCTACAAAGAGACCTATTACTGATATAAGAATGAATGGGATGAATGTGTGCGATCTCACGTCAGAACAAAACATTCCTTATAAGAGTAGTGTAGAAAACTCTTCCTAACAAACAGGTTTTAGGACAATACGTATCTACTAGCGGTGGGCTAGAAAGGTTTTAGGACAATACGTATCTACTAGCGGTGGGCTAGAAAGTGTAACGAGAGGTTAAGGAAGGGGTGTAATAAGAAGGGGATTTGCAGTGGAATATGTAGTGGTAGCAGCTTTTGTAGAGAGAGAGAGAGAGAGAGAGAGAGGCAGAAGGGTAAGGATAAGAAAGAAGAAGAGTGAAGAATGGAAGAGGGAGGGTATGTGGGGACATAAATATTGTACAAATGCTTCCTACACTGCATACACACATCCCTCTTCTGATGGATAAACTGTACATTTGATACGACATTTCACTAACTCTTTGACTATTACTCTCTCTGTCCTTCTCTGTCAGACACACCTCTTTGAATCTCTGCCTCTTCTTCTTCTTCTTCTTCTTCTTCATATCTTCACCATTTTCTTCTTTCTCATCTTCTCCTTTTCATCACTCATACCTTGTTTTTCTTCATAACCCTTTTCAAATCAATCTATCATATATGATTGTCCCGATGTGAGATCCCATATAGGTGGGAGGAGAGAACGAAACATTCCTTATAAGTGTGTGGAAACTTCTCCCTAGTAGACATGTTTTAAAACTGTGAGGCTAATAGCAATGCGTGACTAGTCAAAACGGACAATACCTTCTAGTGATAGGTTTGGGCTGTTACAAATGGTATCAGAACTAGACACCGGGCGATGTGCTAGCTAGAATGTTGGGCCCCTAAAAGAGATGGATTGTGAGATCCTACATTAGTTGGAGAGGAGAACGAAACATTTCTTATAAGGGTGTGGAAACCTCTCCCTAGGACACACGTTTTAAAACTATGAGGCTAATAGCAATGTGTAACTAGTCAAAACGGACAATACCTACTAGTGATAGGCTTGGACTGTTACAAATGGTATCAAAACCAGACACCGGACGATGTGCTAGTGAGAATGTTGAGCCCCTAAAGGAGGTGGATTGTGAGATCCCACATCAGTTGGAGAGGAGAACGAAACATTTCTTATAAGGGTGTGGAAACCTCTCCCTAGGACACACGTTTTAAAACTATGAGGCTAATAGCAATGTGTAACTAGTCAAAACGGACAATACCTACTAGTGATAGGCTTGGACTGTTACAAATGGTATCAAAACCAGACACCGGACGATGTGCTAGTGAGAATGTTGAGCCCCTAAAGGAGGTGGATTGTGAGATCCCACATCAGTTGGAGAGGAGAACGAAACATTTCTTATAAGGGTGTGGAAACCTCTCCCTAGGACACACGTTTTAAAACTATGAGGCTAATAGCAATGTGTAACTAGTCAAAACGGACAATACCTACTAGTGATAGGCTTGGACTGTTACAAATGGTATCAAAACCAGACACCGGACGATGTGGTAGTGAGAATGCTGAGCCCCTAAAGGAGGTGGATTGTGAGATCCCACATCAGTTGGAGAGGAGAACGAAACATTTCTTATAAGGGTGTAGAAACCTCTCCTTAGTAGACGTGTTTTACAACTGTGAGGCTGATGGCAATACGTAACATGTCAAAATAAACAATATCAACTTGCAATGTATTGCATACGTAGAAGAAAGGTTCCTACCCCTTTGGGAAATAGGAGACCCTACCACAATTTGAGGCATTGCTCCTTTTAGTGTGTAAATGGGTTTAAGGGAAAGGCTTTCCTTTAAGGATAGTGCATGATTGATTGTGTTCATGAGATGTCTCTTTCCTTCTTCAAACCCTTTGTCCATAAATGTTTACATATCATACCCATCAACACAAAACCTATTCCCTTTAATCACACCAAACCAAACCAACCCAAAAAGGACACTCTTACTCTTATTTATTCAATCATACATCTTCTTCTTCTCTTTACTTTCACCTCAAAATATGCAATGCCTTCCCCACTCCCTCTCTTTTTGGACTCAACCACAACATGCTATGCTTCCCATACTCTTCTACTCTCAACCTAAAATTAGGTTAAACAATATTCTCGTCCATAGACTTTCGTGAAAGTAATAGTTCCTAGCTTTTGTATGTAACATCTTTGTCTATGTATTACAGGGGTTAAATCGTAACACCCTATACCCAAGATCCGAAATCCAAAGTTAGCATCTGGGGATTCCGACATTCTCCTATTACATGGTCATGTTACAGTCCTATCAGCATGTTTTATACCCAATTGGAGTTCTTAGGATTGAGCCACCGAAAAAAAAGATGCACTTTATTGATATAGGCACAGTAACTTTCAAGGCTTTCTTAGCCATCTTATTTGTAGGATCTCTCAATTCGGATGTGGTTTCGATTCATTTATGTACTCCTCTCGTAGATTAGAAGTGACGTATTTACCTAATAAAAAGACATGCAAATGGGAGGTAAACTTGAAAAGGAAAAGGGTTTTTCTTTTTAAAAAAAAGAGCACTTTCAACAGCTTCCTATAAGGATCACATCCCATTTTACCAAAGTAGAAAAGGATATTTCAATGCAAAAAGTTGTATCAAAGGGGAAACAATAAAGGAAATGTGGGGAATGGTGTGGTGTGGTGTGGTGAAGTTCCAAATGCATTAATATTCTTTGCTTAAAACAAGTACGAATGTTGAAGGAGGCTTATTATGTGGATGATCATATATCAATTTGGGCATCTCTAATGAAGTGAGAGTAGGACATTAGGGCATTAAAATGAAGACATCTTTGGTCTTTTTGTGTTTCTTTCTGCAAACTTTAGATGGTGGGAGCAAGCTGCAATGTTTTCAAATCATCTCCTTCACTTATAAACACGTATGTTAGAGAAAGGTTTTCACACCCTTATGTGAAATGTCTTGTTCCCCTCTCGAACCAATGTGGGATCTCATAATAGTTACAAATGGTATAAAAAATAGACACCGGGCGGTATGTCGTGAGGACACTGGCCTCTGAGGGAGGTAGATTGTGGTATCCCACATTGGTTGGAGATGGGAAAGAAGCATTTCTTATACGAGTGTGGAAACTTCTCCCTAGTAGACGTATTTTAAAACCGTGAGGCCAACGATGATACGTAACATGTCAAAGTGGACAATATCTGTTATCGATGGTAATTTGAATTTAGTTTCATTTTCTCGATGAATAATGATTGAGCTACAAATATCTGGTTGGTATGGTATGATAGCCAGTTGCTTTAGTTCATGTGGGACTTTATGTCAATCTTTCCACACCTTTTGTGTCTGAAATTTGCTTTGGGAAATCCAATGAAAGACTCAGCTTTTGTTGTTACTTAATGAAGGAAGATGAGGCAGCAGAGAGTTGCTTTTAGCTCATATGCTACATCCTCAACTACATCTTTGTTTCCAACTCTAAACTTGTTCACTTTAATCAACATTCTCAACCAGAAGTTTATAGTGCAGGACCTACCATGTAACAAAAATGGGATCGGCCCTACGCACCCGGGACAAAGGTTGGCCCTTCTACTCGTGTAGTGCGTGTATGGTCCAGTCCCGTCCATAGTGGGATTAGTTATGATATACTAAACTCATTCTTGGAGACGTTCATCTACAACATCTTGCAGTGCCCTCTTGGGCACGTTCTTCTTAAAAATTGCTTTTGTTGGGATCGAATTTAATTTGGCTTGGTGAATTACATGCATTTAATTTGATTGAACTAGATATTGTATTTTATGAGAATTAGAAGGAAAATTAATACATTAAACCAATTTGAGTATAAAATTAAACCGACTTAAACCTGTGTGAATTAGAGTTGGACATGTCAAATTAGGGTGAACTAGAGCTTGATGTATTGAACCGCGTGTTAACTAAAGCTGGGTGCGTCAACCAAAGCTGACTAGGTCAAACTGCACTTGATGTGTTGAACCATGAACATAAGCTAAGCGGGTTTGTCTCTGAACTTGGGTAAGAGACCAAGTTTAAAAGTATTATTGAAATTCTAAAAAAAAAAAAAATTAATTTTTTTTAAAGTAATTTATAAAATTTAAAGGTATTTTTAAATAATAAAAAAAAACCCCTTAATTGGACCACCAAAATTTGGATGTAAGCCCAAAGCCCCACCCGATTTGAGGAACAAGACACACTCATCTCTGTTTTTACCGTCTTATCTTTCCTTCCCACCGTCGTTTTTTACACCCATTTTTCTCCATCGTCGCTCTCTCGGGAAGCTTCTTTCACATAACTTCGCACAACAGACGCCGCCACTCGCCTTCTTTCTTCCTTCTGCCCAATCAATTCTTTTACTTCTAATCAGGGTATTGTTTCTAATCGCAGTTCTTATTTCTCTTGTTTCGCCAATCCTCTCGCTTGCAGACTGAATTTCTGATGTCAGGATTGAATTGAATACCCTTAGATACTGTATTGTTCTTCTGGGTTTCATTGTTTGTTGGAAATTGAATTGTCATTTATGTATACTGGACATATTGGGAAATTCGCTTCACAGAGTTTGAAGTAATTGATGAAACTACTTTCCATTTTTGGTTGTTGTGTGGTTTTCGGTTCTTGTGTGCGCCGCCATTTTTCGTTTGGATGATCTAACTTTGCAAATGGGGAATTGTTGATGTTTTGTATCTGCTGTTCTTTGTGTCTCTCCCATTTCTGATGAATTTTCTGCGATCGTATATCTCTTTTTTCTGCTTGTTTCATTAGTGATTTAGTTAATTTTTCTAGAAATTGGTAACTTTCAGATGGATTTGAGAGATAATAGTGAAAGATGTCTTCTGACAGTGGACGCAGATGAGGGAGGATCATTTGAAAGTCCAGCAGCGACGGAATTAATTGAATGTCATGGTGATATTATTCTTGAGCCTTATGAGGGCATGGAATTTGAATCTGAAGATGCTGCTAAAATTTTCTATGATAAGTATGCCCGTCAAGTGGGATTTGTCATGCGTGTGATGTCCTGTCGTCGTTCTGAAAAAGATGGGAGGATACTTGCGCGACGACTTGGATGCAATAAAGAGGGGTATTGTGTCAGCATTCGAGGTAAATTTGGGGCAGTTCGGAAGCCTCGGCCGAGCACTCGAGAAGGCTGCAAGGCAATGATTCATGTCAAATATGATAAGTCTGGGAAATGGGTGATTACAAAATTTGTAAAGGAGCATAATCATCCTCTTGTGGTTTCGCCCCGTGAAGCTCGGCAGACGATGGTTCGTGTTTCTCTTACCCCGTTCTTTTACTTCCATCTATCATCATATATTACAATTGTAGATTTGCTTACTTTTGCTCTCAGTAAGACTGTATTCTTTGCCAGTGTGGTATCCTTACTATTCTGCAAAGATGTTATGGAATTGGAAATGATTGGAATCTGAATTTCTTTAAACAAGGAGAGCTATTTAATGGATCGTTCAAGAGAATCAATTATATTGTTTAGGGAGATGGAAGTGAAAACACCTTTGCCTTACATCTGGCCAACTGTGTAACAGCCCAAGCCCACCGCTAGCAGATAATGTCTTTTTTGGGATTCCTCTCAAGTTTTAAAACGCGTATGCTAGGGAGAGGTTTACACACCCTTATAAATAATGTTTTGTTCCCCCTCCAATCAATGTGGGATCTCACAATCCTCCCCCCTTCAGAGCTGCTAACACACTACCCGATATCTGACTCTGATATCAGTTGTAATAGCTCAAGCCCACCGCTAGCAGATGTTGTCTTCTTTGGGCTTTTCCTTCCGGGCTTCCCCTCAAGGTTTTAAAACGGGTCTGCTAAGGAGAGGTTTTCACACCCTTTTAAAGAATGCTTTGTACCCTTCTCTAACTGATGTGGGACCTCACAAACGGTCAATAGGGACTTGTGTGTAAAAGGATTAAATGTCACGTATATAAACTATAGTTGTGACCTTGCTTTAAGGGAGAAGCTTCTAGTTTCATCTGTCTTTCTAATCTTTGTGCGATTCTCCATACTTTGGCCTATATTTTAGATTGTTCTTGACTTTAGTTTCGTATTGCTCAATGTTGTGTTGGGGATTGTTTTATACCGTTGTGGTGTCTAGCACCATCTAGGATTTTTTTCTTTTTCCATTATGAAAGTATTGTTGTGAGATCCCATCTCGGTTGGAGAGGAGAACAAATCATTCTTTATAAGGGTGTGAAAACCTCTCCCAAGCAGAGACGCGTTTTAAAAACCTTGAGAGGAAGCTCGAAAGAGAAGGCCCAAAGAGGACAATATCTATTAGCGGTGGGCTTGGGCCGTTACAATTGTTGTTGTTATTATTATTATAATAAAGAAACTATGTTACACACGAAGTTTCACTTTTAGCGGTTTATTAATAAACCTATTGTGTGTACAGTTTATTGATGCCCATGTCACTGCTATCTCTTTTACTTGGGAGTATGGTGTGACCCTGATTTTCATTTAGATATATGTGGAAGAAACCTGCCCCTTTAACCAACTCAAATGAACATATCAGTTAAATAAAACCAACCAACCATTCCATCTAGCACATTTAGTTACTCATGAATATCCTACTATCCTTAGTTTGGGAAACTAGTGAACTAACACGAGTTCTTCGGATTATTTGTGTATTCTCACAGTTAAAACCTTTCTGTGGGTGATAGATCTGTATTTATGTTGTATCATATGATTAAATGAGTTGATTTTGAATTTTTGCTTGTAGGATGAAAAAGATAAACAAATACAGGAACTCACTACAGAGCTGCGGAATAAGAAACGGTTGTGTTTGACATACCAAGAACAGCTCGCCGCATTTATGAACATTGTCGAAGAGCATACCGACCAATTATCGAGAAAAGTTCAGAATGTAGTTACCAACCTTAAGGAATTTGAGTCCCTTGAGCAAGAATTGTTGCATCCTAGATAACCCAGCCACAGAGTGAGTATTTGATTGCCTATTGGCTCTTATGCTTCCCCCCAATATTGTCTTTCATCTTAATTTCTTTTCACTGCATCAAAGGTATATCCTATGTCATTTAAGTACAACTATATTCGTATGCAGTGTCGTCGGTGGCCATCGATATTTGGAGCTTGGTAGCATACGAAGAATAGCGACCACCCTTCAGAAAGCTCCCAAAAGGCATTCTTAACAAATCCGCCCTGCCCCACCCCAAACTCGGAGCAAGCGATGGAAACAAGCGTTATAGAGGAATGACATCATAGCAAGCACTGGCATGAAGAAGTATTTGCAGACATCTGAGAGGAGAGATAATTTTGTAATGTAGAGACAATAATTTGATTTACCTCCATGAAAGGATTTTATTGAATAACCAATGCAGTTCTTCAGAAATCTCTGATTGTGCATATACTGAATCGTCCAAATCCCATCCTAGAATGCCCACATAGCTATAATAAGAGAAGCAAGATTAGAATTGTTCCATTATGCTTATTTTACTACAATTTCTCTGCTAAGATGTTCTTCTCTTCTTCCTGTTTTCATTTAAGGTCACTTGGGTGTTCTTATAACTTGGTGTTCATTAAGATCTAGGTTAGTAAAAGCTTTTAAGTGCTGAGTTAATGGCTGTTGTTGTAAAAATGGTATCGAAAGTTCTACGAGGTGTCGTGTCGTGTTGAAAATGTTTTAAAGCAATTTGATAACTAGTAGAGGACTGTTCAGAATATCACGTCGATAAAATACTAATTACAATCTAAGTATTTCTCAACGGGACAAAATTTTGTGCCATTTTTTTGGACTTTTCAACATCCTTGCATGTTCGTTTCTACATGTAAACACTATAAATAATACAACTATAAGCTAACAATACAAAATCTTGTAGCATCCAAATTCTACACACTGCAGACAATCTCTTCCAATAACAACTAATTAATTGATGGGTAATTAAATTAGTCGATCAAATAACTCAACTCAAGATATGAGGCCAAAGGGACTCATCAGACATCGATTTTCTGCATCAAATCAAAACTACCGGTTCCCATCTTCACTGGCAAACCAAGACAGATTCTAGCAGATGGAGTTTCCAAGGTGTCTACTTCCCCATGGTATGCAGCTTGAACAATGAACCTTGCAGCCGTCTCAAAAGTCATTCGACTGAAAGGAGATATTGAGTCGGCTATGCCTCCTAATCGATTCATTGGTCGGTACCCACCAGAATGAGTCATATAATCAGCAATTAGAGTTAGATGTCTAATATTGACTGATATCCCATATGAACTGAAAATGTTTCGAATTTCTCTTATTATTGTTTCCCTAGCTGCTTCCACTCCATATGTTTGTAGCATGGCATGAATGTCATTGGAATATATATATCTAGCATCAAGCTCATCTTGTAACTCCCAGAGCGTCTTAAAGTCGACTCCAGTCGTCTGCAATGCAGGAACTTTTTCCTTTTCTTCTGGTTTGATATTCTTTCTTACCTTAGTATCATTCCCGTGGTAGATTACCTGACCTTCCTTGCAAGTAATTTGTTGACAGCGGATGATTTTGCCAGAGCTTTGGATAGACACCTTCTGGGCCGTTCTCTGAGCAATCTGGTTTCACAGGCCAGAAAGGAAGTTCATAAAGTGATGTCAGTGGAGAAATAAAAAAATCACAATGTATTATGAGAAACAGATATACACCAACAATTTTCTAACTATCGAATGAGCATAGAAGAATTACATCCACCCTAAGAGTAACTACAGGAATATGTGTGCTATTGCTCGTCAATAGTTTTAGTGCGTGCACGTTTGAATTTGGAAGTATAATGTTCTCAGGACAACTGCAATATCGGTACGATGTGTAAATAAAACCTATAAGAGATTGTCTAGCTAAAAGTTTCGAACCTATGAATTCGGATTCGTCTTATCAAATATCTCTCAAAGACACCTCTCCAATACGGTGATAGATACCAAGGACCCATGGTTTTTCTTTAAGCTAGAGTCTAAAGCAGCACAAGGCTCCACCTCAAAAGAGATTGAAGAGGCATTGTTCGTACTAACGCGTGCAAGAGGTTAGGAAAAGTTGTTCAACAGAAATGGGGAATGACATGCAAACTTTCAAAGGCACCAAGGGAATTGGCCTTCACTCAGATAATTTAACTAATATATTCTAGATTATTTTGGCATCTTGTCCTTAGACGCTTACATACTTGGCTATTATGAACCAAACAGAATAAATTAACAAAAGGAAAAGAGCCAACAAAAATACTGAAACATATCAAATTGATTAAACAGATTACTTCCTACAAATACACGTGCTAACATAAGGAACAAAAAAACCAGATCCAGATGAAAATAGACGAGTGTGAGAAAGTACCTGCGTCAGTAAAATATGAGGTTCATTGGTAAACTTAAAATGGACTTCAAAATGATTTCCCTTCGCTGACACAAAAATTGCTCTATCATAGTCCTTTCTGGAGAATTCTGATTTAGCTTTCTTCTTTTTGTTTGATGTTTTGGTTGTTTTCCCTTTCGAATTGGACTTTGAGACATCTATTATCTCAGTCTGATCCTCAGATGTAGCGTCTTTAACAATTTCCATCGTATCATCATTGGTTATATCAGCCTCATCACCTTGATCAACTTCACTTTCAAATCCTGCTGACGGTTCTTTCACATTGAGTTCCTCTTCCGAATCATCTTCATAATCCATCTCATCAGTAGTTCGAAGTTTTTGTTTTTTCATGTCAAAACCAAGATCTTCAGCAACATCTAAGTCATTGCCAACATCATCATCATCATCGTTTTCTTCACGTTGTGAGCTACTTACTTTATCGCTTTCACTCAAACCCTTTGATTGTGAGTCAGGCACAAAATTTTTTATACCACTAATTCGTGATAGTAAGAGCATTTCATTTTGGATTGAATCTTCCAACTCCCTAACGAACACAAATTCCAAAATTTCTTCCAAATCTTCTGAAGATACATGAGCATGCTGTGGATTACTTTCAAGTGGGTAAAATCTTATTTCAAGCTTATAAATACTGCATATCTCTCGCTTCCGTTGCGAAAATGGCACAACAGTTACTTCCATACTTTCTATTATGTCAGCTACTGTAATCTTCTTCAACTTATTAGCAAGACACTTCGCATCATCCCTGTCATATAACAGTCAATTTTTATGGTTCAGAATAATATTGACCAACATGTTATAATTTGTACTTTCGTACACTCTCTTATGTCAAGTAACCAATTGTAAGGTTAGTTTCACCAACAAAATCACCAAGTTAACTTGTGTCCGCAAAATTCACATACATTGCAATCTATAAATTTCTCTCCGCCATGGTTCAATAAGTTTCAAGCTTTACCTTTATTTCTTTTCTTTTTTTCTAAAATGGAAACAAAAAATACTAATGTAATTGTGGCCGAAGTCACTATGTAGACTGAGAATATTAACTCTATGGATACAACATATACACTGGTAATAACGAGATTAGATAAATAACCATGTAGCAATGAATCAAGAAACAGTAATTTTAACTTACATTGAGTAGCCCTCTCGCAACGGGCATGTCATAATTGGTGTCTTAATATCTTGTGAAGCAGTCATCAAAATCTCTTGAAGGCGGGGAATTCCAAGAGTCACATTCATCTCACCACGCCCAGCATGATGAAATGTGTTCAACCTAAGACACATTTCATTTCAACAACAAAAGAGAATGATAGTGAAATCAGCCACTATATAATCAATCTAACGGGATAATAATTCCTCTTTTTAAAAAAAGAGTGAGAAGGTGACTTTTTTTTCCTGAACTTTTGTTAAGTATACTCGCTTATCCGCCAACTGATTTTCTAACCAAGACAGCCAGGGAAATCTAAGTTCATTCTTATCCAAGTATCAACACTAATTACGATGACTTATTCCTAATATATTAAGAAAAGCTTAAACTGAAGTCTTATTCGAAGAGAAATAACATGATTAAAGCCTGAAAGTTAGAAACAGGGTGGGGGGTCTTACGTCATTTGTGTTGATGGCTCTCCGATAGACTGAGCAGCGAGTACACCAACTGGTTCTCCAGGCTGTGCAAGACTTGACAGGTACTTATTCTCCAGCAGCCTGATAAAGTCATCTTTTTGTCCCAGACCAGGAGCCTTATCCTTCGCGAAGGAATTATATATGACTTCTGCTTTCTCTTGAAGAACTGAAGGCAGCTCATTGATGTATTGATTAAAGCTGTCAGGCTGATGATGACTTTTTTGGTAAATCATTTCGCAGTTCTGAAATAAAAATAGGTATGATCTAATCATTCAGAAAACACATAAACAATGAATAAAAAACTCTATTAAGCATCCAGATTTTGAAGGTTACAAGTTCTTACAGCTGCAAGTGCTTCAAATTTTATAATAAAGGCATTTTTATGGACATCTACACCATCCTCGCCATAACGAAATTGAATAATGGAGCCATCCGCATCACGAACAGTATGATCGTAACCAACTTTTAGAGACTCCAGATTTTTAATAAGGCATCTTTGTAGATATCCACTCCGAGATGTCTTAACTGCTGTATCAACCAACCTATGAGAAGAAGAAAAAAAACTCATAGTTTATATGTCAATAAGATGTCAAGTAAATACTGATGAAAAAAGTTCTTGTATGTTGCTCCTTAACCAATAGAACAATCTATCTAAAAGCCATGAAGGGGGGCAAAAAAGAGGAACAGATAAAAGTAACTGAACGTGATATGGCCAAATTTGCAGTTTTAAGAATCTAACGTAACCAATTTCATTTGCATGGTATATTCTATTTAAAAATCATTAGTTCACTAATCAAGACCAGAATTGTATTTTTTATTCGTTAATTTCCCCTGTTATGGTGTACTTTTGGCTTAATAATTCATTGTAACCATAATCTACTGAGTTACATATATATTAAGGAGTATAATTATGAACGCAGGAATAATGATGAATGTACTGCAATTTCCATCACTCCTCATTTATCCTTGAACAGCAGATTATAATGCAGATCAAGAATGCTTCCATAAAGGGGTTTTCTCACCTTGCTGTCCTTCAATGATGCTTAAAGATTATTAAAGTTCAGAAACCTCTTAGACAGCAAAATTAAAATATCATAACCTGTGGACAACTTTTAAACTTCTTCTAGTTTCTGGTCAGTGAACAAGATCAAATCTTGAACTGGAATGATTATAGGGAATCCAAACTTAACTTTAATTTTCAAATAGATAGGACGAGGTTCAATGCAGAAATATGATGCATAAACCAATTAACTTTTGGGAAGAAAAAACACAAATAGCTACGTCTGATTATGCCAAATCACACATAATATTCGTCAGGATTAACTTAAGTCAGAAGAAGTTTAATTTACCCTTCACGGCCAGCCATACAATGGAAGTAGTATTCTTGAGGTCGAAGACCAGTAAGAAAGCGATCAACAATGAACCCTCCAGCTCGTGATGCCCAATCCCAAGGCGGAAAGCAGGGTAATGTTTTTCCTGACACCATTCTAGGAACTCGTTTGCCTTCTAACTGCTGCTGGCCTAAATGTGAAGATATTTGTTGAAAATTTGCCTGTTCAAAGCAAGACAATTTAGAAAATATGGAAAAATCTCAAAACAGAGTAAAATTGTGATTGAGCATTGATTCAAATTTCCATCCGCATACACGTAAATGCAACAAATAAAAGAAAAATGTATTTACACTGTATCAACAAGTCGAGACAAGTTCAAGAAAGATGGTCAATTATGTCAAAAAAGATGGAATACAACGACAGGAGATCAGCATATATTTTTGTGTTCATTTGTTTCATGGTTTCTTAGCTTTGTACTTTCATAGCCACATTTCATTTTCTTGGTACAAAGAATACCACTATCATCAATTTTATCATGTTCAGGGAAACTATAACATCATAGTTGCATCAGATAACAAGCAATCAACAAGAAGGAGAAAAAGTTAAACCATTATTCGCTACAGGAAAAAATGACTCATGAAGCCTACATTTTGAACTCTAATTTTATATAAGCTTCTAATAACCAGCTAATACTTACACCAACTCTTCTCTCTTCTTTTCTTCTTTATTTAAAAAAGAAAAAACAACAGCTACAATACCAACTACTACCTTAACTACTGGAAAGTAGCCACTTGGCAACCAAACAAACACAAAACATCTGAGCTATTAAAATCAATAAGAGAGAATAACATTGTAGGGATTTGAATACATAAAACACATGACCTCTAATTCTGTTAGCATATTAATCTACCACAAGATCAAAATGTTTAAGCTAATAGATATATCAAATCTTATATTCTTAAGAATGCCGTACATAGAAAAATATTGCTCTACCACAAGATCAAAATGGAAGTTTTCTTCCCTTTAAAACTTCTTTCCTTACACCTAAAGCAAAAGAGAGAAGTTTTAAACGGAAGAAAAGTTTGAAAAAAAAAGGAAGAAAACAGAAAAATAACACCACTGTGGAAGAAGCATTGTATTGGCAACAAATACCTAGATACTCAGAATTGCAAAGAAACCTACCGTACCACCTTTAGCCCCAGAAGTCGTCATCAGAGAAATGCAGTTGTTTACAGAGGGTTTTAGCAAGCCCTCAGACAACAAATCTTTGAGGACCTTAGAGTTACCAGTCCTTTCATTAAGTTGGCTGGTCATTTTTCTATCCAATGATGTTAATGCTGGCTCTCCATTATTGGAAATAGTTTTTTCAATATTCAACTGCAGTGCCATTGGATCTGCAAATCAAACATATCAAGTCCCAAATCCATCAAACTGAGAAAGTCCGAAGTAATAACAAATAGACTCCACACCAACAGTCAGGGCCATAATAAAAATATTTGTCATGGCAGGCTGAATCATGGAAAGTGTTTTGAGATGCAATTGTCAGGCCTCACATAAGCTCATTTATGTTTGTCATTTCAAATCATTCTCTGGATATGTATCTACGTTAGTTGTTTTTCCTCGTAGGTCAAGATTTTAATCGGAGTATGTGCGAGTAAATACCATATCCAAAGAAAATTTAAGGCATTTTTATGGAAGCTTAGTCATTGGAGAATCAATACAGCAGATCATCTTCAATGGAGAATCCCTAATTTCTTTTGCACAATAGTATTGAAACCTTAATTTGGAAGGCTTTGCATGAAGCATGATTATGCCTGTAAATGTTTTATCTTCTATCATAGATTTTTGTGGGGAACCCTTTCAAAAGCGATAAGAAAACACTATGGGTTGCACTTAACTGTTCCTTTTTTTTGGTCTCCATGGTGTGAAAGGAATGGGTGGATCATCAATAACAATCATTCATCATTCGATGGGTTTATGGATTTGGTTTTATTTAATTTGCCCTTTACTGGTGTGAATGTTCACACCCTTTTAAAAAATATAGTCGTTCTACAGTAATTTATTGCAATCCACCAATGCGAGTTGGGAGGCTTTATCTTCTCTTTTGTACACTTCATTCATCAATGAAATTTTTATGCTTCTTTCTATTAGAAAAAACACTTAATGCATCAAGCACTAATAGTGAACAGGAAAATACCTAATTTTTCTCCATCTTTAACCTTAAGAAATCCAAGATGCACCTGTTCACCGATATTCTCGCAGATTTGGAGTTGCTTCTCTCTCTCCTTGTCCATACATTGTATCAACAAAAGATCATCTACTCCACATGTGAACCCATGCATCTAAGAAATGAAAGATGAATGTACAAGTATTGTCAATGCCAACTTGTAAGATGAGAACTAGCTTATGATATTTTATATAAAAAAGGAGAGTAAACTTGAAATAGTACACCATCACCTGAAGATAAACAGTGAACAAACGACTCATTACAGAAAGCAAGACGCCAGCAGTATTTGAACCATAAAGCTCCTGCACTGTATGCACTAAGCCATAGTCACCAAATTGAGCCTTGTCTATGACACCACGCACCAATTCATTTTTAAATATTAGTAAACTATCGTCATCTAAACGCTCGGCCTTCAATTTATCAAATTTTGAGTAATCATCTCTCTTAGAGTTCCCTTCATCAGGAACTTCTCCTTTTCCCAACTTAATTCCATTCCAAGTTCTTTTTCTCTTTGATTTATCACCATCGGCCACTTTGACTTTGGAAGAATTATTTCCCGTATGTCGGGACTTAAAAAAACCACGTGGAATTTTCACATCTTTTTCTACACAAAATGGTGGGGCCCCTCTAGTGATATGGTCCAATAAGGCTGTGACAACCTGTAAACCAAAAAAAAAAAACGATTACGGTATCAGAAGTTAACCATGAAGCCTGTGAACTCTTCACAAAACAACAAATTTCTATTCAAATCCAGGAGCAGTGCAAACAAAAGCAAAGCAAACAACGATAGTTTTCTAATATGAACTCATTTTAGAAACCTTGAGTGGGTTAACATTACTTACTCAAGCTCAAGTATCATAGCAAACATCTCAACAAAACACAAATCCTCTGATTTTACTAAAATAGCACATGCCTACGAACTCCTAATATTTATTCTGTTTTTTTTTCTTTTTGCATGATAAGATATATTTCCGTGTCTGCAACATTAATATGCAAATATCTTATTTTCTAGAAAAGATCCCAAAACCTGTTTTCCTGTCCAAAGAGGCTCTGGTTTCCATACGGCAGGAAGAACAGGTAGCATCTCGGATTCAAAATCTAAAATGAAAATCTTCTGCCCAGGTTTCTCCGAAGAAGCACATGGTCTGGATGTTGAAATGCCAGAACTATAGAGAAGCTGGCTAAACTCATCAAATTTTAAGAAAGTATCCTTCTTCGTGAGAAGCACAGCACTTATAATGTGGTCCTGAAGAATATATGCAAATTAGGTGGTTAATCACCTATATATATCAATGACATCAAAGAGTATATGAAGAAATAAGCTCAGGGTTTTAGAAATTTACTTGGTACCTGAATTAATGCTCTGATTGGTTCACCACTGGTGGGTTTCACATATTGGTTATTTGCATTCACAATGTTGTAAGCTTCAGCACGAGAAATTTCATCTTGAGGAAAATGAACGTTCATTTCATCACCATCAAAATCAGCATTATACGTGCTGTAATTAGGGAACAATACATTTTCAGTGGCACGTGCTCTTATTGAAAATAACACAAAATGTTGTACAAGTTTATACAAATTATAAATAATGATACCTGCAATTTGCATAGTGCATTCGAATAGTCTTCTCTCCTTTTAAGACACGAACAACATGAGCCATAATACTAGGCTTGTGAAGTGTAGGCTGTCGGGGAAAAAGAGACAAAGACTCAAACACATGAAAAAATAGGATATAAATAGACATCCTAATGTTAGAACTAAAAGCCAGTTTACACCATCTCTATTTTATGTAAATCATCAATGATGGGGAGTGCGCAGAGGGGTCCATGTGATGCTCGGTCCCTTGTTAGGTTCAAGGCTTCCCTTTGAACCTCAGTGTTGAAGGCCTTTTATAATTATCCGTTTGGTCTTATTTTGATTGATTAGAGTCTCGTTCTTTAGTGGGATTCCCTTTTGTGAGCTTGGTTTTTCTGTTGCCCTTGTATTATTTCTTTTCTCTTTTTTCTTTTTTTACCAATGAATTTCGATACGTCAACAATGCAAACAAAGGGACTCCAATCCATAACAATAGGACCTAACAGGTGATTGGAAAAACAAGGAGACCACGCCCAGATTAAGGAATTAAACCTAGGTAATGACTAAACTTCCTCCCCAGCTCTATCCTAACCCCTAAAAATTTTTTAACTCCCTACCAGCCAAAGACCCAAACTATAGCAACGAAGCCAACTTTCCACAAAAAAGAATCAATACATACTTCAACCTTACATCTCTCAACCACTAAGGAAGCTTCTTTCAGGCTCATCATATAAGTTATATCAATACGCAACAATAAAAAAATTGCAAGAAACAAGACAGCATGAAACTTAGCAACATTTTTCTGAACTAGCTAACTAAAACTGGGATTCTGGATAAGGGGAGGAAGTAAGTTGCAAACCAACCCAAAACAACCTGGATGAGGGTAAGTATTCCTTAGAAAAGAAAGTTCTTTATCAAAGAAAAAGACACTTTTGGGTTTTTTTCTAAAATGGGATTCCAAAAAGACATGCACTTTGGATCACGGCCTAGAGGGAGCCCAAGGTAAGAGAATGGAACCCAACTCATTTCACACCCCCACAATAGAAGCCCAATTACCCGACTTCAGTGGGTCATAATTCATACCGATGGTCAATCTCTTACCTTTGTTTATCTCAAGGCAATAAACCACTCATATTAAGAAAGAGTTTTCCTTACCCAAGTAAAAGAAAAATGTGTCATCCGCAAATGAAGATGTTAGAGGTGTAGATTTTGTCCCAGGAAACCCTCAATAATCCTCCTCCAGTAAAATCAATATATCCCTACCCACTTGGAAACCCATTTTAACAAAGTAATCAGCAACCAACTAAAACTAAATATCATAACAATGTTGCCTACTAATCCACTACATCACATTCACTTGGGAAGCAACTACAACAATAATGACAAAAAAAGGCAGAAATTTAAGTTCAAGTCTTATAGATAAAGTAGTACAGATGTAAAAGAATTATGTCAAATAAAACCGAAGTCTACCTGTCGATTCACAAGAACAATATCTCCATCTTCCAAATGGCGATTCACAATTTTCCCTTCAAATTCATAATCATCACTTCCTTGATCGACAACCACTCCACGAGAGGAAGGTAATTTCCTTGAGATAGAAATGCGTGATTTCCGACTTGGCTTCAAGTTCAACTTAACTGTAGCCAACTTATCAATGTAATGTGTGGCTCCTGGATGGGTTTCAGGACCATTAATTATAGCATTTCGTAACTTTTGAACATTCCAAGCAGTCACTCTCTGGAAAAAGTAACAACAAAAAGGAACAAATAAAACACAATCAGGTCAGGGATAAAAGCCACTTTTTCCTACTGTATTCAATAAGAAACGAAAACCTAAAAGAACAAGTACAACAAAATAAAAAAATGATGAAGACTACTCACAGAAAAGAAAAATAAGATTAAAATATTGTTTCAATAAATAACCAATTAACACTAGTTAGTCTAATCAACACGTTGTGGCTTAAAACAAAAACCAGTACATACCATATACAAATAAAGAAGACAATCAATATTACTACAAGTAGAATACTTGTTTAGATTAGAATACCTCCGGATAGGTCAATCTCAATGCAAAATAAGGGGGAATTCCAATCTCATTAACTGCTAAGTAGGGATCTGGTGAAATGACAGATCGGCACGCAAAGTTAACCCTCTTTCCCATCATCTTCTGACGAAACATGCCTTCCTTCTTCTCCAATAACTGACATATTCCCACAGAAACATCTTTTTGACCTGGACCTGCCGTCAAGAAAGCATGGCCCCACCATTCAATAGGCAGTTCCATGATTTGTGTATAACATTCATGGCAGTACTAGACTATAAAAAATAGCAAACATGCTACTACAAGGTCACAATTAATAAGACTAAACTAGACAATGGAAATTAGAGGCAAAATGCAATTTGAACAACAAAATAATTTTGAGACCATGGTAAGGCAGAACTTATCAATTAGTGGCACAAATACCAGATGACTTGTGCATTAATTATTCTACAAAGGTGGTTTTTGTTTAGATATCTCACAGTAACAAAGCCCTAAAAAAGGTGTAAGAAGACTCCCTCATTGGAAATTTAAAAAAAAAACAAAAGAAAAAGGTAATTAAGAAAATCAATAGAAACAAGCCAGCAAGACGAATTGAAAGAAAATTGAGTCCCCTACTTCCGCATTGCACATAAATTGAAGGCCATTTAGAAACTTTGACATTGAATAAACATGCTTACCAGATGCAGTTTTGCTATCAAACAAAACATTGATAGATTGTTGAAGATCCATCCATAGCCTGACTATCTTTGAGTGTTCTGATTTGTTAGCATGAGCATTTCCTAATGATATATTGGACTGTAGCACCTTGTTCAGTAACACAGTTTGAGGATGCTCCATTATCTGAGAACACAAATAAGCATCGACTCTTTATGAAAACATGTACAAAAGACCACATGAATTGTTAGTCATAGCTAGATTAGTTAGATCGAGTTGGGAAAAAAAAAGGTTGCAGTTTAAAATGCAAGGGATAAGTACTATTACAGAAGTAGAACATACAAGGACTCACGACCCCAATTTCCAAACCAGTTAAATAAACGACTGTTTTCAACAACATTCTTTACTCTATTAGTCGGTGGAAATGCAAAAGCTAGCAATCAAATGCATTATTCTTTTAAAATATAATTGTCAAATTCTTTTATTTTTTTCTCAACGAAAGTTTGGTCCTTTATCAAAAAATTATACGTAGAGGGGAGGCCAAAAAAAAGCGTCACAGCAGTTAACAAGAAACTCATCTCACACAACAGCTTTGATTTTTAGTTTCCATCTACAACGTTTAATTCATTTCCATGCATCAACTTAAGTGGTTCCTAAAAGAATTTAATTCATTTCCATGCATCAATTTAAGTGGTTACAAACAGAAAAGGGATGAGCAAGCATGTGACCATCATTCATCAAAACCCTTGGTCTTTAGTCATAAAGAGAAAACGAGAGAGAGAGAGAGAGGGAGGGAGGGAGGGAGAAGATACTTACAGAATCGCCTCCTTTTGCAGGGGGGCGGAACTTAATTGGAGGGACTAGAACAGCCTCTAAGAAAAACATGGAGTGGCCTGCTTTATTTCCATATCCCTGATGCTGAATATCACTAATAAACGAACAGAGCATAGCTTCATTTTTCCACAAACGCTTCAAAATATGCTTAACCTATTATAAAAATACAAATTATTATTATTATTTGAAGAAAAGAAGGGAAAAAATTATCTGCTATTACAAAATAAACTGGCAGTAAGTACCTCAGACGGCAACAAATGTCCTGCGGAGAAATTCTTCGGCACAAAAATTTCAGGAGAAACTTCCTCAGAATCTTCTACAGAGGCCTTGGTTGCAGTGTCATCAAATACATCTACTTCCGACATATTGATAACAGTAGTTTGCGGAACCGTATTCTCTTCCTCAATTGAGGATATTCCTTCAGCCCCACTACTCACACTCGCAGGCTTGCATCCTCTAATAGCATTGGCCCTCTTGTGGGCTCCTGGCAAGCCAGTCTGCGTCCATCATGAAAAAGAACCAAAATCAAATCCCTGAAACTTGTATATATGCCCATGACCTGATAGTAAAGCTATAAATGTAATATCACATCTGAATTAGCAATGGGCATGTAAGAAGAAATACCATGTGAAGCCAACCAAAAGTTGGTCTAGTAATCTTAGGATTTTTGGCACCACAATTTTTGCACTCTCTCTGTTTGGGCTTCAAAAATTTATTCACAGCAGATATGGCCTCAGAAAATTGAAGAGAGGTCCATTTTTTTGGTTGCATATTCTGCATTTCATTGCTATGCTTTGAATCTGAAGACTCAGTTAGCAATTCTGAATCCAACTCTTTCGCCTTAACAACATCACCATTTAAAATAAGCTCCAGTTGAGATGCACATTTTTCAACCTAAAGTCAAGAATTAAATTGGCAGGTATTATTTATGTATAGAAGACGGAAGAGTGTATGAAACTAAAGAATTCTACCTAAACACATCCTTCGATTATAGTAAGTTTACCTGGGATCCGCCAGCCCGAAAATGGTGGCACGAGAAACAAGTGCGTTGTAGAAGATTATGGAGAATAATAAATAGCAAGGGATTATACACTGGAGAAACAAGGTCAATGTGACCACAATGACCGGGGCAGTAGAAAGGCCTTTGTCCGCAAGATTTGCAACTACATAAACCAAAATACCAACCAAATAAAACATTAAGAACAAGTAAATATAACTTGGATTACAAGACAAGTTCAAAACTGTAGAGTAAAAAGATGTCACCAAATAGCTCTCCGATTGCAATGAATTTAAAAGGGAAGATATAGCAAAAACTCCAGTAGTATCCAGAGGCTAATAAGAAGGTTAAATACTCCAAATCTGCCAAATTTCAAAACTTCCCCAAAATCTCCTCTTTCGACCATTCTATTTCAAGCCAAATTTACCCATGACAAGAGAGACAATAGGTGATGAACATAACGTGAAGGCTGAAGCAAAACAATTAAGACAATATTTTCTGAGCCTATAACCTACGAACAGGAAGATTCACAGAATAAACTCATAGCTGGAGCCAACTACGTAAACGTTCATCAACAAGCACAAACAAGAAATATTGGATGGCACGAGACAAATATTCAACTTCTGAAAGAAAAGTAAACAAGAATCCAAGGTACTCACAGTGTTGTCTCATCTAAAGAACCCATGGCTGGATCATAAAGTCCGCCAGCTACGGGCCTGCCCATAGCATCTAACAATATGGGTGCAGTAACTTTCACAGCACTGTGTTTGCGAACCTCATCTTCAGTCATGAAGCTGAAGGCGACCGCCTTTACTGACTCGGACGCACCCTGCAACAAATTGTCACCATTAAAAAAACTACACTACTCTTCAACATCCTACCACACCCCAAAGCTAAAATTTCCAACATAAAAAGTGGTCTACAACTAGAAATTGCCTTCACTTCATGCAGTAGAAGCTTAGAACAATTAAATATTAGATACAATGAAGATAAGCTCAAAACCATCTCCGTGTTTTACTACACTCGCATCCTCTCGCAACAAACAACAACATGAAAGCGAACACTCGGAAACACACAAAAGCAGAAGGAAACAGATATTGAGAGAAACGAGCATTAGTACCTCTGTGGTCTGAGCCATGGCAGTGACAATCTATTCCAACTACTCAGTTTCAACAGTCGGCGTGCGCGAGTGACGGAAGAGAAACAACAGAGGTTTGAAGCACATTCACCGATCGAGATTTTTTACTCTGTGTGTGAGTGTGTGAACTAAATAAAAAGAACTTTTTTTAAACTGATTCCATTTAGGGCAATTCCTTAGCAGGTTCTGGCTATAGCGGCGGCGTGAGCGAACCTTTCACGATGGCAACCTGGAAACGGCGAGTGAAAAAAAACGTCGACAGCGTCAATAGTTGAAGAGAAGAGTAGAGGAAAGATCGAATGATAAAAGACGTACTTGACGGCGGAGAGGGCTTAGTGGTGACGACGGCGAGTTGCAACGAAGGATGTCTCTTATCGATGGCGGTGGCGGCGGGCGCGAAGATGGTTACTGAGAAAAAGGAGAGGGAAAGGGAAGAGAAGACGAGAACGCGAAAGACGCAGTTGGACGGCGCAATGCAAACGGCTATGGAATTATATTAGTTCTTAAAGGAACCTTATTTCTAAATTTGTTTTTCCTTTTAATATATTTATTAAAATTGATAAGATTATATCTCAACCAATTAGGTTTTTTTAATTTTTATTTTCTTTACCAAATTCGTTTTAGTTTAGGATTGAAGATCAAATATTTATAAACTCTTCTAATTTTTCCAAATTTAATTACAAATTTAACCTAATTTTCTTTAGGAAATGGTGAAGATTTTATTCCAATTGATATATCAAAAACATAATACTATTTCACGATCTTATATAGAAGCTAAATATCGTGTTATGACCTCGACTACTTGCAAAATTGTTCGATTACGTGGCTGCTTGTAGACATATACGTTTATTTAAATCATCCTACTCTGATATCGTGATAATTAGAGTACTATTAAAATAGTACATGATTTAGTTTTCTGTGAGCAAACCAAGCACGTTAAGGTCTTATCTCAACTTGTCACTGTCTCATTACAAATTGCTGATATGTTACCAAAACACTCGTTTTCACGTATTCGTTGACTAAACAGCTATACTCGAATGGACCGGATGAGTATTATGTTTAAAACTCTCTTCTCATTCCCTCATGTGCTCTGTTTCCCATCATCATTATTTTAACTACATATATATGACCCCTCAAGAACAAAAAGAAATCCTCAAACTTGCACTTCCAACCTAATTCATGGAACAAAACAGGGTTAAGGTATGATTCCGGTGGAATGGTCCTCTTGAAAATCCCAAATGGAATTGGGAAAACTTAGATCATCTTCGTAGTTATGAACATAATCATAAACTTCAAAGTTTCCAATTTGATGATGATGGTGGTGATGAAGATCTTCAATATTGGCATTCACGTCCATTATGGAATCCCAGTTAAAGCTTTTGTCACTAAGTACTTCAAGTTCATCGCTATAATGATCTTTCAAATTATTATTAGATGATTCTGATCCCAAACAACAGCCTCCATTCCCTTCCTCTCCTTCTGATGATTCAATCACTTTCTCCTCTTTCATAATCCCAAGTTGTTGTAGAAACTCGTTTAGATCAATTTGTGGTTTCTCTTCCACAGCTCTTATTGTCGTCATCGTTGTCGTTGTTGTCGTCACCACCTCGTCTTCCACCGGTGCTTCATCGTCCTTCTCTCCCTCTGTTTCTCTCTTGTCTTCAACTTTCTTGTATAGAGAAAGAGAGGTCATGAAAGTTAAAATTTAAATAAAAACAAGCATTTCATATACAAAGCGAAATTCCAATACCTTGGAAGGAGAGAGAAAGCCACGAGAGGTTTGAAGCTGCTGAAGCCTCTGATGAATGAGATGAACACTAGGCTGAGCATTGAGATTAAGCATGAAACCAGCAGGGCGATGATGAGGGAACATAGAAATGAAGTTTTTTGAAGGAACCCATTTGAAGATATTAGATTTAGCAGCACTAGAATTTGGCTGCAAGTGGGGAAGATTGAGATAAGCATCAGGGCCATAGAGTCTAGTGGCAGCTTGATCATAAGCCATGGCGGCCTCTTCAGCAGTGGCGAAGGAGCCCAGCCAGAGCCTGGTGCGCTTCTTGGGCTCGCGGATCTCAGCCACCCACTTACCCCAAGTCCGCTGCCGGACGCCGCGGTACTCGCAGGAGGCGTTGAGAGGGCCGCCTTTGCCTCTGGAAGGGCCTTTCTTCCATGGCTTAAGAAGTGGAGAATGGGATTTTTTGTCTCTGCTGCCGCTATCCATTTTGGTTATGGAGTGTGAGTGAAGAAGATGAGTGTGGGAATGAAGGTGGTGAAAGGGAGCGGAGGGATATGTAGAAGAGGAAATCAAATGAAATGGGAGTGGGGGTATTAATGTTGTCACGTTCGGAGATGGCCATATTATATAGTTTTTGGACCGTTGTGTTGTGTGTATGTATCTATATGTGCTCTGTGATTTCAAAAACTATGTAAACTCACGTACTTTTTATAAACTTTATAATTGATGTTCACATTGTATCTTTTCTTATCCTAATGGTATGGATTAACGGATGTTAATTGGCACCGAAGGGTATCATATCATCTTTTGGGTTAAATTGCGACGACCCAAATTTTAAGGTAAAGACTACGTTTGACACCATTTGACTCTCGTAAACATTGCAATACTTTCCTACATTTGGCACCATGCATTAATCACTTATAAAACAGATCATTTTTACTAAAAATACGCTATGGTACGTGAAATTTGAAAGAAGACCCATTAAGTAAACATGATTGAACCTGACAAATTAAGGAATAGAGACAAGATTTGAAACATAGAAGATGATAAGAGAAGTGAAATTGATGACAGAAACAAACAAAAAGAGAGAGGAACGGTAGAATGAGGAGGTAAAAGGAAATTAAATGAAGTGTGAGAGTAGTGTTGTTCATAGGATTCTATATTGGAGAGATCTAAGTGAGTTGAAGAAGAGTGAGTGACAAGTGAAGAGTGAAGAGAGAAAGTCACCTCAGTTCATTTTTGCAGTTCACGGGCTGATCTTTTTCACATGTTTTTGTGCCATGATTCTCGAGTCTCTGCTCTTCATCTTTATCCCATGTTCGTGCTTCCTAAGGAGCTTGAATTGTTGATGCAGTGGAGTCATCTTCTTCTCATCCAAACCTAAGAAACACGTGTTATCCACATCTGATTAATGGTTTCAATCTCAAATCATTACTCATATAACAACGAATATCATAGTGCATCTAAAATATGCTTACTTATAACCACATCCTACCCTCTATTTAAGTTCAAAAACTAGCATAAATTACGATGGTACAAGACCGTTTACCGCGTTGAAACCCTTCTCAAATAATTTCTCCCCAAAGTCATACAACAACTTGCTCGCCCAAACGAAGGAGCAAAAAGTTCATCGATGATTGTGAAATCTATCACTTCTTTGATGCAAGGTGCCCCATAGATGGAACATGTGAGTTTTTATCCCACTAATTTATTATGGATACTATTCAGGCTTACACAAGTATTCCAGAGACAATTTCAAAATTTACGAGAGGGGTGAATAATCCGTGGTGTTTACAAAAGACCTTTCCAATATCTACCGTTTACACCAAGATATAACTTTTGTGTAGGTCTGTGCCTTTTCTGCAAATATTCTCTGATTTTTTTCTTTTCACAGATTCGAAAAGAAAGCCATGATGAAATTTTTCCATAATAGGGCGTTTGTGTTCTTGAAAGAGTGATTCGTTAAGACCATATCGAAAAAATCACCATTATTCCCTACTTGAAGAATTCACAGTTAGCCTAAACCAAAACAGGAATGGAGGGTAATAGCAAATAGAAACTAACTACCACAGAAGTATGAAGAAACTAACTGATGATATTTCCGTCGAAACCTTATGGAATATCTAGAAATGATAGACTGATCATTGTCATCATCATCAGAATATTTTTCTCCTCCTATATTTATAGCATAAGAAGGTTCCTCTTCCTTGTCATCAGTATGATACTGTAAACCTTCTTGCATAGCCGCTGCTTCAACTGGCCCTTGATCTTCGTGGAGAGTATCATAAATGTCATGTTGCTCTGTGGCTTCTAGACCATCTTTCAGTTCTGCAACATCTCCTAGACACTCTTGGTTCACCAATTCATCGCCGTCTTTCTCTCCAGATAAAACATCAGGTGCAACTCTCGAAGAACTTGCCTCGTTTTCTCGGTGATTGGAATTAGGAATATGCAATGGCTTTGACAGCTCTATTCTTCCCTCAATATCTGTAACTGTCGCGGATTGATGGTTAACAGCTTCCTTTACATGTTCTCCATCTAGAGTTACTTGATTGTCTTGATTTTCCAAGTGTTGTTCACTAATTTTAGCAGCATCCTCAACTCTAGCATTTCGTGAAGGATCAAGATCTTTTTGTTGCAATGCCTCTTGAATAACTATCGAGTGATGTCCCAAACAAGTACGAAAAAAGGTAGCAATATTTTTCTTTGCCAATGCAGCATTCTTCTTAGCTTCAAGGTATTCTGATATAGCAAGTGAGCATAAGCAGAATGGACAACTAAAACCGCCTTCACCATGCATCCTAGCTGAGGAATCCAAGCACTTATCATGAACCACCAAAGGACAACCACTACCATTACAGGACAATAACTGACCACCTTCATTACATTTCACACAAACGCTCCCCTCAGCTAATAGAAAAGAATCACGATCTGCCATACATTGAGAACTAATAAATTCTTTCTTTTTCGCTGCAATCGTTCGATTATGGTATCCATCACTATCACTTAACATATCTTTCTCTTCCTCATCGGGATTCATGCCAACATCAATATCGGTATCAACGGTCTTCGGCAGGAATCCACAATGAGAAAGAGTGTTCATTTCATTTACATGATTATCAACCCCGAAGTCATGCTCGGAATCACCGGTGATGATATCATGCAGGTTGCCTTCAACAGGAGAATTATTAGATGCTTTTTGTTCAACTGGCAGTTCATTTCCATCTTTTGATTTCTCCAAACTAATAACTTCATCCATCTCAACATCTAGTGAAGGTCGCAACTTAGTATAACAAGGAGTACTTGATTCAACCTGATGCAATTCATCAGTAGCAGTATACTGTCCTGACTTCTTTGACCCAAAATACTCCTCCTCTACAACTTTGTCTTCCACGGAAGTCATCTGATGATCAATATCATCTCTCTCTTGTGGCACAACTATTTCAGGTGAAGCTTCAAACACCTCAGCTCCATGTGAAGAAGCCACTTCATGTCCTGAATGCGAAGTATGTGCATCAAGCACCTTACGCCTCTTAGCATTCACGTAACCATCATTACAACCAAGTAACTGTCTTGCCTCATCTTCAGATGTTAAATCAACAATACTCCTTTTAGATGGTAACAAACTAGAAGTAGATGGGTCTGCCACAGACAGTCTTCTTCTTTCTTCCTCAAGCAGTACAGGGCTTCCTCTGCTTTTTTCTTTTTGAGCTTGAGGATCAGAAGAGCTAGTATCTAGTCTCCTGCAGCGCTTGTTAAGATCACCGTTATTCAGAAAAATCCTATCCTGCTTTTTTACGGGCATCAACCCACTCTTCTGCATTAAGAAATCAGCATATGGATGTGTACCATCAAGAATTGAATCTTGCAGCTGTACAAACAGAAACAAAACAACAACTTCACAAATGGCCATACATTCGAAAAAGGATGGGAGCAAATAAAGTAGAGAGTAGAGACAAGTCATGAATTGTTTTCACCTGAAGCAATGTACACCTCATGGATGCTCTTTTTTGTGCAATAAAGGGACTAACATCCCATTTTGACATATCTGGTTCAGCCACTCTTAAGGCAGATTTTGAAGTCTAATAACAACAGCAAAAAACAAAATTCTATGTCAATGCATACCCATTTCTTGAAAGCCAGGATGTATCTATCTGATATGGAGATAATCAGGCTCAGTTCGCTTCCTAAACACAATGCACCATAGGGCTAGGAAATCAGAAATCTACAACAAAATTTTGAAGAAGTATTACCTCCTTACATACGCGTTTAAGAACATCTTCACAGCACTCAGATGAATCGAACATAACTTTTGATTGTTCAGCAGGAGGGCCATTTTCTCCACTGTAATTTAAAGGGCCAAACAAACCCTCCAAGCATCTCAAAGCAATCATTTCCCCAGCGTTCTTTCTTGTAACCTCAGGTAATTCTTTACCCTCATCAATTACATCTGTAAAAAGATAGAACGCTGAGTTATACAATAATAATTTGACTCTAAAGGATCTAAAGAATTGACAGTGAGTACCACGTAATAGAGAGTGTTTCACTTCCTTGAAACTTGCAAGGGCTTCGACGGTCCAACGCCAGGCAAGAGCTGAACTTGAAGCAGATTCATGTTCGTTCTCCATCGGGAATCAAGGCACAAAACGCCCGAATTCAACTAAATCAGCACAATTTAATGCAGAATCCAAAGCTCGTGTCACACGGAAGAGAATCAACAAGCAATAAACACGATCATTTAGGGTTTTCTGCCATTACAACGAACCGTCGAAGAATCAAAAAGGAAAGATTTACAACGATCATTCAATAGCTCGATGTAGAGGGAATTGGAAGAAGATACGAGGATTCCGAAGAAGGATGGAATCGGCGAAGAACATCGAAAAGATCTCGAAGAAGAATGGAGTTAAAACAATAGTCTTTGTTTCGCTAAAACCCAAAAGGGGTATTTTTACCATGATTTTTACTTTTCTAAAAGAATAAAAATAAATGCCCTTTTAACTTCTTAATTTTATTTGAGCTGAATTATATATTTACATATAGATTTTAAAACTTTTAATATATTTAATGTCTTAATTAATTTCTAACCTATAAAAATGGATTGATTTGAAACGTTTTTATGTCTAATAAAATCCTAAATTTCATATATTATTTATAATTAGTCTATAGATTTATAAAAAAAACGTTCAATAAGTTCAAGTACATGTTAGATAGTAAATACTCGGTTTACATCATTATTAAACACTTTTTAAAGTCTAGAAACCAATCAATACCATCTCAAGAATTTAAAATTAAACTTTTATTTAAAGAAAAATTTTGTAAATAGAGAGAAAAATTATCCCAAAAAGAATGCCAGAGACTATCACATATCTCTTAATTACGGTCGATGTTGGATAAAACTATAATTATGATTGTGACTAAAATGTGGAGTATAATGTCAATAAGATACTACACGACCCGCTTTATAAGTCTCTTAATTTTCACTCTTTTTTAGAAGTTTTATATAACGAACATAATTTACGTGAAATATGAAAGCATCTATTTCCAAAAGATTACACAAAGATAGCACATGAATATTATCTCCATACATTATTTAAATAATACATTAAGAAACTGATCCTTCAAACAAATCAACATCAACTGATTATGATGTGACCATTACACAAAACTCCCATAATCTATTCGTTCCATTCAGATAATCTACAAAAGATAAAGAATCCATTATCTTATCTTCACTACTCAGAATCAAGTTCCTTCTCCACACAAGTGTTCAATCAATCCAACAGTAGATAAACAGTGGAAATAGATTGGTTAAGTTAATGAATGAGGTGATGAATTAAGATGTGAATGTGATATGATGTTCATTACAATTAAACATGATGATGCTACTCACAACTGGGAATTTTGAGACATTTTTTTTCTTTTTAATGCCAACCTAATGGGATCTAAGTTTTAAAAACAAAGAATAAAACCTACCTGGGTTCTAAATTGTCGACATTAACTAAGAGGTTGTCATAAAAATGGTCGCCTTCGCGTGAGGGTGATTAACTCCCCCCTTTCGCCTCGTGAAGATGCATTTTTCTTCCCATGCCCAACAACAAAAATCGAAAAAAAAAAGAAAAAGGCATGTTATATACCAAAATATAACTGTTGTTAACTACCTCCACCGACACGACTTCAGTTTTGTTGTGCGACGAGATGATCGAGCTGCATTTGCTCGAGCCATGCTCCCAATGCAGCATGGTCAACTGACTCCATTTGGGAGTTCATGTTAGAACTCTCACCTTCAGATACAAAATTATTGCCACCTGAGTTGGGATGAGCCTGCTTTTCTTTTATCTCAGTTGGAGATTCTTTTACAAGCGATTGAACCCATGATAAATCTGGTTCTTCTCCATTGTTCCCAAGCTCAAACGACGATGATTGCTTAAGTTTACCCATTTGATCTGCATTGACTGCCCAATCAGGTCTTCTATTAGAAGGTCCCCATTTAGACCAAGAACTTGTAGGGGAACCAACAACAGAAGCAGAATTAGCACCTAGTTCACGCGAGCTGAGGCTGCCAAACGGTGGCTGTTTCTCTCTATGAGCTAACATGGACAAGCGAGAGCCCATGGGAGAGATCGGTTCCAGATTTCGTGGAGACATCCTCCCAGATGATGGAACCCCAAAGGAAGCCTGCAATAGAGGGTGATCAACATTTTTAGGAGAGAAATTTGTGTTGATTGGTGACAAAATATTTTGTTGCTGCTGAAATTGATTGATAACAGCTGATTTGTGTGTAGGGGAGAAAACAGCTGAAGCCAAAGCTTGATCGGAGTATCTGGGAGATAAACTCTCAGCAGAGAAGAGATCGTCAAGATTCGAAGGAGTCAGAGTCTTCAGCCGACCAGAACGGCTCAATGAGTTTGAACTTAATGGTGGCTGAGAAAGACAGTTCAAGTCATTAACGAGCTGCTGTTGTTGCATATCAAAATCGCTCAGATAATCGAAGTCCTCCGCGGGGATGTCTCTTGCACTCAAAGAAGATCTTAGGCGGCTGGATTGAATATTGCTTCCTGGAAGATGCAAGACAGGTACATTCGGTTGAGACCACGCCATGGATGAGTGAGACATGCCATTTGCAGAGGGAGACATAGGAGGAGTGAACGGTGATGGAGACATCATAGGGACTGAAGATGGAGAACCAGGTAGAAGGTTCATGACTGTATTATATTCCATAGCAGAAGCCCCAGAAGTTGCAGAGCCAGTCGAAACATACAGCGGTCGCAGTTCCTCAGTCCTGTGTGCAAAGAAGCAGACTCTCCTTGAGCAATTTGTGCCATCTTTGCAAAGTCGGGTCCGATATTGTGCTGGGTGCAGCCAGCACTCGAACACCCCGTGAGCATATTCACACATATCTCCCCATCTGCAAGCACCCTTCCGAAAATCGGGACAGGGTACACAGCTATAATGAAACTTTCTTGGATCCCTCCTCCTGGCATTCTCTCCAGGGTGGACAAAGGGGCACTCAGTCCAATCATGAGAGTAAGCCCGTGAGCAGGGTCGAACCTTGAACGAATACATTCGAAATTCATCAGTTGAGTAGATACTGTTCTTGATGTCCGGAAGAGAAATATCAACAGGGTATTCTTTCTTTTCAGATGGAGAAAACATAGGAAAATCATTTAGTTTTGACTTTGTTGGAGAAGAAACCAACTCTGATGCAGATGAGGGGGCATTCGGAGGAGATGAAGGGCGAGGAGAAAGCAAATTCCTTGCACCTTTTAAAACATCAAGATGTCCTTCACCAGACAAACCATATGTTCTAAGAAGCTCTGTAAGGATTGATTTAAACTCTGCATGCCTTGGGGGGGCAACAATCACATCAACTGGTCGATGTCCATTCCCATCAACCATACTAGAATCAGCACCAGCAGCTAAGAGCAGCTTCACAATCTCTACAGCATTTGCAGCCCCACCTGAGGCTGCACAATGAAGGGCAGTGCTTCGGTCAAGACCAACGGCGCGGTTTACATCAGCACAAGAAAGAGAAAGAATAAGCTTCAGAACCTCAATGCTTCCATAAGTAGCAGCAACCATTAAAGGTGTTCTCTGCTCATTAGTCATCTGTTTTGAGCCTCTCAATCGACCATACCACAAACCAATCTCATCAATACCAGAAGGGTCGCGCTCAATCGATCTCTTAAAGGCATCAATGTCATCATTTGCAGCAAGCTCGAGCAAACTGGAAAAGGCATCATCTGTTTCGACAGTCAAGTTATTCATGACTGAGCCCATGGACTTACACAGTCAAAAGAACAGAAGAAATTTCTTGAAGACGATATGGACTTCAGCTCTAAACCACAGAACATGCTTCCTTCATCAGGAGAATGCCAGCTGAACTCAAGAAACCATGCCAAGAAGGAAAAAAAAAAATACAGGATAGGATTTTAGTAAACAAAAATAAACAGAAAGAAGACAATATAAATAGTTATTCGCATATAATATATGTGGCAAATGGGAACGAAATGAGAAAGAAGATAAGAACTTTACTCAGATTCAGCAGATTCTGTGAGCACTAAAATACAGACAAATTCCTAGAATACGTTCCCACAGGTAAATTCAATTGAAATAAAATGGAAAAACAATCTGCACATAAGTTAAATCTTCTTTTATCTTTTCTTTTTTTTTTTTTTTTTGTGTGATTAAAAGGGAGATTACGAACAGGACGGTTAATGCTTACATAATCATCCCAACCATCTTCTCTTATTCTTCACCCTAAACTAAAAACAATGAAAATAAAAATAACAAAAAATTTCTAAATCACAATTATCTTTCATGAAGATCATCCTGAATTTAATTTCTGTAAATAAAAAATAAAAAAGCAATAAACTAGTTTAGTTTCAACGTGATGATTTAATCCGATCCATACGTCCCCAAACCAACAAGTAGACATTTTCTGGATTTTGTTCAACAAAAATGCAATATTTTAGGTGGAGAACCCCGAAATCATAACAGAAAAACAATAGTCAACAATAATTCAAATACATATATCTATATACATACATACATACATACATACATATATATATATATATATATATATGTATATAACTCCTTATTAATATTTACAACAACACAATAATACCATAAATTTCCCAAGCTCCTCCAATTTCATGCGATCCAAAACAAAAATACAAACCAAACAGAAACTCGACGGCGAAACCAAAATAACGTGGATGAAATACCAAGCTCAAACCAAAAAATACAATAAAATTTGAAAGAACAAAAGCACGGATCGATCATCAAGCATTACTCCACAAAATCAAACCTAACCCAAAATCCCAAAATCACAAGAAAATGGCATAAACCAACAAATAGCGACTAAAACCATTTGAAGGTGAATCAAAACATCTCTAGGTTTTCCATTTCGTTAGATTACAAGAACATCACAAATCAGAGCAAGAGAAAAAGTAAAAAGAATAAGTAAGGATCGAAGAGAAGCGAAATCGTACCGAAAATTGGGGGAAAAAGGAAGTCAGTGAAGATTGAACGAGTGAGTGAGATCAATCCAGAGCTTCAAATAGAGCATTTAACTGGAGAGAGTGAGAAACTGCGAGTAGAGAGAGCGAAGAAGAAGAGAGCTTGTCCTTCCTCGACCCCCAATGTTTTTGCTTTCTCATGAGAAATAAAATAAATTATAATTTAAAATACCCTAAAAAAAATGAAACTTTATTCATTATTATTTTAATTATTATTTTACTCGTTTGAGAAAACCGCCTATCCAATATCAGCAAAAGGGAATTTGGAGGGAAAAAAAAACAAAGCCCAAAGCGCAATGGGTTATATTCCTATGGTCCTCACTCTATCCGAACAATTTTCTTTCACCCAATATTATCTTGCCACGTAAGAGTAAGCGTATTTTCGTCACTTCCTTCACGTGGGCTGCTGATTAGATTGGTTGGATCATGATATAATTGTGAGACTGCACAGACGGAAAAAGACACTCGATATAGTGTCAAATTTCAGGCAAATTCATCCTAAATTCACTCGACATGAAAGTTCAAGTAGACTGAGGCTAGAATCCAGTGCCGCACGCTCACACTAAAATTATCCAGAGTATCTGACGACGTGGCAGGGACAAATCTTTTATTTTTATTTTTCTTTTTCTTTTTCACATTCAATTTATAGAAAATTTAATATATAATTTTTTTTTTAATATATACTCAATTTAGTTCGATATATCAAAATTGAGGGGGATAAAACTTTATGTCAATTCTTGAAAGAAAAAAAAAAGAGGATTAAATTCGATTTATTTCGATACTTTTTCAACCTTTATATATAGAAATTTGTTTCTCCATAATTTTTATTGGATGGTTCATATTGAACCGATTCTCCTCATAAAGTAGGAGAAAATAACCATTCTTTTTTTTTTTTTAATAATACTAATTTTTAATTAAAAAATTAAATCAATTTCGTTTAATTTTAAAATATTTTACGTTACATTTTATTTACACATATAAAATTCCCTATCCCAATATTCGAATTTATACTACAGCCTTTGACAATGTTGTCTTTATGAGTAGGGGCAAAATGTCGACATATCCATGCCATATGATATTGTTATTAAAATTTTACTCCCACGTAAAGACGCTCAACACATTTATCTTGCAACATGACTCATGCATGTGTCGTTTGGTATATTCTAAAATATGTTTGATATGACACTCATGATCATAAAAATAGTGAGAGATCATATATTAACATAGAGTATCGATCTAGCGTTTAATGAATTTTTTATTTATGCTACAAATCCATCTAGCTTCAGTTAAGTTTGTCACATTGACAATACTGTCCGTAATTTTTAGTCTGATAGATGATGCATTATTCTCGTCAATCACTGGTAAATTTGTATATAAATATATTGGTTTTATTAATATTATTATTTTTTATGGTGGTGCAGCATCTTCTCCCACTTCTTCTTCGTCTTCTTCGGCGACGGTCGCCGACGCTGGCCGCCGTCATCCTTCTTCCTCATCGTCTTCTTTGGTAAAGGTTACCAACGCCGTCCGCCGTCGTCCTGGCCAGCTGCTTTTCGCCCTTCTCGCCGGTCACTACGGAAAGCTATCCAAAGCTTCGTTCTTCAACGGAAGGGTAGATAGAAGCATCTCCGTCTGAAAGTGACCGGGGATGAGGGCGGCCACAACCAGCTTGGCCGGAAAGGAAAGAAGAAGAGGAAGAAGGAGAAGCCACCTCGCAATTTTTTTTATTAAATTAATATGCTTGCCAATTAATAATTAATTAATTAAAAAAAAAATATATATATATATATATATATATAAATATTTTAGATATAAAAAAATGCATATTTGGTCGACACTGAGAACTTCATCTATGCTGTGAGATTGGGCGGCGGCGGCGGCGGCAAACGGAGGTGATTCCTGTATTCATCCACTCTAATCTCATCCTTAATTTCAACCGCATCTGAAATCCTAGGGTTTTATCTGAAAGTTAATCCATCTTGAATCGGAATTGCGAAAGATGTGGACGTTCACAGCGAGTTTTCAGCAATGTCCGACCTCCTCCATTCCTTTCATTGCCATTTCCTCGCCTTCTTATTCATCTTCTTCGTATTCTCGCCTCTGTTCGAAGCCGCCGACGCTTATTTGCACTGCCGTACAGTCTCAGGTCGAGACTCTTACTGGAACCACACACGGGAGGATCTCCGATAGAACTGAGATTCGATTTGGGTTGCCTAGTAAAGGTCGCATGGCAACCGATACCCTAGACCTTCTCAAGGTACATTCTTCTTCACCTTTTTTTTTTTTTCTTTTTGGGATTTTTCCACTTGCTTGACACTCTTTTTTCTCTCCAGGACTGTCAATTGTCTGTAAAACAAGTCAATCCTCGTCAGTATGTTGCAAATATTCCGCAGGTACTTGCTAACGAATGACCTTCGATTTTAGCAATCAATCTACGTGAAGAATTCTGCATATGTTCTTGTGTATTCATCTTATTTACACATTCATTCTGTTCTCTAAAAGTTATCGGCCTTGGAAGTCTGGTTTCAAAGGCCTAAAGACATTGTTCGGAAATTGTTATCTGGAGATCTGGACCTCGGCATCGTGGGTCTTGATACAGCAAGCGAGTATGGACAAGTATGGGTCTCAGTATATAATCAATTCCCCTTTCCCCAACTTTTGAATTGGTTCTTTTTTCATTACTTGGAGTAAATTTTGCTAGGCATATTGCTTCTGATTGTTATTTTCTTCCATAGGGTAGTGAAGATCTTATCGTTGTTCATGAGGCCCTTGAATATGGTGATTGCCGATTGTCGCTTGCTGTAAGTTTTTTTTCCCTTGATATCATCCACGATGAATTTTTTATGTCATGACACTGCCATCCTTTCAAACTAGATACCCAAATACGGCATTTTCGAGAATATAAATTCAATCCGGGATCTAGCTCAGATGCCCCAATGGACCGAGGAGAAGCCACTTCGAGTTGCTACTGGCTTTACTTATGTATGGTGTTTTTCTTCATTATTCATCACATCATTGCTTCTTTTTCTTGAAAGTAAAAGATTGTTTCAATTGGGGTTTGAATGAATTACTAATTGGATAATTTCATTGATGTTCTTTTTCATAGCTTGGCCCCAAATTTCTTAAAGAAAATGGGTTGGAACACGTCAGTTTTTCAACGGCTGATGGAGCATTAGAAGCTGCCCCTGCGGTAATAGTTCTTGATGAAATGTAGAGCTTTTGTCTTGAGTTGGTTGCTGGTTTTCACGCTGCTTGTATTCTGCTAATGTCAGATTCAATGCATTGACTGATGCTATTGCGAGTGACCAAACCCTGAAATTTCCCTGTAGCATTTAGTTAAGTTTTTGTAGTAGTTCCTTTTTGGATAAAGTAACCATGTCATCACTATAACCATTTACTTTAGCATGTCATCACTATAACAATTTATGTGAACATTGTCGTCATTATAACCGTTTACTTGAAGCATGTTACTATTGTAAGCCACATACATACATATCGGAGTGAAAACCACTACAAGAAAAATGCTTTAAAACAAGCTATCAAAGATAGTAATTGTTTTAGTTGTTCCAAGAACATGTATCATGCGTGTCTCAAGTAACTGACATTTTTCTTATGCAAGTTTGTCTTGTGAAATAGGATCTATGTTGGGCAAACTTTCAGTTATTTGGAAACATAATTAATACTAAAATGTAACCTCTGAAAAGCATTTCAAGCAGGAATGAAAATGCGTTGTCCCATTTACTATGCTTTATCCCCTTGTTTGCAGCTAGGAAAGATTAATTAGGTCAAAACTTCTTGCTGCTAATGTAAGAATTAAGATGTACGATACTAAGATAGATAATGTTGATTCCCTGATATAACTTGTCGGATCCATGATTGAAGGAGACATAGCAATCTGGACAACCTTCACTGCTTAGTTGTACTTCACTATACTTATAGAACCATGTTTTCCCCCTTTGAAATGCAGATGGGGATAGCTGATGCTATTTTGGACCTTGTTAGTAGCGGGATTACTCTGAAAGAAAACAATTTGAAAGAAATTGAAGGTGGTGTAGTATTGGAAAGCCAGGTGAACTTCTTTATTGGATTATGTCCTTTAGTCTTGTAAAACTGAATTTCTTTATATCAGATGCTTTCTTACTGCAAAGATAAATGTTTTTTAGGCTGTTCTTCTTGCCAGCCGAAAGTCCTTGCTTCAAAGAAAAGGTGCTTTAGACACAACCCATGAAATTCTTGAAAGACTGGAGGCACATCTAAGGGCTGTTGGTCAGTTCACGGTGAGTTGTTGTCTGGTTTGTGATCAATATTCCTTTTCCTTCTGAGCTTGATATTATCATGCTCTATCTGGCAGGTGACTGCAAATATAAGAGGAAGTAGTGCACAAGAAGTCGCAGAGCGCGTTTTAAGTCAACCATCATTGTCTGGATTGCAGGTGGAAGCAATTCTTTCATAACACCACAATAGAAAAGGGGGAAAAAGAATAATTCTTTAGAAAGTGAACGTACATTTTTGCGTATCATGTTTTCTTATTTACATTTTGGTAAATACAGGGCCCTACTGTGAGTCCAGTTTTCTGCAAACGTGATGGGAAGGTAGTAGCTGATTACTACGCCATTGTCATATGTGTCCCCAAAAACTTCCTCTACAAGTCGGTTCAGCAGCTGAGAGCAGTAAGCCATTAGCTCTTGTCTTTTACAATTATTATCCCCAACTTACAAAAACAATGTTCTTAACTTCATCTCTTCTGTCCTTCAATCCCATTATCAACTGGCTTGCCACACACACACGACACTATTTAATAGTTTCTCACGTGGAACCATTTGGTGCAGATTGGAGGAAGTGGGGTTCTAGTATCTCCTCTGACATACATTTTTGACGAAGAAACTCCCAGATGGAATAATCTTCTCAAAGAACTTGGGCTGTAGTCATTACTACCAGACATGTAATGCATGAGATGAGAGCGAGTTTATAAAAGGTATCCTATCCTGTTTCTAGTGACCTTAGCAAGAGTACTTCCACTTCATCTTCCTCCGACATATCCATCAAACTTGAGTTATTTATGTGTGAATCCTGAACCAGATTCTCTAAGCAGCTTTTGTGTCATTCGTATTCTCGTAAACGTTTTGCGCATTCATCCTTGGCCGTCTCAAATGTATTGTTCTGTTTTGTTTCTTGATTCTATTATTCGTATTACCTGTTTTTTTTTTCTCTCTCAAGGATGGGAGGGAGGAAGATTTGGTTATTTGAAATGGTATTTTCAATATTCATCCTCTTGCTTGAATTTGATATCTCACAAACACATGAAAATGTGTCTATATATATTTTAAACAAGTCAGAGCTCTTTCGAGTTTCGAGTTCTAAATATCTGAATTAAAGGAATATTAGTATATTGCTAGTTTCAATGGCCTAATTGGATCGAGACCGATATATATACATATCAAACAACAAAAATATGTCATTCCTTGTAAAAAAATAGAACGCATACAACATAATCGTTTACGTTGAATATACAACCCTCAGCCTACTAGCAAATGCAAACGAAGATGGTAGGGCGACGACACTCACAGATAAACTTCTAGAGGACCAAATGAAAGAATTGGCTGCCTGGTTTTGTAAACTACAACCTCTGAACATTACATAGCAGCAACAATGACCAAAGAGATACATATAGAATGAAAAAGGAAAAAAAAAAAAAATCACTCTTCAGGCAGCAGCACAATTGAATGGCAATAACTATTGATATGTTCATCAATGGCATATATCAAAATGCCAACAGATTTTCGGGCCCGACCAAGAGCACGAGTACAACCATAATTTCTTTTACGTGAAAGTCGAAAACAAAATAGATGGGGAAATGTAGATATGACCTCGATTCATTCGCTAGAACAAATCGGCTTTCTTCTTGTGCATGTCTTGCTTCCATTTTGGCAACTTGTAGAATGCCTCCTTTGTTGTTCCAAATATAGTTTGGAACTCTTCATCAGACAGATAGGCCTAAGACAACATGCCCAAACTGTTGGCACAACCAAACGAAAACATACATATTAACTCAGTAAGAAAACAATACAAAGCGTACCTCTCTCTTTTTGAGGTCGATTCCAGTTACCGGATTATCAGATTTGGCCTTCAGTCGATCGTAACCGAAAACAGACAAACTTTTGTCACTGCCATTCTCCTCCTGCAGGCTTTCTTGATTTACATCTGCATCGTCGGGATTGTTTCCCGATGCAGGCGTGGTTTCCCCTGGTTCCTTAAGTTCCAAGACTTCTTCAGGACTCTCTATTTGTTGTATAACATCATCATGTTTTTCTTCAGCTGTCATTGTTTAATGCCACCATATTTAGTCCTTCCATATTCAACTTTACTAATCTAAGTGAAAAGAATGGTAAAAGAGTTCTTGCCTGGGATGTTACTCTCTGGAGGGGGACTGCCATTAGATGAATCATTGGCACTTTTCTTTTCAGCAGTAAGAACGGACGAAAGAGCAGCTACTGCTGCTGCCCTTTGTGAGCCCTTCCCCCTGCCCGATACTCTCGAAGCAGAAGTCGTCTTTTCAGGAGACGACTTAAAAGCCGAGGTCAAGGCAGCTAGAGCTTCAGCTCTTTGTCTAGGACCACTTCCAGGGCTGGATCCATTGGACTTGTCCGGACTCTGCTAAGGAAACAAATATATAGTTTATCAACATTGACAACACCAAAAAACTTAGGTAGTACGTAACAAGTGTGGTGTGACATTTACCAAATGGGTGGATTTATCTGCAGATGGTTTAAACGCAGACGATAAAGCAGCTAAAGCCGAAGCTCTCTGCGTCGGTCCTCCTCCTTGGTTTCCGTTGGACTTTTCCTATTTCAACAAGAGTATCAAATTTCAGTCACCTTGCTATCTGATGAACATCTAGTCACAACATTTTGCACCAGAATCGACATATCTCGTAAGGCCTTATATTCGTCATAAGCTCGTTATCAAGAACAGGAACTTCTTTTAAGTAAAAGTTAGAGGAAGTTGATTTACCTCCACGATATGTCCAAGGCCAAAGAGTAAAGTCACCTTCTTTTGGAACGAGTTCCCTTGAACCTGCAAGAACCAAACGAAAATGATCATATCTGAAAAACGTACTTATCAACAGCATAACATATATTATATATAGGATTAAGCAAAAGCCGAGTGAACATAGTTTGAGCACATACAAGAGCCTTAGTATTATCCCACGAAAAGTATGTCGTGAAGAAGCATGGCTCGTTTCCTTCAGAGACTTTATATAACGGCACGTTAGGAGGCAATCCCTCTAGAGATGCAGCCATCTCCACATATTTCTGGAGGAAACAAATGGAAGTAATAAGAAAGAAAGCAAATTATTTAGAGAAGTGTAACACAATATAGTCCCGCGACTCGTACCTGACCAATTTCCCAAGCATTTTGCTTTTCTTTGGGGTCGACAGATTGACCGATCCAAATAAACACTTCGGCTTGAGTATCAAGTATCAAGACGTCCTCCGTCAACAGATCATCTTGAGAGAAGTTGTAAATTTCCTCTACCTGCACATGGTGAATATAAGATCATAACACTGCATATGGTTAACTTCTACATTAACAAGGAATTCAAATATTCACCTGGAACTTTCCTGTAAGGGCAAATGCACCAAAATTGAAGCAGTCAAAACAAACAGTCAGCAACGGTAACAGTTGAATACCGAACGAGATAATTTTACGTAACTTAGAAGAGAACATATGTCACCTCTACTGGTCGAAATCGCGTACAAGTGAGGGTCCCTGATGATTTCCTGAGATGCTTTTTTACTGTTGTAACTTTGTTTCCCTCCAAGTGCAAACCAGAAGGTTGAACTCTCTGTTCCTTCCTTGGCATGTTTCAAAGTAACTCCTGGCTGTATCAGGAAGAAAATAAATAAACGTTTGAACAATTTAGCTCAATTTAGCTCAAGTTAGCTCAGGTTCTGAGATCTCAAAGTTTCGGCGTGCTACATGCACAGGAAACTCGTATCCATCAATATATATATATATGAGACCTTACCTTTAGAAACTCTGCAACTTTTGCAGCTAACTGTTGCTGATCGAATGTACTTTGGTTTCCATGCCATGAAAAAACAGAAGAGCCAGATTGCAGGACAAAACACTCGGTCGTGTTCAAAGAGGTCGCAACCTGATTTACAAATGCATATGGTTTATGCACACATATATTCCAAAACCTCAAGAAGGCAGATTAAGACGTTCAAAAAGGTATAAATCGCACGTAACAGAAAAAAAAAAAAAAAACGCCAGAAACATACACCATCAACTTGCACTGCTTTATTGTTGTGAACGGATGTTTGCGATATCCGAATAAGAGCAACAGAATCGACCGTGTAGGTTTCATCTGTCAGAGCTTTATCTGCTATGAGCTTCTTGTAACCAGAGCTCAAGCCACCCTACACCAGAATTCATCAGAAACTTGTAAAACTACGAGGTGATTCGAATTATGAAAGAGATGAAGTTAAGAAATAAGGTTTTTAGAAGACTACCCACCTTGAGAACCACCATAGGTTGAAAGAGGGCAATGAATTGAGGTGGCTCTTTGCCTTGGAATATGCGACCCTGCAAGAAAATACATGATAAGGAAACTCTCAAAGGTAGAGACTATTTTGATATCTATATTGTATGCTTTTGCTACCTGAACAGGTCTCCCTTTCAGCGAGTTGGACATTGTATTAGTTAACCGCATAGCCATCTTCTGATCTTCCTGAGGTTTTAAATATATAGAGAATGGTTTGATAGCTATAGATTAACGAACACTTATTTGTAAGTACAAATGCACACAAATATGTTACGACTATAACGACCCAAGCCCACTGCTAGCAGATATTGTCCTCTTTGGACTTTCTCTTCCAGGCTTCCTCTCAAGAGGACAATATCTGTTAGCGGTGGGATTCGATTGTGACAAAGACATTGAAATCTGAGGTTAATGACGAAACATCCCCACACTTGCCATATGGTTACAAGCACTTATTTCTCTATAGGAAACAAGATCAACAGGAAATTAAGAACATAGCAGATACAGCTCTGGTTATGTTTGTGCGTGTGTGTGCGCGTGTGCGTATTTGGCAAGTACACCACCATATTAGAAGTCACGCACCACGTACGTTACAATAGTTAAATGTTTTTCAAAATGATAACTGACCTCAATGCTATCCTTTCCAAACCAAGAACACAAGAAATAATCTTCTTTCCTCTCACCAGAGTGGTAGGTGTAAAGAATGATGTAGCAGTCTCCGCCATAAAATTTACCGATATCCTCCACGAGCAATGGAGTTTTGGCACTGCCATTGATTCGCCATACCTGGAGAACGAAAACCATCAAGAACCCAGTTGAACAATCAAACTAATCTAGCCATTTCAAGCAACCAAAACCGAGTATCATTCAAACCTCCATTTTTCCACCTCCCTCCAGCAATGGTGGAACTTCTTCATTCACAGGTGCACTTTTTGTTAATCCCTTCAGACCAAGACCTTGTTGCTTCAATAGAGCTGTTTGTAAAACAAGTACCATATTAAACAATACTTGTAAAGCAAAAGGAAAACCAAACTCATTTGATCCAATTAGATGAGGTAACTACCAGCTACTTTTCCCCGTCCTTCCTCAGCACCTGTAGTCACCGATCCAACTGGCCACGACCCGAAGTTGGACTTAAAAGAATGTGTTTCATAACCTTGAATAACCCGTGTTACACGCGTTGACTTTGGCCTACACTGGCTGGCAATAAATTCCTGAAAATAAAGTATTGTGATGATACATCCCGTACACAACTTTAACTACTTGAAATTTCGGCACAGTGGCGTACCTCGGCTACTTGAATCGCTGCTTTTCGCTCTTCTACTTGCGTCACTCTTCCAACCCAAACGAATACTTCAGCACCACAGTCCAACAGATAGCACTTGTTATTTTCCAGTAAGGATTTTGATAGCTCGCCATCGACAACTTTTACTTCTCCACCATCGATGCTACAGAAACCGTTGAGAGAAGTCAGAAATGCGTGCCTCCGTGTATAAGAAAGATTCTTATAAATATTAAACCAAACAGGAAGAGCAAAAATCTTCTAACAGCAAGTATCATCTAATAGTAATCAAGGAATGCCAACACATACCTGTGAAGCTTAGCAAGAGCGGGTTCTGGAATGATATCGTCTTCACTAGCAACTTTCTTTCCAATGGGTGCAAAGCCACCAAATAGGACCCAAAATTCGCCCGAGTCGGACTCAGTATCCAACTTCCCATCATCTAGTACATTCAAAAGGACGTCGACTCAGCGCATTGCAATGTGAAAACATAATTGAAAACACCAAGGGGTTGACTATAAACAGGGGGAGGGTCAGAACAATTAGTGTATCTTCTGCTCTTACCAACAATAGCAACATCGCACTTCCCCTCATGATTTCTGTCCTTCAAGAATTGAACCACTTCCAAAGCTTTTGCCCTCTCCTGGATATTGGAATTTGCACCATTGAACTGAAATATCTTGCTCTCTGTGTCTAAGATGAACACATCATCGTGATTCAACGATGAACGAGCGAAAGGAACCTGGATAAACCAAATGCAAAAATAAGCGTCAGTAACTCCGTGTCTCTGGAAGAAACACTGTTGAATACACTGAAAAGAAAAGTTGCCTGTTTCATTCGGACAACTCGCTTTCCTCTACAGATATACAACTGTGTTTCAAATTTTTCTTCCTCGGGTTTCTTAAATCCAGATGCAACGCCTCCCTCCAATGGTATGATACAAGGTTTGAAGTACGACAAAAACTTTTCTGATTCATGCCCTTGGATTTCCCTGTGTTGCACTGCTCGTCCTCCAAGTGACGCATCGAGCTCCACAGTTTTAATAGCTGCAGTTCCTGCTTCATCCTAATGTAAAACCAAAACAGAAGTATGTTTCACTTTCAGTTCTCAATGAGGAAAATAGGCAGAGAAAGAATACCTGACTAGTATCTCTTCCAATCCAAAAGTGTATATCATAGAGGTAAGAACCACCTTTGCCTTGTGTTGTCTGCATAAAAAGTAAAGAGCTTGTAAAACAACATTCTGAAAGTTCCTCTCCTAAACAAATTAAACAAACATCTGAGCTCAAAAACAAAACGAATGTCGATCCTCAGCTCATGTCTCCAAACATCAGACAAGCATTATATGTCCTGTTCGGAACATTCAAGTTGTCTTTTTGCTGATAGAATTATTACGACACGCCCGCATTAAAGACGAGAAAAACTAAAAAAGAAATACCTGCAATATTATGTAACTATCCCCCATATAAAATTTCCCATAGTCGGACTTTTGCAACGGAACAGGCTGAAAGTTTTCAATCCGCCAGATTTCTGTCCCACTAAGAGAAATTAAGTTGAACATCTTAAAGTTTTGAGACATAATCTATATATATATAGATGAATCAATCAAGAATTTCATCACATACAAGCAACTAAAGCTCTGATCTCAAATGAATTACAGAAATTTTCTAACTTTTCTAAGGATACACTCTCTGTCCAACTGCCTGAAATGCAGGATCCAAGGCTTTGGCAGAGGTAGACATTGGAAAATATTTCTCTACTACTGTCTCCTTAGCTGCTAGAGAAACTAACAGTTCTTAAATTATTGTATCTGACGTCGGATATGCCACGAGAACTCACTGCAAGAAGAGCGAAAACGAAGCGTGTCAAACAGAGTGATAAATCAGTGGAAACCCCAGAATAGGAACAAGAACATGAGAGATACATGAACAGAATTTAAATTTCGAAGCGGTCGATATAAACGATGCAGTCTAGTTGAACGCTCGTTAATCAAAATGTTATATCATAATGATCTTTAAGATTAAGCCAGCTGCTGGAATCCAGAGCTCAGATGAGGAAGAACAATACAGAACACAAATCTCTCTATTAGTCCAAAGGATGAACAATTCCATCATTACAAACATCACAAACCTTACAACCAAACAATCTTGTAATGTTGATTAATGAATGAATAAAATAAGAAATTACAATTTTATAATCCAGTATTGCTCAAGATCCTCCATACCAATTACCAAAGATCATATCCAATATCCTTGAACATTGTAATTAAAGAGTGATCTAAGAAGAGCGATAATGTTAAGCCATCATCTCGCAGTAACAATTCGCCAAATCACCAGATTTTCCCCAAAATGGTGGCTGAACTACACAACACACAGTAAGAACACATCCAAACGATATACACCAAGTCCAAAACACTTCCAAATCACCATTGATTAAAAAAGAAACAAAATGGGGAAGTCCCACGAACCAATCAGATCAAATCATCGATTGAATCTAGACCAGATATGTACAACAAGAACAGGGACAAACAATCAAATCCAGAACGAAAAAACCAAAAAACACCCAGATCAAAAAGAAAAATCACATGGGGTTAACGATCAAAGACAAGATCAACGAAAAACGCAGCGCAATGGAATGGATTCAGGTGATCCGAAAACAGCAAAACAGCTGCCTGCCCGGAGATCTCTCGCACCCTCTGCAAATGAAGAGTGGAGGGAAGAGAAATTATTAGGAAATAGAAGAAAGTGGAATGGTGGAAGGACGAGGGCGCAGAGCTGGCAATAAAGAAAGATATAGAAGATAGTTGGGAAAAAGAAAAGTGGGAATTATTGCTGTATGTGTCTGTTTTTTCTTTTCTCTCTCTTCTCTCTACAACTTTTCAGCCTTTTGAGATTGGTATTCAGGCGAGTGAGAGAGATATCAAAGTTGGGCTGGGTCCGACCGGTTGACAAGCTCGTTTATTCAAGGGAAGGGATCTGTTGGCGGTGGCACCGCCCAAATTGGGCTCTGTTTTTTCCTTCGATACCTTTTTTCATGATTTGTCCAGTTTAGCGATCCCTCAAATCAATTTGAACAATTGGGTTTGAAAGTTGTTGGGAATGAAGATTGAAAAGACAAAGCTTTGACAAAACCCATCATTCAAATGGCAAGAATCTGAGGCTAATTCAAAGTATGAACTCGTTATGCAGGGTTTTGTGTTATACTATGTTAAGTTGACTTACAATTTTACTTCAAAGTCATGCTTAAAAGAACTGTTTAGAGAGACAGTTGACAAATCTCTTTACAGATAAGGCTCATAATATTAATAGTAAATTCGATTGAAAAGGACTGAAAAGTTATTTTTATTGAATAATCTCTCCATATTATATTAATCACATTAAATAATCTCTTCAACTTAAAATAATCTCTCCGACTTAAAAAAAATTAGTATCCCAACGACGAGGAAGACCTCTATTGTTGGTCAAAATTGATTTACATCGTCTGTTTCTCTCCACATGATTTGTACACCATATCAAATCAAATCTCCATGTTCATCTATCCTTACACTAACTTACTATATAAAAAGTTTTTCATATGGTCCGTTTTAGCTCATTACGTATCGTCGTGAGCCTCACGATTTTAAAACGTGTCTATTAAGGAGAGGTTTCTACACTCTTATAAGAAATGTTTCGTTCCCTTCTTCAACCGATGTGTGACCTCATGATCCACTCCTAATAGACGCGTGGTTAGAAAGAGGAACGAAGCATTTCTTATATGGGTGTGGAGACCTCTTCTAGTAGACATGTTTTGAAATCGTGAGACTGACGACGATACTTAACGAGCTAAAACAGACAATATCTACTAGCAGTGAGTTTTCTCAGCATCTCCTGACACATAATCTCATTACTTACTTTTTGCTTCGATGAGGGCAAACTATCCTTACAAATCAGCACGAGTCATTCCAACATGTATTGTCCTCACTTACATGCATCTTACGAAAATTTTCAAGAGATCACCCATCATAAAATTGCACAGGCAAAACACACTTGACCGTGAAATTTTTATGATCAAGCCACATAAAAGGAAAGTGCACCTTGTTCGTATGTGTAGTGACTTTCAATTCTTTCAAGTCTTTCTTAGTCATCATCCTCTCTTTAAAGTCGCTCGTATGATCTTGATTTATTCATATACTCCTTCTTTACTCGAATGTCATAATATGTTTCACCTTTCGAGTTAGAGAGGCGTAAGAAAAAGGAGGGAAAGGGAAGAGGACAAGAGGGGCATTCCAGCCTAAAAAACAAACAATGAAACACAGATGGCAGAGAACCGCGGGTGAGGAACAGAGTCGGTTCAGGTTGTTCTACTCCTTCAATTAAATAAATGAAGAAAAGTATGTATGTGTGTGTGTGTGTTCGAGTTCTAAGCCACTTCGTGGTTTTTAATATTAAAAAGTTAAGGCGTTGTGTGTGTGTTTTTGTTTGTTGCTATAATTTTAATACACAAAACACTGCCTCTGATACCCATATGTCTCTTCTCTAACGTCATTGCTATTAAATTATTGCACCCTTTCTTACTTCCTCTCACTGTCTCGCCTTTCCATGCATGCTTTCACATGCACCAAACGCTACCTCACTTCTTCTCTACCCTTTCTTCTTTTACTTCATCTAACAATTCAAGATTAGGAGACTATTGTGATTCGTTACGTATGATCATCAGTCAAATAATTTTAAAACGTGTTTGCTAAGGAAAAGTTTTCACACATTTATAAGAAAGGCTTTGTTTCCCTCTTCAACCAACGTGGGATCTCACACTTCATCTATACCATTATCATAGGTTGTTTTTTCTTTCGTTTTTCTCCTTCTCCTTTTCATGTTAGGTCTTAGAGTTAGTATTCAAAGTGAGTAAAAGAGTGCTTGAATAAATTGAAACGTTTAAGCGGGCACGTGGAGCTAAGAAATGTAAAGAAGTTTTAAATGTAGAGAGAGATGATTCAAGAAACAAAATGATTAAGCCTATGGTAGCAATAATGAATGTTCTGAATGAAATCTCTCTGCTTTCTACAACTAAATCTCTCTTAATTTTATAAGAAATCTTTAACAAACTACCAATTGTTCTCTACTTTTACCTTCAAAATTGATTATTTTAAGAACTTTTGATTGCAGGGAAAAGGGTAAAAAAAAAAAAAAAAGTGTGAATATGCTATCTACTTGGACGAGTGGCGATCTAAGTCCCACAATTGGAGTATTGTGTGCTGTAGCAAAAACGAGAGGGAGAAAGAACTCGAGACGAGCCTACGTAGTATTAAGTTATTGGTAAGGTAAAGGTCCATGGAACCTCCTGCAAATCATCCGGTCTACTCGATTGTAACAATTAATGGGAAAAGCGTTGGAACCAAACATTGGATTCGGGCGGAGTTATGGCAAATGACATACGAAAGATGAATTGACAATTAAATAATTATGTATGTGAATCTATTGTTTAGTCAAAATAATATTATGGTTAAATAACAAGTTTAGTCTTATAATTTATTCGATTTGCACGGTCAATTCAATCTTACTTTACCCTCGAGATATATCATTGATATCCAAAAGTTGGCAAAAAAACTAAAGAAATGTTGTCCCTTACAATTATCATGGATACTCTTTGTCCTCACTACGAGTATCAATAACGAAATGACAAAGAGAAGTATACAAATCGTTTGGACCTATAATGAACAATGTACATATTCGTTGAACAAGTTCATGCTCAAACTTCGATAATCCGACTTTTCTTTCCAACGGATCTTTTGACTTTTGTAACCAATATATGTAAGATTAAATGTATTACCAAGAATTGAAGCGACAAATCGATTCGATTCAAACAAGTTAATGATTTAGAAGCTAGGTAGAGGTTTGTTGATTCTTAATGATATTACCCACTTGAACTTATAGAGGGTGGCTAGCTTAGGGTAGACAAATAATCCAGCTACTGCTGCCTTTATGAACCACCAAAGGGATTATGTTTTATGCCTTGGCTTTTCCAAAACTGGCTAAATTTTCGCTTTCCTGTTCCCTGAGGTTTATCAACTCCATCCTATATATATATATACTATTATCCGCTTAAACCCGATTGAGTAGATAGTATTTCTGACTTATATAATCTATAATCCTAACTCTACACACGTCACTTTCGTGTGAACTTTGAGTTCTTAAACATGCATCACTTTTCATGTCGTCGAATCTTATAAAGAAAAAAATATTTTAGGAATGTTATAAACATACAGATGCATGGAGTTCCACGTACGAAATATCGGGTTAATGACATGATGCAGCATATAAGAACTCTACAAGCTATAAACCCCGTTTCAAAATCCTTCGCAAAACCAACCACGGAGCTCTCTAGAAAAGGAGGATTGAGCACCAAACATGAATAAAATCATCGACCACGAGCCCATCAGCAACAATCACATGAGTCTAAGGATCGAATTAGAGTCTCCACACCTGTGGTTGTTCGTCGTTGATGTCGAGGGTAACTAAACCGAAGAAAAAGGAAGATAATTACGAAATCTCTCCATTCATCTTTTTAAAGTCGAGACGAAAATAAGTAAGTAATTGATATATACTCGTAAAAAGAAAATATAATTAATTAAAAAGAAAGGTGTTGGAGTGTGAAAAGACAATTTTATGATACAAGGAATCCAATATTAATTGTTAAAATCAAGAATATTGTTGGGAAGTATAAGTGCATAGATTATAGTTTTGCTGAACAGCAAGGGCAATTGTTAATTTTACCAATATTCACCTTCCCTCCATAAATATCACTTCCTATCCCTATCCCTATCCATATATATTTCCTCATCTCTAGGTTTTTAAGCACACAACTGGAAGAACAAACCCAACATTTTTATACCCCAACAAAAAGAAAAAAAGAAAAAAAAAAATTTCTTTTTGTGTTTTGTAATGGAAAATCACGGCGATGACCCAAACAGTCCAAATCTCAGCTCCGACAGGGCGGAGCCGGTGAGATCACGGTGGACGCCGAAGCCGGAGCAGATTCTGATTTTGGAGTCCATTTTCAACAGTGGAATGGTTAATCCACCCAAGGATGAGACCGTTAGAATTAGAAAGCTGCTTGAGAAATTTGGCTCTGTCGGAGATGCCAATGTTTTCTACTGGTTTCAAAACCGCCGCTCTCGGTCTCGCCGCCGCCAACGCCAGCTGCAGGCAGCTGCAAGCCACCAAGGTGGCAGTGCAATTCATTATGACAGTGGTTGCAGCGGTGGCAGTGTCATGAATTTTGCTCCTTCCTCTTCTTACCTTGGAGAAGGAGGCTCCTCCTCCTCCGGAGGCGGCGGTTTTTCGATGACCGATCACATGGGTATCTCTGAAATTGATCAGCCGATGGTTGTAACCCCCTCGTTTTGCCCTTCAGCAACCTCGAATTTAGAGTTCCAATCAGGTATGGGTATGCATGTTCGTTCAAACCCTCGTTTTATTTCACCAAAATATCAAAAAAAAAACACCAAAAAAAGGGTTTTTGATGAAGACCCAATAATCAAAATGGATGGAATATAGTAAATTTAGCATCTTTTTTTGATTCAGCTTTTTGAAGAGAGTTCCAATGAATTGTTCTCCTTTTGATGATGATGATGTGACAGTTCTTTCTTGAGCTGGAATTTTTGAACACTAATAGCATAAAAAAACGTTTGCTTTGAATTATTTGAATCGATTCACGGGTTTGAGCATTAAATTTTGTGTAAAAATGTTTGATTTTGAAGGTTATATTATAATATTCATAAATGGAGTTCCGACAGAAGTGCCAAAAGGAGCGGTGGACATGAAGGCAATGTTTGGGGATGACACAGTGTTGGTTCACTCCTCAGGACTCCCAGTTCTTACCAATGAATTTGGAATATCACTGCACAGTTTGCAGCATGGTGAAACCTACTTTCTGGTAATTATTCTCTCTCTTTCTCTGTTTTTGAGCCTCTTAAACTTTCTATCTTCCTTCTATAATTCAAACAAACACATAATCTAAGTCAATTTGAGTTGAAATTAGTACTAATCTCTGGGATGAACTCATGGAATTAGCTTAGGAGGGTTTTGGTGGAATGGTTAGTAAGTTAATTAAGATGTGTGTTCCTTTGGATTAGTGCTAGAGAGTTTGATGATGAACATAAACATTTGATTACTCTTAAAAAGATGAACAAAACACGCCATAATTTGATGTAATTTTATGCCAATCAACCCAAATGATGCCCTAAATTTAGGACTAAATGTTCTTATTAGCGGCATTAATTCACTAGGAATCTTCTCCTATAGACAACATAATACTACTTCAAATTTTCAATCCATTGAAATAGATTAACATTCTATAAATAAAACGGACAGACGATTAATCCTAATCTTTCATAGATCTAACTCAATCTAAAGATTGTGTCATAATCCATCATTTTTTTTAGCTCAACAATCTTGAAGGCAAGAAATCGAACTTCAACTTCCTTGTGAAGTGTATAATCATCTTAGTTATGTCCGATTGAGTTCATGTGAGAGTAGAAAAAAAAGGGAGGAATTCAAAGGGAATAGGAACTGGATATGTGGTTGAAATGACATGTCATATGATCATGGTAGCTATTCTTTAATTTGTATGCCAAATTCAATGGATGAACAAACCACAAAACACAAAAACAAAGGATGATGATGATGATGATATTAAGGTTAAGATTAATTGTGTGGAATCGTGGTCGCGCAGGTTTCAAGGCCGACATGAGTTAGGAAAGAAACCAGCTGCAACAGCAGCAGCAACAACAGCGCCTACCAACAAGAAAATTAAAAACAGCTCTCAGATTTTCAAATGATTCGTCTTTTTTTTTTTTTTTTTTTTTAAGC